>NC_136852.1:27478945-28061445 GCF_951799975.1 Gobius niger | reverse complement strand
TGAAATACATTAGTAATTCAATACTATTATAATTTTGCATTTTTTCTTGATTTCAAGTCTTTGCCCATGACAGAGAGGTACAGTTTTTAGAGAAGTACGTGGCAGGTGTGTAAGAACAATCATAATCTGATCTTAAATGGATCAGGCCACCGTTTTCTCCATACTGTGATATGTTCTTACCTGAGCTTAGACAAGTTGATGCGTACCTGTCTGGTCTTTGTGTGTGCCCTCAGTCACGCAACACGACCAAAGTGAAACTCGTCTAAGCTCAGGTAAGAACATATCACAGTATGGAAAATAAATATCAAATTGTGAAACATTTATTTTAGATAATATAATCCACATGCGTTCTAGAAATGACTGTCTCCGTTGGGTCTCGTCTACGAAAGCCTTCCAATCTTTAGACGTCTACAAACAAGTTCAGAAATTGCATCTTTTCTTCTCCCATATGTAATCTGAATCCAAAAGTAGTTGCAATACTCAACAGTTTCTTTAGCTGTTTTTCCATGGGTGGTGATTTGATATTCCTGGTCCGGTTCTGTTTCATTCATGATTTACTTAAAGGAACAGGCCACCGTTTTTCCGTACTGAGATATGTTCTACCAGAGTTTAGACGAGTTGATACGTACCTGTCTGGTCTTTGTGCCCGTGAAAGAGCGTGGTCGCTTCTAACTTCACCCTGTTTGGAGCCATAGGAATACATTGGGAGAGGCCAAATGCTAACAACATCTTTAGTCGTTTTGCGTGACTGAGGGCACACACAAAGACCAGACCGGTACACATCAACTCGTCTAAGCTCAGGTAAGAACATATCTCAATATGGAAAAACGGTGGGCTGTTCCTTTAATTCCAATGCTGCGTAAATGTTTTGGTATGTTCAAAAGCTGTTCACAAAGGCACGCTATTTTGTTTGAAATCCTTGTTTCAATATGGAAAATGAATGAATGAACAAAAAAATAGTGTTACATTGTATCATATGAGGATTTTATTTCACGTCGTGCCTTCAATACTGATAGAAGCTCGCCCACTTTTCTTTTTAGTCCTCTTTTTCTCAACATTCATCTAAACTGACTTTGAATTTCGACTAAGCTATCAATTTTTAAACACTTTCTTTGCTACAATAGTATTCCGCTAAACCCACCTCTTTGAAGAAAACCAAGAATGTATTTGTGACACTCACACACTACTTTTTTCCTTGAGAATATGAAGAGAAAATTGGTGCTCTCGGGCTTAAGGAGAAAAAAAAAAAAAAACAAGCATCGAGTTAAGCCAAAGACATAACAAACTGTGGGTAAAATTCACCACAGCTGTGACGCCATGACAGACACGATTTGGTCGACTCTTCCCACCGCTCTCACCCTTTCACCAGCATTTCGTGACAAGATCATTTCCTGAATGAAAGGCAGTAACTGTTAGGATTGTTTGTATCAATTCTGTTCAATAAGAGATTCAACTTCACATAACTCGGTGCCAGTAATGAACGTTAACCAAGTCAAAACACCTGCATTTTGACAAAGAAAATGGGAATGCTACCAATGAAATCTGGCCTGTCCTTTTTGGCATGATGAAAAATCCTCAAAATGTAGCCTATTACAGAGAAAGGACATGTGTTTCTCTTCAGTAATGCTCACAAATATCCTGCAAACAACGTTTCTCTCTCTGTCGTCTGCTTTTCCATAATGCGACGACGCCTCCATCTGTCCTCCTGTCACATACTTGACCTAGATTTCGATGTTATTCATCCATCGCAGGTTTGTCTCATCACAACATCTAAAATGAGCGATCCGTCGGCAGCCTTTGCCATCTCAAGGGTGTTGAGAATGTCATTAGGAATGAGTGTACTTCAAAGGAACAGCCAGTGTCAGATGTTTGGGAGATAAAGTTTCCAGATTGAGGTGGCTTGGACATATGCGGGAAGAGATGGTGAATAATATGGCTGTCGGGACATGGAGGTTAGTTTACATTTTAAAGATGGGGCAAGATGATATGGTTGTGGGTAATGCAATCTACTATCACTCTTTGTTGCTTCTATTAGGTCGCATTATGTCCTATGCAAACTACATACATACCATTTCTTGTCACAATCATAAGCTTTTGGAATGTATGAACCATTCCAATCTTGTAGGATAGACTTCTGCAAATATGTTCAGTCTCAGGGCAAAGGAAGCTGCTTCTTGATTTGAAACGGAAATTGTATGTCAAATGAGATTCATAGAACTTGACAGAAAAAAACCCTTCAACCCAATCTTCTGCTTAAACTGTGGGTTGTTGTGCATAGTCACGATAGCGATTTTCAAACTCCGGCACTGGACTTTATGCATTTCATTTCGAGTTAATTTCATCTATGCTTTGGTTAGGTTTGCTTGCACCCCATTTAGACATTTAGACATAATCCATTTTGACGCTTTAGTCCTTATTGTCTCGATAGGCCTGGTGGTACTTGGAAGGTGGAATATTTTACAAACAGGTCTCTCTCTCACACGGTTCCATTTCAAGTGACGTTGGCGACCGTGGAATGCCAATCATCTCTCTATCGTCTTAATGCTGTCCATTCCAATCCAGGCAGCCACACTCCGGAGGACAGTTGTTCTCTGCCGCCTTCGGTCTCGCTTGCCTTTGATTTTTTTTTTCCCTGCGTCGAATACCAATTCCATCCCTTCCGTCTTTTATGCAGTGTCCTAAACAGTCTTAATTGTTTCTGTATCTGCTTCAGGGGTTTTCTCTGTCAGCTGCTTCTCTGTAATTAGTTGGTCATTAGTCGTGTGGCTTGTCCTGTAGATTCCCTTCATGCGCCGAGGGAAGTACAGTTTTGTTGCTTGTAGTCTTGTTTTCCATTTGTTTTGGGGCAGTCCAACTCTCACATCCAGCACCGGCATGAACACATACAAGGATCCTGAGTCATGTTTTCATTGTAACCTTCAGGTCTTGGTGTAAAAAGTTTGAGAACCCATCAATCATTTGGGTAATATACTATTACTTTGGCTACTTATAAGTCCAATAACTTCTGTCATTTCCAATGCAATCTAGGTAATGTTCCAGGAATGTGATCGAGGAAGCATGCGGCGTGAAAGGCATGATTCTACCCATACAATTTCCTCATCTAAAACCAATTAGCCTTACTTTTTCTCATAACATTGATATAGGCTTCCCATGTATCACTTTGTGCGCTTGTCATCCCATTACTGCACTCCACTGAAGCAGGTACATGACTAATGCACGTGATAAGGGGGAAGACACACAAGAATCCACCGCCACTTTGATCAAAATATCTGACCGTAACCGTTTCCACACTGTCTGATGAATGGGCCATTCTTCTGTCGTTGCCTTTTGACCTTTCGGAAAGTAAAGCCACAAAGACGTGTTGTTCAGCAGATGAAGTTAGTAGCGACGAAGTTTGATTTTCACCATGTCGGCAGGAGAAAGGGCGCTGGATTTTCCTGAAAAGAACATCTGTCCAACTGTTATGCACGAGGGTGGATCGATCATCTTGGAAGCAAACGCAGCGCAATCTACGGTTGGCTTCTACAAATGTGTAATGTTCCAGAACACACCGCAAAATCCACGATGGACGACTTGAAGCGGTGTCGTCTTAAGGTTTTACCATGGCCTTCACCGCCTCCTTGACCTAAAGTTCAAAGAAAATCTATGGATAAACCTACAAAGAGAGTGAGAGACGGACAGCCAAGCGATCTTTCAGAACTAGGAAGACTTTTTTTCTAAGGAAGAATGGGCACTTTTTTGCAGCTTATAAAGCATTTACCAGCTTTCCCTTTCTGTTCTGGAAATGTAAAAGATGGCTATGGATGGCAACGCCTCATCTGTTCCTTTCAGGAATCATTTAATCTTCCCCTTTCTTCACTGTCCACAGTAACAGGCATCCTAACAAGCTCGTACACTACAAGCAAGTGCACCGTCTCTTTAGAATCTTGTCTCATGTCGATTACTTGGTCCCAGCGCTCGGGTCAGCGCAGTCCCAACTCCAGTCTCTGCTTTTTCCCCGAAAGTCCCCCATAGAGCGCTTCCCACGAATCTATAGGCTCTGAATACAAACACAGGCTGCATGAGAAGAAGGCTATGGGAGGGGGGATTCATATTGATTTGGACTTAACTTGGGGGGGAGGAGATCCTTCGCCGTTTTTCCTCTTTCGCTTGCACTTGGACTGTCAATGTCTGCCTATACAAGAAGTCCCGCTGCTTGTATTGGTTTGGACAATTATGTTGCCCCATCCTTTCAACTCCCCCAGTAAAACAACTCATTAGCAACTCTGACAAATGCGTGCTTCGTCCCTTTGCATTGTCCCATGGCGATGTTATGGATTTTGCTCTAAATTCAACATGCTTGTTTTATTTTATTTTTTTGCCAATATAACAAGATGTTTTATAAGACTCCCCATGCAGCCTAGGCTCTATATCCTTTCGCTACTCTGCAAAAAGTTTCTTGGCTGCAGTTGGCTCTCTGTAACTTTTTGTGAACTTTTTTTTGTGTGTGTTTTAAATCTGAGAGAAACTGCAGGAAATGTGTTACATAAACTTGTGCCTGTCTCGGTCGGCACAAATCCATCCCAACAGCTGCTGCTCCTCTCTGCTTACTGATGGAGGACTTATGCAAGCAAGAGGGACTCGGATTCAAGTTTTGCTTGAACCAAAACGCATTCATGTACTAACTAGTGTAACTCGAGAGTCACGCTTTTCAGTTGAAGGTTTCGGTGAGAGTTGAACTTGGCTGTCAGGTGTCAGCCAAGTGAAAGCTGGCAGCTCTTCAGAAAAGAAATGTAAGCCCTTAGTTGTGGCCCAAAGTCATTCCTAACCTTAACACGTTTCTAGCCCCCGATACTATTCCGATACGAGTTTGTAAAAAGCCAAATCTCGACTCTCTTCCCGTACTGAATGTTAAAGCTGTTGGCGTCTTATGGTAATGACGTGCACCAATCAGCATTGAGGTGATAGACTTGAGATTTTAGTTGGATAAATCTTTGTAATTCGACATTCACACGGCCAAAAGACATTGAGTTTCAAGCGAATTGTGTTGCTTTGAAGATTGTCCTAAACCGGGACATCTGGGACAGAACTTCTTTTAAAACTGGGACAAATCAATGGATGAAT
Source organism: Gobius niger (assembly GCF_951799975.1). Lineage (NCBI taxonomy): Eukaryota > Metazoa > Chordata > Actinopteri > Gobiiformes > Gobiidae > Gobius > Gobius niger. Next base: position 28,056,342 of record NC_136852.1, on the reverse strand, counting down.
CCTTGGGACTCGGGACAAAGGCCTCAGAACTCTGACTGTCCTGGCTAAACTGGGATGTCTGGTCACCCTACTCAAGTGCAGAGGACAAAAATGTCTGATTACAATGTCATGTCTGTGATTACATTTGTACCTAAAAAGTGAATTTGTAATATATCTTTGCCTTTTTATTTTACAGGTGCGTCGGGCAGCTAGCCATTCCACCTTTTCCATCTTTTCCAAGAGGACCTGCAGCTTTTGCTTCTTCCCCCATGAGGTAACGTCCGGACCGGGCCTGCTCCCCTCATCGCTGCCCCCTCCCCTCCCCTGGGCCCTCCGCCATCACCTCCCATCTCACCACACACCCCTCGAACCAACCATGGGACAGAAGATCTCGGGCAGCATCAAATCGGTGGACGTGCGCGGGGAGCCGTCGTATCGCCCCGTGAGGCGAGAGCTCCGCGGCCCCGACTTCTGCCGACCGCCGCGGCTGGACCTGCTCTTGGACATGCCGCCGGCGAGCCAGGAAGTCCAGCTGAAGCACGCCTGGAACCCCGACGACCGCTCGCTTAATATTTTCGTGAAAGAGGACGATAAGTTGACTTTCCACCGGCACCCCGTCGCCCAGAGCACGGATTGTATCAGAGCTAAAGTGGGATACACGAGAGGGTTGCACGTCTGGAGGATCCACTGGCCCGCGAGGCAGAGAGGTACGCACGCCGTGGTGGGAGTGGCCACGGCCGAGGCGTCGCTCCACTCGGTGGGGTATACCGCTTTAGTGGGCTCGGACTCCGAATCTTGGGGCTGGGATCTGGGACGGAATAGACTTTATCACGACGGGAAAAACCGGCCGGCGTCCACGTCGGCGCCCACGTATCCGTGTTTCCTGGAGCCCGACGAGTCGTTCGTGCTCCCGGATTCGCTGACGGTGATTTTGGACATGGACGAGGGGACCTTGAGCTTTATGGTGGACGGACAGTACCTTGGAGTGGCGTTCCGGGGGCTAAAGGGGAAGAGGCTCTATCCCATCGTGAGCGCCGTGTGGGGGCACTGCGAGGTCACCATACGCTACATCAACGGGCTGGATCGTGAGTACCTCATCACCCATCTTTTTTTTAAGAGCTGTTGCATCGACCAAACTTTGAATGAATGCACACATTTAACTTTAAATCAATGTTGTTATAGGTAAGGGATAATGTATAGAACACTGGTCATTATTGGGAAAATAAGCACCGACAGGGCGAACCGTCTTGTTTCGCCCTGAAGGTGCTTGTTTTCCCGATAATGACCAGCGTTCTATACATTATCCCGCTTATTATACGGCCATTTGCCAACTGAACACACACAACATAAACTTCGTACACTTTTATGAAGGTCAAAAGGTTTATTTAATGACTTCCGCAACAAATAGTTCCCAAAAGTTTGCGCGTTGCTCGGCAACGTTTGGCTAGGCTAGAAGCAGCATGGCTAGTAGCTAGCCTAGCTGCTTAGTTGAGGGAGAGGAGGAATGGTGGGGAATCTCTGGGTAAGTTGAAAGTCAGACTCACGCTAACTTCACGAGCAATTCCCCGACTTCTCTCGCAGTGACGGGGACAGAGATAGTGTCGCTACTACGTACGCGCAGAGTGATATGAAAGCATGAACTCCGTTGGCATTGGCAGCAGACATTATTTTTTTCAGAGGTCCTTTATCAGAAAATAATGACCGGTAGAACGTTGGGAAATCTTATTCAAATCAACGGAGCTTCTACTTACGTTGTGAAGAGCCGCATAATAATTGGATTTAAAGGATCTGTATCATGCTATTTTAGCCATTCCAAAGTAAAGTATAGGCATTTATGATATATTGTGTCGGGTTTACAGCTCAATGTGTTAATTACTGCACCGATTCATTGAAATTCCTTAGATTTATATGGGAATTTATTGATTTTTGATTTTTGACTATCCAACTTCTAGCCTGAATGATATTGTAGTATTGAGTATTGAACCCCAAAAAACGAGTGGAAAGTTTAATTTTCAGTAAATATCTAAAAAACGGAGATCCATCCATCAAAATAAAACCATACCTGGTTCTATTCATTATTCAGAAAATATTAGCTATTTTAGCGCATGACATATCCATATATATTATGGATATTTTGTTTTTTTGTTGTTGTTGCGCTATTATTAGTATTCATGTCAGTAAATATGTCTCGCAGCTCAGGGTGCGAGAACACATTTCTCGTGTCTTGTGGAGTATGAATAGGCCATTGAGTTGCCTTGTGTAAAGTAGCCTCGCCTTGCCTTTTCCAGTTCGGCTTTACCCAAATCTTCTCGATTGTAGTTTATAGCCTGTAGGCCAGAGTAACCCAAAAATCTACAAAATAAAACATCAAAAAGCAACAAAAGAGCGACAAAATGAAAAAAAAAAATTGTTGCTCTTGTCACCCTCATTTGTGTCTGTTTTGATGCTTTGTTCCTGAAGCTTTTAGATCTGGGTATAGCCAAACTGGAGGAAGTTTGGCCGGTTCAGGTGTGGGTTAAGAGGTTAAAAACAAAAGAACTAGCTAGTCATCTGGACAAAAAAAAAAATCCTTATTTTTCACCAACGCCTTGTAACGACCCAGCACACACTGCTATCCAATGAAAATCCCGCAGACATGTCCCGTCTGCCGTCTCCCGTCACATAACCTTCTTAAAGCTTTCAAGCACGACCTTTTTGAAAGCAAGATGGTTTCACCGTTTTGCGAGTGCACATCATAAAACACCACGGGCGAGACGCCTCCTTTGTTTGCCAACGGAGAAAACGCCTAAACCTGCTCCGTGACTATTCCCAGCCTCTCATTCTCACAATAGTCTTTTAGGCTGTCAAAGTGAAATTCTTCCCATCTGAGGCACTTTGAAGTAAACCTGCAATCTCCGTTCATTGTTGTTGTCCTGAAGTCAGTCTGCATGTTTACCTCGACAATTTTGGAAAGCGAGCAGTTTAGATTTGCCTGATATATTTAAACGGAGGCGCGCCGGTTGACGGTGCACATTTCAAACACATCCAGAAGCGTTTTTCCCCCCTCGTCTGTCCTTCAGCATATTGTAAAAGCAGACGTTTGGGAAAGTAGACCTGTGCTGTGCATCTAAATCAGGGTTTCTGCAGAGCGTTATACAGCTTTGAATGGATTGCACTTACATCAAGGCCATAAAGAGCAACTAAAGCAAACCAGCTTTTTCTGTTGATAAACTGTATGATTTTAGAGCATGTTCACACTATATCTTTTGTCATTTTAGTGTAAATAAGTATATTTTGCACATAATGTAGGCTAAAGCCCTTTCTGTGTGGAGTTTGCATGTTCTCCCCATGTTTCCGTAGGTTTCCTCCGGGTACTCAGGTTTAAAAAACATGTACAATGTATTTTTATTTGATTGTGTTTGGTGTTGCTGTGAGGCACATTTAGTTGACATGTACATGAAATGTGCCATACAAATGTGCCTTGCCTACAATAAGCCAGAGTATGGAGTGAATGAATAATGACCTGGCCCCTCCGTACATATCTGACCTCCTTCACATCGCAACTCCTGCCCGCACTCTCCGCTCCTCCTCCACTCTCAAACTCTCCGTCCCACCGGCCAAACTCATGACCATGGGGCACAGAGCATTCCGCCGCTCTGCTCCCCAGCTCTTGAACTCTCTCCCCTCTGACCTCCGTACCATAGACTCTCTGCCACTCTTCAAATCCAAACTCAAAAGTCACCTGTTTAGAAGGTCCCACATCACCGAGCTACGCGCTCACCTTCTCAATCGTTTGTACTCTGTTTTATTTTGTTGCTCTTGTTTTTAATGTTTTTAATGTGTCCATTGTACAGTGTCCTTGGGTATTCTGAAAGGCGCTTTTAAATACAATTTATTATTATTATTATTATTATTATTATTATTATTATTATTATTGTATAGCACTTTGAGAAACTTGGTAATACAGGCTTGTAAAGCGCAATAAAAGTGCTTATTATTGTTTTTATTTTATTATTATTAGGCCCGAGCAGCCTGCAGGGCTCGGGCCTATTGTAATTATTATTATTGCTGCCCCCTCATGGCTGAAAATTGTATGAAATTTTGATCTTGTGAACCTCCATTTCTAAAAGTCGAACTCCACGTCATGAGCTCACGGCGATCGGATCAGCGGATCCTTCCCTGATCATGCCCTGCGAAGGAGGAAGTGGAAATGTAGGTTTTCTTTTTCTTACATCCACAAAGCATCAGGAGCGTGTGTCGGGTACTCGGCCGAGCACCTACGAATTTTCCCGTTTATCTGAATCCGCAATTTCAAACTGCTAATGTGGGCGGAGTTTGGTCTTTACTTGCTCCAAGTTAAAATGCTGTGAATTTGTTTCCAAAAGTCATTATGCATTTCTTTGTAAATCATTGACATTGCTTTATTTTTGGTTTTATTGTTGGTCTACAGTGGTCCCTCGCTGTAACACGGGGTCACCTTTCGCGATCTCCCTCTTTCGCGGATTTATTTGTAGCACAATTTTGCGTGCTCTTTTTACAGCATGTTGATGTCATACAGGCATTGTGTTCTGCATCCCGTTTGGCTAGTCGCAGAGTGAGCCTCCTCTCGCTGCAGAGAGGATCTTTGTTTGCCCCGTCAACACATCCAAGAGTCACAGCAACATAAGCCGGGCATGAGCGGGTCCAACTCCAGGTTTACTTTCTCTGAACTTTTCCGCGAAAATATGCTGAACACTCCTTCTGAAGCCTGAAACTGTTACGATAAAACTTTGGTCGTAGCTTTGTCTCATAGTTATTTTTTACATCTACGAATCTTACAAAAAAAAAAAAAATCACAGTGACACCAGGCATAAGGGAGAACCTGTGCACTAGTGAGAAAAGCGTATAAAGTGCACGGAAGATCAATTTAATCAACATTAAATTTGAATTGTGAAAGTCGTGAAGCTCGTCCGTGTGAGGAACTGGGATGTTAGAAATGCATTTGGAAAGTTCGGAATCAGTTTGGACCCCAACCAACAGCAATAGACCAATCCGATGCCTTTACAGGACGTAATTGGTTGCAGGTAAAACTACAGTGTTTGCAGATTTTCCTTGGAGGTCCCGTGTGTAAAAGGCCAAAGGGCAGCGGTAGATTTAGCGATTTGCTAATTGCTCCCATTCAAATAGCACTGTTGGATGTTTGTATTGCAGTCCTGCCTCCCCGTCCGCCTGTGGGCTCTCTGCCATATCCCCGGTCGTTTCGGTCCTCCCCTCTCATGCTCGCTGCTGCCCCGCACAAAAGCCCGGGAGGTCAGGGGGGTGTGCCGACCGCCCGACCCGAACGCCGAGTGCAGTGTCCGGGGTAGAACGAAACACGGGCCCAGAGGGAGGGAGGGAGGGAGGGAGGGCTGGACCGGATCCCGAAAACTGAGCTCACAGTCTGGGCCTTTCTATTGTCGGAGAGTTTGTGTGTGTGAGGCGGATTTGTGAGCGAACTGAAAGGGTTTGTGCCGTGTTCAGATGTTTATCGAATGTTCTTCTGTGAGATTGAGATGCTTATTGATGCGATTGAGACCAAGCCTGTTTACTTCAACGTTTGTTCTGTTGTAATTAAGCAAACTATTCCAAACTATTAGAATGAGCATGGAGATATGTACAGTTTACGGCCCTGGGGTTGGGGAACCCTGATTCAGGATCTTCCTCTTCTTCCCCTTCTTCCCCCCTCACGCGCTATAGCTAACGTGGCTTCAGGCGCAAAATAAATGCGTTTCTCTCACCGCTGAAATATTATGGAGGGTCCAGCGATGGGCAGGTATCAAAAGCCTCGAGCGGTCACCCCAAACCCAGCTCAGAGCAGCTTCGAACGCCGGGAACTCCAGGGGCTGTGTGAGTTAGCACGCAGGGGGCGGCTCTAAACACGACCGCACTCCCGAGGAGGAGTCGCTGTGCGGGCAACGCTTTGGCTTGACCGAACAAATGTTCTTAACTTTAATAAAAGTAAATGTACCGGTAGGCCACTTCTTGGAAAATGTGACCGTGTGCAAAGAGAAAAGTCTGGTATTTCCACTGCGCTGATGGCGCTTCTAATGTGCTTGGATCAGCGTGGACAGCTGCGGCTTATAGACCAATGCGGCCTACGTTAGCCACATAGCATAATTGCCCAACTCATTTTTGTTTTGATTTTGGAAAACATGTAAAAAGGCGTTTTATAGGAAGCACATTGTTTTTCTCATATTGCCATTTTAACCATACAAAATGACTTAGCCTATGTGGCTAACGATATGTAAAAAATAATAATAGTCTATACGTTTTGTTGCCGTGGCTTATTTTCAGGTGCGCTCAAAAGTCTGGAATTCACGGTAATGCTGTTTTTTGAGAGATTTCTAAACATTTTTATATTAACTTGTTGACAACGATTATTTTGTAATCGATTAATCGCTTGGCTGTGAATGGTGTCAGAAAATTTTATTTTTTCTATTTTTTTTTTATCACATAAAGCTAAAGTGGTGCTGCTTGAGGATGTGGTGATGGAATAAACTTAAAGTAAATATTTGTAGGAGGCTCTTAACGCTAATTCTGCTTTCTGATTGGATGAGACTCAGATAATCATGAAATCTACAATGTACAAAACACTACAGACCCAAACTATGAAAAACAAAGTAGTTTTTCATCAAAAATACAACATTTTCATGTTATTTTTGCCCTATTTGAGTCTGTGAACCAGAAAACGATTAATCGATTACTAAAATAGTTGTCGACTTTTTCAATAATCGATTCGTTGTCGATTCATCGATTAGTTGTTTCAGCCCTACATTGGAGATGGACTTGATATTGTAAATCTTCCAAACAACGCATTTGTTTTGCAAATTATAGACGACATATTGCCCACCTCTGCTTTGTGCGGCAGAATTCTTTAAAACTTCTTTTCAATCATGATTAGCACAAAAATTAAACTTTTATGTATTTCTGTGCGTAAAGAAAGTCGCCAATCTCAATATTTATTCAGTTAATTTTCCCACAGTTGTTTGCTCCCAGTGACTTGTTCTCCAAGTTTGCAACTGCAGCCGTACATCTGGCGTGGCGGAGCTCTGTTGTTTGTTCAGCGTGTTTCACAGGCCGTGAGGACTCTTATCGTGCCAAAGATCGTCTCGCACAGTGTGGTCAGTAAAGTGTTCAGTAGTTACAGCTCATTGTTGACCGTAAAGTGCTTTGGCCGCCGAGTTCGTTTTTGTTGAAGTTGGCGTCCGTTGTTGTGAGAGAAGAGGATGGAAAGCTTTGACAAGGATATTCGTTGGAAAGCAATGTCATTTTGAGACACTGATCGGATGGAAATCGTCAACGTCGATGTAAACGAGTTCAATCATGAGCTTTTGCCCCTTTTTTATTCGAATTTGAGCATGAGGGTTGCCGGCTTTTCCCAGTATGAGAATGATGTATTTAAAGCAACTGTGTGAGTACCTGTAGGCAGAGTTTTGACACTAATTAGTAGATCGAGTGCATTGTTGTTACAGAACCCTCCTGTCTCCAACCTCCAACAACCGCGAAAAGCAGTCCCGGTAATTGCAAACACTTTCTCAAAGGTTCAGACGTCTGCAGTTCGGACATGGTTTGAATTACATATTTACATAAATTTAATGAGCCTTTTAGCGCTCGGATACATCTGCAAAACAACATGTCGTCGCCTTTATGTGCGGGAGATGCCGGGCTTATTCTGACGAGCAAAGTTAGTTCGGATTGTGTTTCTAGCACTTCCCAGAGGAGCGCGGGAAGATCTTTTTTTTTTTTTGTATCCCCGAAGCTGATACCACGTGCTGTTTGAAAATGGAGTGGCAAAATGTGTGGAAAGCTGCATCGCCTTAACCTTTGTCGCCTGATATAGAGCCTCATTTCCTAGTTATCCAGAGTGTTGATGATTTCTGGAGATTTATATATTTTTAAATTCATGCAGTCCTTATGTTTGAAGAGTTTAGTGATGCTAGGCTAGTGCATGTCTATGGTATCTAGTAGCCTGCATTAAAAACCTCTTCAAAATCATGGGGTCGTCCTCCAAACGTTGCCATATCTGATTTGTAGAAAGCTCCTTTGTGGACTCTACGTGTAGTGATGGCGGCCGCAGGTAAACAAACTACTGTAGATCTGGTGACCGAGCAGATCACTCCGCCGCTGCGTAGCTTACAACCAGGAAGCCGATGCTGCTCAGATATAACTTCTTTTAAATGAAAAATGATTATATTGAAAAAAATATATTCAGTCAACACAGACATTTATATGGGTAGTCTGGTGTTATAAGTGATTTGCCGCAGGTGCACTGTGTGTCAGACTGTTTTTAATGCAGAGCTACAAGTTAGCATAGACATGTGCTAGCCTAGCACTAGCCCAGCACCACTAAACTCTTCAAATATAAGGACTGCATGAATAAAAAATAAAAAATAAAAAAATAAATCTCCAGAAATCAGCAACACTCTGGATAACTAGGAAATGGGACCCTATGTCAAAAATCCTGAAATATCCCTTTAAGTATTCAGTTCATCAGTTTAGCTACACTGGAAAAAATGACAGCCTGAATTGAGATAAATAACTTAAAATTGTTGGAGTCAATTTGAATTTGAGTCAGTTTGAACTCATCTAAAATAAGATTTAAACAAATTCTAATGCCAATGGAACAAGCTTTTATGTTAAAATTTGTACATTTTTCACTTAAAATTTTACAAAATCATCTGAATTAAGAAGTGTGCTTGTTCTATTAGATGTGTTGTCTTGTCGAAGATAAGAACAAACCTACTTGAGTACATTTGTGTAATTTCTTAAAGAGACTAGATGCAAGTTGGTCATTTCATACTCGCTACTGCCCCCTCAGGTCATTCGCATAACTGCAGCTTCTATATTAAGCTCGTGCATGACAGCACTTTTGAGTGACAGTGCAGGATTTTAGAGGCAGTTGTGGTGAACAGGTCTGGGCTCATTCTACACATTAGGACATGGCTGGAACATGTAGGGGGAGGAGAATGCATCATTTCAATATTTTATAGTCGTATAGCCCCTTTTTAAGTTGGTTGTAAATGCAGGGAATATACTTTGCACCGTCAAACTCACAAAAAATTGCACCCGATTTCTGTCGCTGTACGGCAACACAACAGGGACAAACCTCCTTCCTTGTTTTGAATCAGTGGCATTTGGAAAGTACATTTGCACAGCGCCTCCTACTGTTCTGGAGTGTGCACTGTGTTGGGCTTTTTAACCTCAGACCACCCGCCCAAACCGAATGCATTTTCTCCACCCACAAACTGATCCTTGCATTGTTTTGTTTTGTTTTTTGACATCCTCGTTTTCTTCTCGCTTTTTGTCGCTGCTTTGATGCTTTTATTAAGTTCTCAGATTTGGGTTTTGTGAGACTGGAGAAAATGTGCTTGGTTCAGGTGAGGGTTAAGAGGTTTAAAGAGAGAGAGAATAAAGAAATATAGAGAAGTATTATATTTCTCTTTTCAAATGGAGTAAAAGTGGTACTCCAGACCCTGGTTTCATATAGGATTCTTCATACGTTATTCTGGGACCACGTTGTTTTTCAAGCCCGTGTTTATCAAAACAACCGATGGGTATTTTTTGCCTCACAGCTTGTTCACTGTGAATTAATTGTCATGTCGCCAGATTTGGGCTTGTCTCCCGAAAAAAAAAAAAAAAAAAAAGAAATCCAATGCGGATGATTCACTCAGCATTTCTAATTCTTCCTTTTCTTATTCTCGAACAATGCCGACTGCTGCGAGTGGGAGTCTTGAGGAGATGAATGTGAGAAGTTTTTGTGTTGTTCACCAGAGACTGCGGCATTAACTATACAGAAATAAAGACGTCGATGTGAATGAAAGCGGCGCCCTCTCTTCAAAACGGAACATTTCCTTCTGGTTTTGCGCTTTTGTTGATTTTGACTTCTTGGAAATCCCGAAGCGGTTTTCAACTTTTGGAGGTGGTTTAATATATCTGGGGGGCGATGGTCTTAAGTGTTCCGCCGCTCATCCATGAAGCTTCGTCAGCAGCGCTAATGGTCTCAGACTTGGCGGCAGGCCCAACATAGACCTCACGTGGGAGTCGTGTGCTTGTTCTTGTAGAGGAAATGCGATATTAGCTATCAAAGGAAACACAAGTTGGGAGAATTGCTCTCAACGCCGTTAGTACTTCTATCGCTGAGATAATGAGCTACTCACTGCAGCTATACTGTACTTGCTACAACTGCTCCATCCATTGTCGTTGGGTCATGGCCAAGATCTTTTGATGATTTTTGTCGTTATATATGTTTATTTAATCATCAACACTGGTGGAAAGTGCAGTGTTGTAAAAGATTCAAACTGTTTGTGTTTTATGGGTTGAAGAAATGATATTTATCTTTGGGTTGTAGCTTGTCGCCGGTCATCCACGATGGGTCCCGACGCCGTACCAGTCGAGAACCGAGCTCTAGATCATTTCAGATCGTTTTGCGCGGGATCCTGTGTAGAGGCTGAACGATGCATTGGTTTAAAATGTCAGTTGAAAGGTCGATATCTCCGAAACCAAACGTGATGACTTCCTGCTGTTTGTTTTGTTGTTGCAATGGAGAGAGAGGCAAGAGCTCAGTCAGAGCCTTAACCTGTTACCTGCCGTCCCCCCTGATCAGGGGGTTAGGGTTAGGGTCAGGGTCAGATCCCCCGTTTTCAGTTTTTCCAGGGTAAAGGATCCGGGAATTATTTCAGAGCATCCGACAAAAATTTGATCTGATATAATGGTGTTTAATGGGAGCGGTTCCGACAAATAATTTGGTTTGTTCCTCGACTTCATCACATCAGACCAAAAGTGTTCCTGAAAATACAAATTTATAAGGTAACCACTGGGGGGTTGGGGTCAGATGTAATGAAAGTCATGTTTCACTCACACAGTCATTTTTAGAAACTAGAAGGTCTTGGCTTTCAAACGAGGCATCACACTGGCACACAGGCTGTAAGCTCTCCAGTCAATACACTTTGAGATTTGGAAATAAATATTTGTTAACCCTATTGGTAAGGTGGCAGTTAACAGGTTAAAACGAGCTCTCCCAGAGCCCGGGGGACGTTGTGGTGAAAATCGGTCACAAGTTCGCACACCTCAGAGGCTCTGATGTTGTTGTTTTTTGCTTATAATTTCGGAGCCTTTGGGGCGACAGTGGCACAGTTGGTAGAGCGGGTCGTCCCATGACCGTGAGGCCGGGGTTTCGCATCCCAGCCCCTGAAGATGCTCACTGTTTTTGTGTCTTTGGGCAAGACACTTCACCCTCTTCACCTCCAGTCTCTGCGTTCATTGGTGCATGAATGAGAGAGTGAATGGGAGAGTGGCTCCGTGCCGAATGAAGGTAGAAAAGTGCCATATAAGTTGAGACAATTTACCCTTAACTATTTTTTACCTTAAGAGACTTACTGTTTTTGTTTGGGTTTGGAATCTGCTGATTTTTGTCTTTCAAATGAGCTCCCTCGGAATATGAATGTCCTCTGCCCCTAATAAAGCGCCCCCTGCTGTCCCAGTTCAACATTGTCGTTTTCACAGTTAAAGGAACATCATGCAAAGAATAATAGCTGAGGCGATTTTAAAGCTCATCCAAAAATATCTGTACCAGCCAATCAAAATGGCATATTTTTTACGAAGTTTTGATATACGATTTGAATTATTAATTTAAACACACATTACGAATCTAGCTCTTCAAATGTCATTAATAAAACGGCGGTAATGTATCTTAAACGCTGTTTTTTTATTTTTATTGAAAGGGGAAATAAAAGGTGTGGTTGTCCCTCCTTTTTCCAGCATGCAGTTCAGTCATGGGCTCTAATAAACATTAAAACACACGTCAAGCCAAATCCGTTTGACGCGTCTCGACTCTCCTTGGCGCCAGTTTCTCATTTCCTCTTTAAAGTCACTTGCACGACACAGACGCGTTTGCCTTGTCGCAACAAGCAGCACGAGTCCTTCACACCTGAGGGGAGAAGGAGGCGTCTCATCAGGCCACACAACGATCCTGTCCACCCTTTTTTTCAAAAGAACATCTCCTCCCCCTGCACTTTCCTCCTCCATCCTGCCGCCTAGTTCTTTACCGTGGGTAACAATTTCACTGTATGTTGACTCTCTTAACCTACAATTTCTTTTACTTAAAGACGTCAGCACGGTTCATTACGTTGATAAATGACTTTTGACAAATTGTGACTAAAGATTAACATTTTTAGGTGCTAGATGTGTTCTCTCTCCTCTGGGATTTTGCGATATATTGTGGCTTCTTGTGATTGGATATTGTGCCACCTAATGTTACAGTAATGACCGGTGATAAGTTGTTCAGCCCTAATTCATGCTATCCTAACACAGATGATATTGGTTTATTTGTTCCATCTTTATTCTAAAAAAGTTAAGGACAACAGACAATAGGTGGCGTTCACGTGACATCACAACATTCTAAAGAGCCTATAGTTTAACATTGAGGTGGAGGTCAACTGACGGTAACTATGGTAACGGTGGTAACTGACAAAATGCATATTTTTATGTCTTTGTTTTTTGGCTCATATCTCAGTCATTACTGGAAGAATCCATATGAAACAAACTGTCACAAAGTTCATCGTCTCCTCTGTCGGCATATATGAGCTAATGTCCAATTATTATCTCTAAAAAATGTCAAAAAGTGGTGACAATATGCGAAAACATGACCATGATGTTGTCCAATAGAAAGGACTTTCAGACAAAAAAATAATATCACAGGTTTGTGAATCCAATCACGATCAAACACTAATGAGGAAAAACATTTGTCAATTTTCGTTTTGGAGATTTCTTCCAAAAACTGCATTTCTCCCATAGAGTTGCATTGGCCCTGCCCTCCATCTGACATTATGACATCATCACATTCTAAATCGTGAACGCTACCTATTGCCGTTGTTTTTTTTCTTAAGTAAAGATGTGCGAAATCAACCATAATCTTACTGAAACAAAAACATTCATCTCTTTTTAATTACTGTTATTAAGACTGCTATATCTATCTTTCCCCCAAAATTACCAGACTGCGCCGAGTGGCCAAAACAAACTCGTCCCATTTAGAAAAACCCTCTATTTAAATGTCCAGTCTAGGTCCATCTTTCTGTCTGTCGCCATGGAGACGGTGATGGCTCCGGTTTGGGCTGTGGGTGGGGATAATTGCAGACCAGTTTGTCACCTCTGGGCCCCGGAGGCCTAAATGCAAATGAAGATTGTCCCTGTTCCCGGTCCCCCCTGTCCGCCCTCGCGCCCCGCGTGGTGCCCGCAGCACAGATGTGGCTGACACTGGACCCCTGCCCCTCCGTCCATTAAAAAGTCATGCGCTGGAGTTGCGTGTCAGCGTGTGCTCGGTTAACTAGCAGTAAGTGGCGGAGATAAGAGTGTTGATTTTTCCTGAGTAGTTTTGTGTGGGTAGTTTTTATACTTTTTTATTCACATAGCGCAACATTTACTAAACTCTGCCGAATGTTTTCTTTTCTTTGTGGAAACCCATGGGTCAAAAGTGGACTTGGATCTGGATTTCCATTTCCATTAGAAGTCATTGAATGAATTGAGCCAGAATTTAAAGTGATAGTCTGTAAGATTGCAAAATAAGGAGCGAGAGAAACAATCAAATCCCCACAACCTCCCCCCTTGTGATTGGACCTGAAATCCACCTCTAGTTTGCAAAATGAGGAGGGAGAGAGGGCAATATTTCAAAAGTAAATGATCAAGCTCCCTCCCCCTCCCACCTGATTGGCCGGTTTACTGGAAAGCTCGTCTCATTGGTCAAAGCGATGGCACTGGGGATTCTGATTAGTTGTGGAGATCAACAAAAGAAGGAACTTTAGGAAAATATATGTAATATGTCTTGTGTTACGTCAAATTGCCCAGGCGGTCAATTATACATAATCTATCAAACTTGTGAAACTTACAGACTGTCACTTTAAGGCCTTAAATTTCATTCAAAAGCATCACACTTGCTTCCCGCAGGTATCTGAACCGAAATGGAAACTGTGATATTGCTCAACTTATAGTGCACCGCAGGTTTATTTGAAATACACACAAATATGATCCAAAAGTCATTCAGTTGCGAGTGTTACTGAAGATTTGTCAGTTTATGCAGTATTTTTGCTCAAAAGTTTCCCTTTGTCCATTTTGCTTTTTCATTTGTGCACTGGAATTGATAAACAAAGATGCCTACAATCCAGTGCCTGTGATGCGCATTTGTTTTTTGCATTTGTGATATTAAAAATAGCCTTAAAATGGCTGTAAAATGTAATTGTAAAAACCTTTGTCAAAGCTTACACACAGAGCATGACCACACGCCAACACAGAAAAATGAGTTGAATGGACTTTGTATATTTGCTTCATTTATAGCGTTTTGTATTGGAGTGGACCCGTGGGATCTTTAAGCTCTTAACTCCCGCCTGAACCGAGAGCATTTTCTCCAGTTCAGCTTTACCCAAATCCTGTAGGCCAGTGTAACACCTCATTTGAAAGCTAAGATCTACAAAACTCATCTAAATTGATCTTTTTCCTCATGTCGTCCAATTTTTTTCCATCTTTTTTTTGGGGGGGTATTCAACTCATTTTGTCACTTTTTTGGGTCATTTTTTGTCCAATTTTTGTCACTTTTTTTGTCGTTTTTTTGTCACATTTTTTGGCATTTTTTTGTCTTTTTTTTGTCATTTTTTGTCATTTTTTGTCATTTTTTGTCACATTTTTGTCACATTTTTGTCATTTTTTCGTCACTTTTTTGTCAAAGTTTTCTCACTTTTTTGTCACATCTTCATCATTGTTTATCGCTATTTTCACACCATTTTCCAGAAGCTTTTGGATTGGGGTAAAGCCAAACTGGAGAAAATGTGCTCAATTCAGGTGGGAGTTAAGGGGTTTATTTTGGATTTTGGGATATGCGGAAAATGTAGCAAAGAAAATGATGCATCTCCTGTCTCGACTGCTTCTAATAAAGATAGAGAAATAAATAGATCCAACGTCAAATAATGGACTAATAGATGATTTTGACGCTTTTGACTTTTGACACAGGAACCCCTGACCCCGTCTCCTGATCCGCCCGTGTGAGGGTTTATCCGGCTTTACAGTGCAGCGGTGCCGTGGCCCGCGACCGTCGGGGGGGCCAAATGGGCACCAGTTCAGTGAGCGATTGGTTTCTGCTCTGATTAAAAGCCCTCGCAATTAGTCGTCACAGGAGAAGTTCTGTCCAAAACGGCCACTTCATTTGAGCAGCGAAATGAGATGAATTGCTATTGATTTCCTGTATCGGATGCCGGATTTTCTCCAGTTCAAAAGTTGAGAGATGGAAACCGGCAAAAGAGTGTAAAAGCCGTTGGGCAGGACACTTCCCCCGCCTGGCCGTACTTACAGAAGTTTGAGAAATTAGAATCGTGTATGTTTTTCTTAGGGACTCATTTTTGTTCAATCTAATTACTCCTGTTTTAGTTGACTTTAGCGTCCCCCTTTCTCCAACCTGACAAAAGACTTAAAAAGATTTATGTTCATTTCAATGGTTAAAGATTTTCCAGACCGATAATCAATTTTAAAATCATTAAAAATGCCTTCTTTATAGCTTTATTGATCAACCTGGCTTGGAATGGATTGTACAGGAAGCTCGGATTGGGTCCCAACAAACAGCATATGAAGGGGGCGGGACGAAAACGCAACAGAAAAGTGACGAAAAGTAATGATAAAGTGACACAAATGTGTGACTAGCGTAAAAGAAAAACAATGGAAAAAATGTTGAAGTGACAACAAAGCGAGGAAAAAAGATTAGATGAGTTTTGTGGGTTTTTTAGCTAGGTCTTAGCTTTCAAATGAGGTGTTACACTGGCCTACAAGCTGTAACCTTTTAGATTTGGATACAACTGCCATTGATTTGTTAACATGCCGTTTGCCAAAAATGAAAGCCTGCATTTTCCATTTAAGACGGACTATTCCCACTGCTGCCAGTAGAGGGCGCGGAAAACCAAAGGACATGCAGATCGACGCGGTCTTTGGTGAAGAGGTGTTCCTCGAGTTGAAACTTTTAGTTAACCTCTTAACTCCCGCCTTGAACCGAGAGGATCTTTTTCCTCACGTCATCAGATTTTTTTTCCATCATTTTTTGTTGGGTATTCAACTCATTTTTGTGACTTTTTTGTCATTTTTTTCGTCAAATTTTTATCCAATTTTTTATTTATTTTTTTGTCCTTTTTTGTCACATTTTTGTCATTTTTTGTCACATTTTTGTCACATTTTTATCACATTTTTGTCACATTTTTGTCACATTTTTCTCACTTTTTTGTCAATTTCTTGTGACATTTTTGCCACTTTTTTCATCATTTTTCGTCACTTTTTTGTCAATGTTTTCTCACTTTTTTGTCACATTTCCATCATTGTTTTCGTCTCAGTTTTGTTGCTATTTTCAAGGCTTTTTTCCAGAAGCTTTTGGACTTTTGGACTTTTTTCCCCCCTTCATTTTAACATCTGCATTTTTTTATCCCCCCCAAAAAAAGTCCTCTCACTCTGTCTTTGCTCCAATTTACTTTCTTTTCTCGCATGCATCATTGATCTAATTCTGTCGGGGGACTAAATATAACCAGGTGTTACTGTATTTCTCACTGACCTGTTGCCAAAGCAGGGGAGAATAAAAACTCCCATTTCATCCGTTTCTCAGGACACGGCCGCACCTCCCGGTCAGCAATCATGCACAGAAGTGGGTCACCAGTTTTATGCTAATATTTGGGTTAGGTTTAAGGCACGGGCTACGCCGACAGGGGCAGCGTAGGCGGGAGGGGGAGGAGCCCAGTGAACGGGAGACGAGCCGTTTGGGGGGCGACTCGTTTTAAACGGGGACAGAAGTGGGCCGCTGTGTGTTCTTGTCACAGTGTTGGAAATGAAAAACTGCTGAATATTAGTTAGTTGATTGCATCATCGTCGGATCTCTTCCCCAGTCTGACTAGAAGAGGATTGTGTTGGAGTTTTAGGTTTATTTCAGTTTCAACACTACACAGACTGTTAAAGCACATTTCTGGGACGACCTTATGAACCTCATTGAGAAATTAATTTTAAAAATGTAAATATAAAGTAAATATAAACCCCATGTGTTCATTTGTAGTTTAACGTCTTCAATGAGAATCCTACAATCCAACAAAGAAAAGGTAAACTGAAAAGTTCATATTAGAAGCCACAGCTATGATATTCCCACTCATGATATGCCCACTTTAAATGACTATGGTCCTAATAGCACTAGTTTCCATTGATGTTCATACTGGCATTTGTGTCCTTGCCCCAAGACGTTCGCAAGGGACCTGGGACGCTTTTTTCACTCTGCAATTGTTCACGTATCGTCTTCCTTCTGCTTTGCCTTTGTGTATCCTCATATAGAGATTTTTTTTTTTGCCTGCGGACAAATCCATCCATAGCTGCCTGTGCCGCTGCAGATACCCTTCCTGTCTCACCTTGGTGCGGGGCAGACATTTGGACGCGCCCCCCTCCTCTCCCTCTCCACCTTTTTTTTATTCTCGATAAAGTGTTACTCCAAATCGAGCCAGTTCCTCTGCCCCCTCCCCCCTCTCTGAAGTCCCACAGTCCATCCCCTCTTTACAGTGCTATAAAAGTGTCCAGACCCCGCAGTCTCGGACCATTACGCCGCCGAGGGCCCGGCGCTGGGGACAGAGTGCAGAGGAAGACGGGCAGACAGATGAGCAGCGCTGATATGAACTCCAGTGAGGGGAATTAGATGGAAGTGTGGGGCGAGCGCTCCGGGGAGCAGCGAGAGCTCACAATGTGGGATGAGTGATTTGTCGAGCTGCTGTTTCGTCACTACTACTACACACGCGCTATATAAAAATGTCCACCAAGTGTGGCAGTTTTTCACGGCTTTGTCTGATGTGAAAGTTTCTCTTCGCTAAAGATGCTGCTCCAGGTACTTCTGGGTTTGTGGTTTGGTGTTGTGAGAGCACGGCGTGGCGATATTTGCCAAATGTGTGTCAGTTTTGTGTTCGGATAATCAAGACAGCTGAGCATTCTTGATACAGACGTTTAGTGATTGATTAAATCAGTTCTAGATAGACATACTGGGATCTAACATTCATAACAAAAAAAACTATTTGAGTACGAACATTGGTTAGCGCTCGTGCTTCACAGCTCGAAGGTCCCGGGTTCGATTCCCACCTGGAACGGCGTCTTTCTGTAGAGTTTGCCTGTTCTCCCTGTAGAATGAGTGTGAGTGAGTGGTTGTTGGTGGTCGGAGGGGCCTATGGCACAGATTGGTAGCCTTGCTTCAGTCACTCTACCCCAAGAGGCAGCTGTGGCTACAACAGTAGCTTACCACCACAGAGTACGGAGTGAATGAATAATGACTACATTCTAGTGCTTTGAGAAACTTGGTAATGAAGGCTTGTAAAGCGCAATACAAATATAAACCATTATTGTTATTTATCCTAGATCTAGGCCAGGAGTTCCCAAACTTTTTATGGGACCCCAAAATTGACAAACAACTCGGGACCCCCATTGTATAAAGTTATTGACACTTATTATCTTGATTGTAGTTGATGTCTTGATGATTTTCTTCCCTAAAGTAGCATATGTATCTAAAAGCAGTTTATTTTGAATAATTGAATGGATTTAACTAGAAAAGGTAAATAAAACGGTAGCATTTTTCTTTTTGTTTCATCTTGAAATCCTTTGGGGATCCCCCCACCCAAGGCCTCGCGACCCCCACTTTGGGAACCACTGATCTAGGCTATTAACAATAGTAATAAAAAAGTGTTTTGCACATAAGACTTTTAGTTTTTGATAAGCCTGTTTGACTCTGCAGTGGCCGATCCAATTCACAATGTGAGCCCGATGAGTCCTGGTATTGTCATCTTGGAATATGTCCGTGCCATCAGGGAAGTAGAAATCCATTGATGGGAAAGCCGGGTTATTCAGGATGTTAATTCAACAGTTAAGTTTTCCTTCATGGTATTGGAAGTTCTGACATTGTAGGATCACGACAGCACTAGAAACAACCTGATGTTTACTCACTGAAATATGGCTTGTAATTCTTGATAGCATCATTATTTCGAGCCCTCGTTCCTGTTTGTTTTTTCCCATCAGCCTTTGTTGATGGGCAGTGCTCCCGTCCCCTCGCTGCTCCCCGTCACGGTGACAGGAGTGTGTGACGCCCGGGGCAACCCTCGCCGTGGCGACCAGCTCTGAGAAATCGGCCTATCGCGGTCAGTCAGGCTCCCGTCACACGGGCCCAGGGGAGACCACTGTCAGAGAGGGTGAAGCTGCCGACCGGGATAGCACAACACGGGGGCAGCTGGGACTGTTCAGATGACAGTTTGGCAGCACAGATTTTGAAGAGGTTATTTAAAAATGTTGATCAAGCTGTCGTATTTCGTAGGCGCTTGTCTTTCAGAATTAAAGTCAACGACTAGTTTTAAAGGAAACAATGATGAGCTATTTACTGATGTGATGCTAGATGATGCGCCCAATTGATCTGTTCTAGCTTTAAGTGATACATTATATGGATACGCTTCAGAACACTTTCTACAGACTGTGTTTGTTTGGCAGGTTATTTTTCAAATCCTTTATTTATACAGGTTTGTCCCGTCACTCAATGTCTCATTTGCAATATACAAGTTCCACAAAATTCAATTGGTCAAGACGACAATTTCCTATTGACTCTTTCTCCAGACCTTTTACAATTCTCCACATGCTACACTGTTGTGTCCTTGGGCAAGACACTAACCCACTGTGTGACTGAGTGACTGAGCGTTGCATCATGGGGATGTTGGGCTTCTTCACTTCAGTCACTACTATGTAGCTGTGGGTAGATATTTATTTATTCATATACATACCATTACCAGGGGACTAGTCGGAGTTCTCGTCTTAACAGAGTTCAGACGAGTGCGATTGACAGGCGGAATAGTTAATCACAGAAACTCATTGTCTATTTGTACCGACAGGGCAAATAGGGTGAATAAAGTGAGAAATGGCGAGGCACTAAGGTGGTTCATCAGAGGTGAGAGAAGTTGCTAGAGTTAGCTTTGAAATGAGATGAGGACGTCTGAGAGGAAATGTCTTCTGCATTTGAGCGATGCACTGCAAATAACTGCAATTGGATTGTCATAAAATCATAGTCATTTTTATATTTTATACTGTTCAATGCAGCTTAGCAGCATGTTCATACCTGCACTCTTTCTGTTCCACATTTCTCCAGTGCTGTGGTGGACTGTTGGTATATCTGTGGAGACGTCATGAAAGGAAATTTGCTCAGACACACGAGGTTGGCCGAATTATTAAGTCAATAACGGTTCACTGTGGTCTGTGAGTAAACAGAATCTGGCATCATGAAGCTATCCAGCACCACAGCGCAAGGTTTGTGGACAGGTTTCTTGTGCACAGCTTGAACAAAGACATTTTTCCCCAGTGTGATTGGCTAGAGATAAAGATAATGTGTCCAGACCTGGAAGAAAAGCAATGAAACGAAATGGCTCTTATGTGCAAGTCACAAAACCTGAAATTTCACAATGGATGGTAGGGATCCAAATAGCGTAAAGCAATACAAATGTTTATTACTTGGAATATGCTAGAATGATGTGTCTGCTGGTTCCAAATATCACTTAGCTTTCATTACAAAATCCTAAAACTGTTTGAAGTTTGACTGCGGTGGCTCCGGTTTGGTTTATTTACCTTTTTCGGATTCTATTACCCAACAACATCCAGAAATGTAGATCAGAGAGCTTCGGCAGTTCAAGAAGAAACGGCCATGGTAAAAAAAAAAAAAAGGCTGAGTCTACTATTATTTTTTGCCTGATTTTGCTCCAATTTTCAGTTGTGCTGAGTCGCTGCTAGTTGAAGACAGTCGCAGAATATCGTATTTCATAGTGAAATACGATAGAAAGACGCGACTAAATGTGAACGCGCGGAAAACGGCGGCCAATGATGGAGCAGAAAACACACAGAAAAGATCGTGGCTAGATCCGTTTCCATTTAACGTCGTAACAGTGGCACAAACGACAAAGCAATGGCAACCGCGAACCCTACGAAGACCCAAGGATCCACCTGTGTTCAGACACTGCAGCTTCTTCTCTCCGTCATCATGGGGCTGGTGTCCGTGCCCATCTCCTTTTTTTAATTATTAAATCCACTGGAATCCCGCTTCTTCGCTTTCATTTCCGTTTGAGAGAACTACAAACACGCTCAGGAAAACTTGTACCGTTGAACCGCGTTGGGCCGACCGTGATCACATGGCTTTGTTGACCGTTTCTCACCCTCGCAAACCCTCGCAAAACTGCCCCAAATCTTCACTGATCTGGGGCAGTTTTTTAATTCTCCTGTGAGGGATGTGAAGCTGGATGCGTGAACCCCAGTCGTTCTATAATCGCAACTGGAAAAAATAAACCTGCGTAGCGTGTCCTCCGCTTTAGTTTGGCGGTCGCCACGGAAGCCGCTGTGATTGATTGACGGGTGCTGCTGGCCCCGGTTTGTCGGTGGGGGGGTTCCTCCAGTCTGCCGGGGCCGCTGTTATTTCAAATTGACTCGTTGCCTTAAGGGCGCGCAGACACCGGCAGGAGGGAGAGCGGGCTATAATTTACCTGCCTTTCGGGAATAGTACAAGCTGAGGTATGTCACGGATCGAGATCACGGCGCTATCTTCGACAATAGCGCTGCATAATGTGATGTGTCATCGCCCATATGCCGGGCTATATCTGCGTATGCGCTGCTTTATGAAAATGGCTATGGCTTGTTTCCCCCCATTTTGCCACAATAGGGCAGCAGTGTTTTTGTTATTATTTTTGCTACACTGTTTTTTTGGTAATGCATTTGTAGCTGAAGACTTTAAAAATTGGGTTAGTAATACTATGGCCATACCGCCTTTGCTCTGCCCAATCCCGTCAGACCTTGGAAGCAGGGAAGGGCCTGGTCGGTACTTGGATGGGAGACCGTTTGGTAACACCAGGAAGCCTCGCAAATGGAGTAAGTGAGTGAGTGGTTGGTGGTGGTCGGAGGGGCCGATGGTGCAGACTGGTTGCCTCGCTTCCGTCAGTCTACCCCAGGGCAGCTGTGGCTACAATAGTAGCTTACCACCACCGGGTATGGAGTGAATGAATAGTGCAATGTAAAGCGTCTTTGAGTGTCCAGAAAAGCGCTATATAAAAC
Organism: Gobius niger; assembly: GCF_951799975.1. NCBI lineage: Eukaryota > Metazoa > Chordata > Actinopteri > Gobiiformes > Gobiidae > Gobius > Gobius niger. Next base: position 28,034,265 of record NC_136852.1, on the reverse strand, counting down.
CAATGCATTATTATTATGGGGACAAGCGCTACTTTGCTTGGGACTATCTGTATATATATATTTTTTTGTTCTATGGATGTCTGGGATTGCTCACATGGCAATTGTAGGGAAGAAGAAGATCTTTATTTATATAGCGCCTTTCACAGACATATAGTCACAAAGCGCTTTACATGAGACAATTGTACATTCATTCCACACTCGGTGGTGTAAACTACGTTTGTAGCTTCAGTTTCCCCTGGGGGAGACTGTCAGAAGCGCTTTCGCGACTACACACGTCTGCGCCAACGGACCCTCTGACCACCACCATACATTCACTCACACACATCATTCATCCTGGCCTATTGTGCATGTTTTTAGTGGTAGGGGAAACCGGAGTGCCCGGAGGAAACCTACGCAGGGGCCTTTGATGTCCATGAATATTCTCATTTGTAACAACTGCAACTCAATGCTAGGCCTATTTGAATGAAACAAAACTAGATTTACTTTTAGAATGGTTAATGGAAAACTTCTATTTTACGTTTAATATGGCGTTATGTTCAATTAGACAAAAGAGACTAGGACTACGCAAACAATTATGCAATGTTTACTTAAAAAGTTCAAGTTAAACATTTTAGAATTCTAACACTGACTAAAATACGCACCTAACCCTCAGAAACATTCAATCTTGCAATGTTTTCTTGTAAATAAATACATGCGTGGAGCTGTGTTATGAGCCACTCGCGCATCTTTGAGTAATCTTTAAGTAATCTTTGAATCGTCCCCCGTTGCAATTCTCAGGATCACGGCGACAGCTCAGAGCAGGTCCCTCCTGTTTGGAGAAGCTCCCCCTGAGGTTACTTATCCAGGAAGTGCTTTCATCACCTCCACATCGCCGTAGGGGAAAGAGGGGGGGGGGGGGAGGGGCTTAGGGTGAGTTTGCTTGAAGAATCCAGCAGAGAGACGGCCGTTTTAGATCAATAAGCTCAGAGTTCAGGCTTGTGATGTCATATCGCTACGCATCATGGGATTTGCAGGGATAATAAACTAATGGAGACTTGGAAAGCTAAAATACTGGAGTTATACAGAGTTGTTCAACAGCTTTTTTTCTCTGTTTTTAGCTAATGTTAGTCTATGGAAAATGAATGCCAGCACCCACAAACATGGTGGACCTCTATGGTAACTGTTGGTTAGAAAATGCCATAGAGTTTGGGAAAATCCAAAGTGTAAGACTGTGATGAAGAGCTGTTTGAGAAGACCAAATTCCAGTTCACAAAATCAGCATAGCATCATTAGCTCTTGGACTTTTTAACTCCTAAGAAACAGCCAAAAGCTTCTTCTGCTTAAAGATAAAGAAACTCCGGATATCGGAAATCCACCCTGGTGACCTTCAGCCAATATAATATTTCAACACATAGAAAATGTCTTTAGTGCTCCAAAGATTTGACTAAATCCTTGCTCTAAATGGCAATCTAAGGCTTAACATGCACAGTTGCCCCATTCTTTACTTTATCTGGGGCACTGATTCCATTACCTCTCCCCCCACTGTTTAAAAGGTCAGCCTCCGTACCACAACCGCGGAATTTCCGGGCAAAGTCCACTTTGCTCTTTCAGATTTCAGCTTTAAGCACTAAGTCGGTTTTATTTATTTACTCACGCGCCATTAGAAAGTTCATTACCATTGATTTGCACGGTTCAGCGTTTAGTCCTTTGTCGGTCTGTATTGGCTCCCTGTCCCGGTGGCCAGTTTCGCGTTTAGCTGATCCGGGGGTCATCGAGCCATGAGTGCAGCAGTTTGTGGGAAACGTATAGGGGCTTTTCACATCCTTAACCACAAGGCCGTCCAGGAATACACCTTCTAGAGCTAATATATATTTGCTTAGAGATCGGCACTGCGCTTCATTTTGTGGGGGTGGATTTGAAACGGCCGTGAAAAACTGGCTCACTGCATGTCTGGATGGAAGAGAGGTGGAAAAAGACATTGAGCCAATTCAAGTACAGTAAATATATTGATGAATTCTGCACTAATATGTTTATAGTTATAACCACAGTTACATGTCTGTGCTCCTTCTATTCCTTCTATTCAAATCTGTTTATTGCTTTTAAGGCGAAACACTGCCGGTGAATAGGGAGACTTTTTAAATGTATGTATTTATACACCAATTTGAACCTTCTCCTGTAGATTACTGGCAAACGTGTTTTCTCATTTTATGTTTCATATAAAATAAGGCCTTTTATGACAAAAAAAAAAAAAAAGCCCCACATTTCCCATATTTTTGGCGATGAAATCTGAATAATGGATCAAACCAGAACCCAAATTCAATCACTGAGTTTAACCTCCACAATTGTATTTTGGAAAGCAACGCCAGCATGCTAATGCCAACGGCAGCATGCTAATGCCAACGCCAGCATGCTAATGCCAACGCCAGCATGCTAATGCCAGCGGCAGCATGCTAATGCCAACGGCAGCATGCTAATGCCAGTGGCAGCATGCTAATGCCAACGGCAGCATGCTAATGCCAACGGCAGCATGCTAATGCCAGCGGCAGCATGCTAATGCCAACGGCAGCATGCTAATGCCAGCGGCAGCATGCTAATGCCAGCGGCAGCATGCTAATGCCAGCGGCAGCATGCTAATGCTAGCGGCAACTAATCAGAGCTGGGACAGAAACTATTGAATAAGTGAGTAAAAATAAAATCGTATTCGTTTTACAGGACTCATAGACCAGACATTTGGAAAAATATCGGTCATATCGGCATCGGCCAATAAAAATCCTCAAAAATCAGCATCAGCCTTAGAAAAAAAAACATATCAGTCTACCTCTACCCCAAAGTATAATCATTGCAATTCTAAACTTCAATTTTGATTTCATGTTACAATGTAGCTCTCATCGAAAACGTACCTGGAGTTGTGTTTCGACCCACTCGCACATCTTTGAGTAATCTTTGAATAGGTGTGCCACATTACAGACAGTATATTTTTGGGCGCAATATTTGTTTTCAGTACATTTATTTACATTTTCTCTTTTTATTGTGTTATTTGTATTTTTTTTATCGAGCATATTCATTGATATGTTCAGCCATGTGATTGATGTTCTTTCTCAGAACATTTCTGTCAATGTCATAATTGTCCCTCGTCCCACACTGTCAGCCCGGTCTGAACAGATGGCCCCTCCTCCAGGTGCGAATCGGCTTGAGATTCATAAAGAAGCAACAGCTAAGATCGAGAGTTGATTTAACAGGAGGCCTTCCTTTTACATATTATAAAAAAAATGCGTAGAGCAGCTTTTATCGGGGAAAACTCGTGAATCGTGATGTGACAGTTTCTCCAAATTAGCAGATCGTCAAAGGGATCAGATCATGATTCGCTTCTTCTCGTCCTACCCATCAGGTCATGGTCAGGAGAGCGGCCTAAAGAAATGAAACCCAAAGTCAACTCTGATCGTAATGGTCACATCGTCATCCCGGCACTAACCTCCTGTCTTTCTTCTTCTTCTCCCCTCACAGCGGAACCCCTCCCCCTTATGGACCTGTGCAGAAGAGTGGCCCGCGTGGCACTGGGACGCGACCGGATCCACCACATCGACGCGCTCCCCCTGCCCCAGACGCTGAAAAACTACCTCCAGTACCAATGATGTATACTTCCGGTGGACCGGCCGCTCTATCCGTTCTCACCAGCCCGGACTGCTACGGAAAGCACGGAAGACTTTTGCAAAAAAAAACTGAACTAAGAGGTTGTTTACAAGATCTGACATTTTGGAGTGTCTTTTTTTGTTTTGTTTTGTTTTCCTCAATCTTTTTATTTTGCTGTCTTCTTCGGAGCGACAATTGAGATTACTTGTTTTTAAGCGATGCAGTTTCAAGCCTTAAAAAGATTTCGTACTCGGAAGCCATTTCCCCCCCCCCCCCCAAACGTGTTATGCACAGAAACCGATCGAAATGGGAACGTCCTTTTTTTTTTATTTTGTTGTTATTTTTCCCGGGACAAGTCGAGGCCTGTTTTTTTTATTGTAGCAATTAAGACATGCGTTGTTCACGGCGTCGTCGACCGGGTCAGTCGTACAATCGCGCCCTCGGCTCGTTCGCAGGTCCGAAAAGGTTGGGACGCCGCGTTACCGTCGATGATTGAATGTAAAAAACAAGTGATCGGGAGTTAAAGTTGCGATTCCTTAACTCCTTGATCCTTTGTGATGCATTTGCTGCCCAGTCGTGAAGAATAAATGCAAGCACGCGACGCACATGACTCGCTCCTGCCCCCTCCTGGTTGGATTTGATATGCAGACGTCAAGCACATTTAAAAACCTTTTATTTTTTTTATTTTTATTTTTTGGACTTGCTGCAAATATATTGTATGATGATTTTAATCGCTTGAATGTCTCTATGGGTTTCTATAGCCTACAATGTTTGTTTTTTTTTCTTCATTTTTTGCTGAATGATATTACTGTTTTTTTTGTTTGTTTTATTTACAGTGTCCCAACGTTTTTGGATTCAGTTTTCATTACATTATCGTCCGCTCCCATGTCGACGTACAGTATATACAGTCTCTTGGTCTGCTAATGTGCCCAAGACGTTGTTTCAAATACAAAAAAAAAAAAAGCACAGTTTCTTTCACAAACACTAAAAGGTCATGAATGCTGCTCTAATCTTATCTTCCTCCATCTCAAGTTTTTTTTTAAATCCTGAATGACTTTAGGAGGATGGTCTTATGAGATTTTTTAATTCTTTTTTTTTTCCCACTGTATTATGAGATTTCTGTGAGATGGACTTCTCGCAGGTTCAAGAATGTGACGCCATGGGAATCTTTTAATGTGAAGAATAAACTTGGCTAAACTTGTCTTGAGTGCTTGGTTGTTTCTCCTGTGGGGCAATTTGAGTGCCGTCAGCCGGTTTTACTACTGCTTTTGCTTCTGGGCTTTGTGATAGAGGGGTGGACGGCGGGACAGAACTGGGACTTTCTCATGTCGGGACCATCGTGCATATTATACCTGAAGGTTTTTGTCACATCCAGGGCCTGTTACCAATAAAATAAAAATAAAAAATTAATTATGCTCTGGTGAAATTGACATGTGAACATTTTTTTTTTTCTTTGACAAATCAGCAGCCTGTCTCCTTATACACGTACCAAAGGAACTTATATTACGCACTGTCATTGTCACTAAGACTGCCTGCCTAATCTATCTGACCTTTACATGTTTTATAAAAGTGATGTTCAAACATTTGGCTAAAAGTTGACAAACCTCATCGGTGCCATTATTTCCTCTAACTCTTGACGCCGGTTTCATCCCTGCCCAGATCCGGACCCCCCTCTGTCACTGAGGCTTTGAACTGAACAAAGAGCGTCTGATCAAAGTTCAGCTCGACGCAGCTCTGTGCTGCTGCCAACACAGGCTTTTAATGTCCAAAATACAACAGCAGCAAACGGCTGCTGATAAGCCACGCTTATGGCAACTACATGCATTTCAAAACGAGCAACATGTCCAACACGAAACATCAAACCTGATATTTAGTGGCAGCAAATAAATTCACACCAAGATGCTGGAGCTCTGAACCAGGTCAACGATGACGGTATGAGTGGAAACTACAAGCAATATTCGAGCCCACAACCTTTAGATTCTGTGAACAAAGGTCTTAATGACTAGCTAATGTGAACCTTTGAATCTCTTAGTGCATTGATCTGAGAAGAAGTCAGTGTATGTTTGAGGAGTTCTAGCACAATGTCAGAATCAGAATCGTTTTTATTGCTGTTAGTGAACAGGTTCACAACTGGGAATTTTTTTCTGTTCAATCGTGCAACATGAAATGTAAATCATAACACAAAGAAATAAACTATCAAATCATAAAACTATATAACTGTATCCAAAAACTAAAATTCTTTCGGAGACAAGTTTCGGTACTTTACTCTCTAGACGTCAATATATGACCCTCAGTGAGCAGATAATGAGCCTGTGCATAGAAGCACATATAGGTAGAATGATTATGACCAAGACATTTATTTTGAATACAAAATAATTAAATGTATATTATAGCCTGTCCATTGTCCACAGGCATCAGAAGAAATGCGTTACAGCAGTGTATTTCAGATGTTTTTAATAAAATAAATAAATAAAATGGATCAGCTTGAGGGAGAGAACTTCACTGAATGCAAATGCTGCCACCGTGTGGTCATTTTAGGATTGTACACATGTGTCACTCCACTACTCCAGGATATAGTCAAGTATGTGGACGACCTTTACTAACAACCCGATCATCCTCCATCTTGTACAGGTTCTGGATAATGAAGAGTTGGACACCCTCCTCTCCATCAGGCCTTCGTCATCAGTGTAGGTTTGAGCACATGGATTATAGGAGCTGGTCTGATGACAACAGTGGAAGGAATAGTACAAGGTACCAGCAGTAGTAGTGCCACTAAAGGTGGTATCAGTAGTTCTAGTGGTCCTAGTATAAGTTGAATTAGATTTAGTTGAAGCAACAATTGTTCTTTAGCTTTTGAGTCGTTCCATTACATAATTGTCAGTTACTTATACTTTATTCAACATACATTATACTTATAATGGTATCATTTTGAGGAGGTTTGTTCGTGCCTATTTTCTCTTTGTCCTTGTTCGTTCCGGCCAGTGCTTCAATCGATCTCTACTGATCCTAATGCGAGCCTCTCGGATCTCAAAGTTGTATCTTTTGGCTCTCAATGTGAGGTCATAAATAATGTATCCAGGAAGAAGCTCTCCATCTCTGGTTGTATTTATATTTCATCCATGCTTTTGAGCCTCAGGTTTCATTCTGACACGAGGAGAGAGACTGACAGAGGAGCTGCGTCCTCCTCTTCCCCAGACACCTCAGCTGACCTACAGTCTGTCCTCAGTGTCCCACAGCATCACAGAACACAACACTACACCACACAATAATAGGCTGATAATGTCATTTATTATTACTTGGAGGCTTTATAGAAATGTAGTGGAATATACATTATTATAAGTATTAGATGTATTCAAATGTAATGGAGTAAAAGTAGAAAGTTCATGAGACAAATACTACTCAAGTAAAGAACTGGTCAAATTTTTCAAATGTAGACTGTGTATAATTGACCCGCAAACATCAGTGATATGTATTTTTCTTTTCTAAAGTCTGATCTCAGAAACTGTTCAGAATCCCCTGGTGCCATCACTTCTGCCTGTCTCTTTCTTTCACTTTAAAGGAATAGGCCACCGTTTTTACATACTGAGATATGCTCTTACCTCACTTTAGCCGAGTTAATATATCCCCGTCTGGTCTTTGTCCGTGCGCTCTGCCAGGCAAACGGAGCACATACGCAGCCTCTCCCACATGTCACATAGCTCCAAAAAAGCTCACGATAGAAGCTACCAAGCTCTTCCACGTGTTCCCTATTTAAATAAAGTTACGTGAAGTGTTTTCATGCGAAGTATATTTACACAGAAATGTAGCATGTCGATTTTATAAGCAAATAAAAAGGGGGACTATATTGTGAGGCCTAATGATACGAGGAGTAAAACGTCCGCGCAGTAACTCCTAAAGGTTATTGACGGAAGTGAGCGGGGGGAAGTCTTTAGGAGTTACTGCGCGGACGTTTTACTCCTTGTATCATTACGCCTCACAATATAGTCCCCCTTTTTATTTGCTTATAAAACCGACATGCTACATTTCTGTGTAAATATACTTCGCATGAAAACACTTCACGTAACTTTATTTAAATAGGGGACACGTGGAAGAGCTTGGTAGCTTCTATCGTGAGCTTTTTTGGAGCTATATGACATGTGGGAGAGGCTGCGTATGTGCTCCTTTTGCGTGACAGAGCGCACGGACAAAGACCAGATGGGGATATATTAACACGGCTAAGGTTAGGTAAGAACATATCTCAGTATGTAAAAACGGTGGCCTATTCCTTTAAGTAACTCTACTTTGTTACTGACCTCTGTTTTCATACATTTGCTGGTAAAAAATAATCAACCATCAATCATATTTGTATTTTATTAGGAACATGTTCACTGAAATAGTTCGGTCATGGCTGGCCGGGTGGGGAACCTCAGGCCTCAGACCATTTGACCAAATGCACATATTTAATATAGTATAGATCAGGGTCATATGTGACGTGTCGCGCGGCAGTGACTGACCTGCTTGAAGGTGGATCTTGAATGCCGCCTATTCCAGGAAAAATGGACTAATGATCTCTTCTTTGTCAAAGTGAGAGGTAGTGGCAAGGGGCTGGCAGTGAAGAAGAAGGCAAAGCGACGTTACACCATCAAACCTGCTAAACTGAGGATAGAAGATCAATTTAATTCCTCCACTCAAGGCTGACTGAGCCAAACTTGGAAAACCAGCCTCGAGAAGCATCATCATCATCATCATCACTGTCAGTCCAACCTCAGTGTTGTATGAACTCGAGAATGTTTGTCGCTAAATTATAAGGCCCTTAGAGAACTTTATAAAAATTGATTTGGCCCTTGACGTGAAAAAGGTTCCCCACCCTGGATTAGACCCTTCCATCTGTAAGAAAGTAATCGTCGTCGTTCTTCTCCTTTAGTTCAGTATTTGGTTCATCTCACTGATGTCTGTACTGACTCCTCCAGTTGTCTGTCCTCTCTCAGGGCGGTCTCCCCTCTGCCCAGACACCTCATCCTCCTCATTTTGTTGGTAAAAATGACTGCCCTAGTCCCTCACAGATCACTCCTGATCTCACATCTCCTGTGTTTCTGACCCTCAGCCACTAGATGGAGACATTTCCTTTTTAAAATCAGTGACACGGACGATCAAACTCACTGACCAGAGGCGGATAGAGACCCCAAAAACATTTACTCAAGTGAAGTTGCTTTAAAATAACTATGCACTTTTAAATGATGGTGAACAGCAGTCTATTTGATTTAATTTGTTGAGTAAAACAACCAATACTTATGCTTAAATATAATGAAATGTCAAATGATTAGCTTACTTGAGCGAAAGCGCTGGAGCAGTTGCTGTAGTAAAAGTACAAATGAGTTTGAATTCCCATTTCCCGCTTGTCTTTTAGTCCGAGGCATCGACGGCAGAGGTGGGAGTAAGTCACTGAATGCAAGTCTCCAGTCAAGTCCAAGTCGTGAAGGTCCAAGTCCCAAGTAAGTCCAAGTCAATTGGTCATGGGGTCAAGTCAAGTCACACTATAGTCGGCAAGTCCCCTCAGGTCGCACACGTCGGAGTTAGGCCTGCCTCTCTAACTTCTTTTCAAAATATGTTTAAGAAAATCTGGAAATCAGCAAGAACTTTTACAAAAAATGAATAAACTGGAATGGATTTTGAAGTCTAATCAGTACTGAATAGTCACAAAATAAAAAGAAATAAACATTTTATTTCTAGGATCCCACTCAAGTAAATCTTCAGAAACTACACTTAACCACCTCCAGGGCTAAGTGGCGACATCTGGTGGTTTGAAATCGCCACTGCAGCAACCAGCTTGTGGGGGGGGGGGGGGGGGGGGGGGGGGGGAACAAAGAAAAGAAACAAAGAAAAGATTGCTGGGTTTGTTCGTTCAGAAATGTGAATAGTGGCAGAAACAAGGCTCAGTCCTTATTCAGCTTTTCATTATAATTCACTGAATCCTTTGAGAGCGTACTCTGAAATAAGAAAGCCCTTACATTCCTTTTCTCCTCTGACACTTCAATCAAATGCATACGGTTTGTAGATGCTCCAGGTTTACGTCCTTGTGCAGTCCTCGAGTACCACGGACAGCTCCTTTCCAGTCTCTACAGCCTCGAGTGTCCGCGCCGAAGAGAACAATCAGATTAAATCACCTCACATCTACAGCACTCTTCATTCAACCGCACTGATGGCCTCACTTCCAAAGCCCATACTTGTACACGTCCAAGTGCCTTTATCCGTGAATAGAGAGTGCATAGGAGGATGATGAAAAGATATAGGGCCTTTTATTTAGTGTGGAAGATAATGGGGTACTTGCGTCAGAGCCAGAGATGTATGAAAGATACCGCGCTGTTTGTCGATTGTCTCCGTTCCGGTGTCAAGAGAGAATCGCAGCCACGTCAGCCGCCCGCTCATGTCAGCCGCCCGCCATGACCTCCATTTTCTTTTACACACCTTGGGGACTGGTCCACGGGGAGTTGAACAGGCTGAGTGGACAGCAGTATGGACGGGAACTGATGTATTGTAATAAAGAATAACACATAGTACTTGCATAGTAGTTGGGTAGTTGGGTGTCCAAGTCGTTTGGGTCGTTTGAGTCGTTTGGTGACTGTGGCCTCATAAATAATAACAGTTTACACTTACACTGTGGGGCACACTGACCATTTGTCACATGGCTATAATCTGCTGTTTGTATCCTGATCTCTCTGATTATTATGTCAGCGCCCTCTGCTGGACACTTGTGGTATTCTTTCCTTTTTTTAAATTGAACCAGCCCCCAAGTGGCTGGAGTGAGCAAGCTGGTTATTTCGTTAACAATCCATAGCTTCGCAAAGGAATGGACTTACTGTTTTTGACATGCTCAGGAATTCATGCTCCTCAATGGGCCACATTAAATCATCTCCCGGGCCCGCATGTGGTCCGCGGGCCTTGACCTTGACACATGTGATCTAGTGGTATGGGCCTTTTAACAAGTACAGGTTCAGGCTCCAAAAGAAAAAAGTATAAACTTTATAATTAAAAAAAAAAGTTCTATTTTTAACCAGCCTTAACCAAGTGCGTTTTCCCCCAGTTCAGCTTTACCCAAATCTAAAAGGCTACAGCCAATAGGCCAGTGCAACGGCTCATTTGAAAGCTAAAACCTACAAAACTCATCTAAAAAAATGATCTTTTTCCTCGAGTTTTCGTCACACACACACAAAAAAACACTTTTTCATCACTTATTTTGTTGCATTTTTGTCACTTTTTTGTTGCTCTTTTATAACTTTTTCTTCACATTTCTTCACATCAATTCTTTGATTACCCACTGCAGTAATAGCATTTTCTGCGTTGAGCTGGTCATTAGGAGCATGTTTTGTACTGATACCATATTTTACAGACTACAAGTTGCACTTTTTTTCATCGTTTGGCAGGAGCAACTAATATGTGATTTTTTCCTCTGTTTTTTATAAATTTAAATAGATAACTTCACATGCCGCTAGAGGGTTCTGCAGGATAATCGAGCAGCAGAAAGAAAGTTTGGAGCGAGCGAGAAAGTTCTCTTAAAGAAGAAGACAAAACAAAGCTAATCGCGGGCTAAAAGCTCGATGGCCACAGCGAGAGGAACGAGTTCGCAAATGAGAGCTTGAAAAACGCGCTGCCGGGAGAGGCTTGTCAACGGTGCAGTTACGCCTCCGTGCCCAGGTCGTTGCCAAGGCGATTGTTCAGAAGTGACACAGAGGATGAAGATTTCAATGGATTCAGTGATTTGGAGTGAGATGGAGAGTTTGGTATGTTCTTTATACTATAGTTATCTGAACTGTTTAGGTGTAGTTCGACATCCGCACAGTAACATCTTCACTTTACTGCGCGGATGTCGAACTACTCCTGGTATTATTACTCCTTACAACATAGTTCCCCTTTTTATCCGCTTACAAAATCCACATTGTTTAATTTTGTGTAATTATACTTTATCGTGTAGCACTTAACCATATTTAAATAGGGAAAACGTGGAAGAGCTTGGTAGCTTCTATCTTCACCTTGTTTGGTGCTATAGAGGGAGGAGGAGAGGCTAAATGCTAACGCCGTCTGTGCTGTGTTTACGTGACTGAGGGTACACGCGAAGACCAGACAGGTACAAATGAACTCGTCTAAGCTCCGGTAAGAACATATCTCAGTATGTAAAAACGGGGGCCTATTCCTTTATCATACCAGACACCTATTTAGTTTTTGTTGTTTATGCTCCCGATCAATGTGTTACGTTAGCATACCGTACGCCTATTCAGCCTGTTTTTTGTTCATTAGGCTTTTCTTGGCCGGTGCTTACATTCATCATCATCATCATCATCATCATCATCATCATCATCATCATCAACATACATCTTACACTCCGGAGTGACTTATAGTCCAGAAAATACAGTAGTCCAAAATGTTACGCATTGTGCCTTTAAATTGCTTCAACTAAGAAAACAGTATGAACCTTTTCCAAAGCAGTATTAAGTTAAACAGTGTTTTGTCTGATTTATAATCCATAGCTTCACGCGAGCATAAGCCACACTCCCTCTTTTTTGCTCCAGGGATTTTGGAAATTGTTAATACCTGCAAACATGCTGATCTGTGTTTGTTTGTTTGTTTGTTTGTTAACTTTATTGTCCCCATAGGGAAATTTGTTCTCTGCATTTAACCCATCCTTCGATGCCGCTGGGGCAACTCGTAAGGAGCAGTGGTCGACGGCAGTGCCGCGCCCGGGGACCCATCTCCATGATGTGGAGCCAGGCTGATGGTCAGAATCACCTGGCTGGAGGATTCACCTATTGCACATGTTTTTAGTGGTAGGGGAGTACCCGGAGGAAACCTACGCAGACACGGGGAGAACATGCAAACTCCACACAGAAAGGCCCCATCCTTGGTGGGAGTCGAACCCGGGACCTTCTAGCTGTGAAGCGGAGGCGCTAACCGCTGCGCTACCGTGCCGCCCCTGTGTGCTGTGGCGGGAAGAGATTTCAACCACAGTCAAATATCATCAAACATAGTAAAACTGTCAATTTTGCAATGTGCAAAGAAGCTTGTCCTGCCTAAATACCTTGACTTTAAATGTCCCTGAACAAGGGGAGCACAGAGGAGGAAAGGCAATTACACCTTTTGTTGTGTGGTATTAGAAGTGTCCAATTGGACTATTTTGCCTTCAGCTCTCAATCGAATCCTCTCTCGCCAAGTAAGCTGGTTATAAACCCTTTTGGGAGGAGGTCGGGACCGCCGTGGAGCCGTTGCAGTTGACTTAGGAACAAAAAGTCCTCAAATCAACCACACTGGAATCTCACACACGGACTTTACAAAATGCAACAATCAAGTGGAAATAACGGCACGAACACGAACGCGGGAGCTTGATTCCAAAACAAGTCTTTATTGGCCAATGTACAGAAAGTGCTGCAGTGACCATTCCAAACGAAACAGACCAAAGAGTCCAGAGAAAGGAAAAAACAAATAAAAAATAAAGTCAAATAAAAAAGAATCCAAAACTTTTACACATTTTACAAGTTAGTCATCAGCGTTCTCCTCGTCTAAAACAAACGCGGGACCACATGGGGGCGGGGCGGGCAAGGCGGGGCGGGCTGAATGGCTTCGAGAGAGGAGAGGGGGGGGCGCACGAGACCAGTGGACAACATGACGACTTTACGTGGACACAGCGTACACAGGGGGGGGGGAGAGTTAAAACAGCCACGGGTGAAGGGTGCGACCAGCGTTTCTGATTGTAATGCCCTAAACAGGTTTTTAGTGTGTTTGTGTCTTATAGAAACACCACTCTCTCGACTTGAAACGGGTTTGTGTCAAAGCTTAACATCACAAAAAGAATCAATAATAAGTATAGAATAATCTCTACTTAAGAATGGATAATAGTGTTTTTGTACTGTGCAGTATTAGCATGGTAACTATAGGGCTCATGGGGATAATGCACTTTGAAGTACTCTTGAGTACATGGGTAGGCCTAGGTACCGCTACATTATTTTCGATAACGCTACTTCAATGTTTTTTTCCCCCGCGATACCGGTACTTAATCGACTCTTCCCGATACCTATGCTAGTATATTTGTCATCTAGAATCTGAAAACGGAAAAATTATGTTTGGAAGATCTGCCAATTTACAGTATCGGGTTCATCTCCAATGTCAAGGAATGTGTGAAAAATGGGAAATACTTTTGTGAAAATAGGGGAACATTTTTTTTAAATAAATTAGGGGAAAAGTTAGGGGATAAAGGGAAAATATAAGTTATTGGCAAAAAAAATTGGTAAAACGAAAAAAAGGACAAAAAATAGGGCAAACATTGTGCAAAACAATAAAACAATGGCAAATCATATATATATACATATATATATATATATATATATATATATATATATATATATATATATATATATATATATATATATATATATATATAATTGGGCAAAAAAAAAATGCCGAAACTTTTATGCGAGCTGAAACAACCCTTCCTTTTGGATATAAAGATACTAAAGATAAAGATATAAAAAATATATATAATAATAATAATAATAAAATAATAATAATAATAATAAAAAAAATTCTGTTCCATCTTTTGATCCTTGTAGTACTTAAACTTTTCTCCCCGATATCAGACATACTGGTATCGGTTAACGGTACCCAGCTCTAAACATGGACAACACCAGACATGTTGTTTTTCAATGCGATACCAATAATACTGGCCATTATCGCATTTCAGACCAATACCAACATTGAAATGCTTTGAAATTGTGAAATTACTAAGGCCATAATATTGTAATCTACTTAAACTGATTGTGTAGTCGAAGTAAAAGTAATTCAGTTGTGTACTTCAATACTGGTGCTATTGAATTACTAATATTTTGGTATTGATCGTCTAGTTTACAGTTTTTTTTACTGGATTCAGGACCGGATTAATCATATTACCTGAAGATAATGTAGAATGTGTTGCCGGTTACCATAGTTACCATGTTATTACCATAGTTGCCATGTTATTACCGTGCTACTGTAAAATATTTTGACACAAGATGAAAATCTCTCTATAGTAATCAGATGCACACAGCTCTACTGATGCAGTAGAGCTAATTATATGGGTTGGAAACTACTTTGTCGGAAAAAAAAACATGTTTTTAAACAAATTAAAGAGCTACAACCCAAAGAAACACGTTTCCATCTTTCTTGTTTCAGAAGCCAGAGTGTCTTCTCTCATATATATTTATAGATGTATATATATATTTTATTTTTACAAGAGCTAACATATTGTACATATTGCACAACAAATGACATCCTTTGTCAAAACTATCCATTCATTTGTAAGTCATTATTACATTATTTTAGACCAGTGGCGACTGTTGTGTCTTTTGTGTGTACCGTAGCTGTTTTTTCTTTGTTTTTTTTACTAAAATGTGGTGAAAACTTGTTCAAACAAACCTGGAACACTATGCTACCAACACACAATGACTGAGGGGGCTCGGCCAAAAGGACCAGGGGGTGTGGCCTAAAGACAGTGGGCGTGTACATACATATGAAGTGGTGCCATGTGACCTGTGTCGGTGGCGATGTGGACCAATGAGGCGAGGGGATGTGGGGAGAGGGGAGGGGTCACCTACTATCGACTCGCTATATACAACAACGGCGCGTATAAAAATGTACAAGTTTCCTCCTGCGTCGCCGGAAAACTCGGACTGAATGGAAACCTCAACATGGTGTGATTTTAAAGTCTGAAAATATGCCATTTCTGTAAAAGCCCCATGGTTTGCTCTAGAGACTTGACTTTTATAAATGAAAACTATCTGCAACTTAGTTTGGTTCATTAAAGATCCACTACCCAACTTTTAGGACCAACAGAGAGGATTATGCAAACGTGTCACTTACATCCTGACCACGCCCCTGGAACCTTCGGAGCAGAAGTGTGTTAATAAACAATGATGAGTTCTCGGCACTGACTGGATTAGCATTAGCTGTAAAACAACGTGATTTGGATTGGGGTGGGAACCTCTGGGAACCTTACGATTCGATACAATACCCAATACATGGCTCACAATAAAGATAACCTTACGATGAGCGAAAACTGCAATAATCGATATATTTCATAAAACAACCCATGATGCATCGCAATTTCTAAAGACACACGTGCAACATACTACATATTATTCATCATTTAAATGTGTTTTCATGTGCTTTGTACCTCTTTTTTTTAAAGGAATAAGTGAATAAATGATCCCTGACTTATACAGTGAAAATGGGTCCATTGATCTGTCAGTGGCATCACTTCATTTCACTTTAAATACATTTTCTTATTCAGATCATACTACAATCATCAAAAGTAATATATGTGTGTGACAGTGTTTGGCCTAAGTGCTTATAATTGTAGTGCTGCCCCCTACTGTTCTGGCTGAATTCTTGATCATTGTTATTGAGCACTGCAGCCTCATTACTATGCCTGATGTCGGTCATTAATATGCATGACGCTATCAAAAGTATTGATATCGGAACAAAAAGTATCAGTATCGTCCCGCAAAACATCGCGATATATCGCTAAATCGGCATATGTTGTCACACCCTTAATGTGGATTAGCATGTGATGCCTCAGATTTACTTTCAGATTCTACTTTGCTGAGCACTGTCATTCATTTCTTTTTCTTTCATTTCTCAAAGCCGTTTCATGAAAAGCTAGATTAGTTGGAGACGAAGGACCGTTTCCCTCGATCCAAAACAACAAATGTAACTGTTATACGGACAAATATAAATGGAACTAAAAAAATGAATAGATAAAAATAAAAAGTTACTCAGGTCCGTGTGATGGATGCCACAGTCTATGGTAATTATAAACTTGACGTGTTTAATTTTCGATGTGTTATTGGCGTCAACACATATTTGGTTTCTGGTGTGATGCTGTGACCTCATCTGCATAACCTCTGTAAACCAGCATTAAAATAGCAACATTCCTTTACCATATGCTGTTCGTAAAAAGGAGCACAAACAATATTCTATAATCATTTTTAAAAAGCCATGACAGGACCTGAAGTCTGAAGTTTTCCTACTTGAAGCTTGAGCTGAATTAAGTATAAGCAAAACTAAACACATTGGGTAGTGCATCTTTAAAATAATTTGCAATTTTCGTAGAGTTGGGACAAATGAAAACACTTCAGTGCGATAACTCACATGGGATGCATTTGTAAAGACTGCAGACTGTTATTTCGTTACGAGTGAGAACGGCATGTTTTAGTATAAAACAGTGCGCTCCAGCTGACACATTGCATGACGTGTTTGTGTAATTCAGTGCTGTCCTCTAGGGGGAGCTATGACCTCGTACTTTGAGCCTCAGCGTCACAAAGTAAAGTCGAGTTCTTGTATCTGTTGAGGTTTTTTTTTTAGCTTTTTTTTTCATGACAGACAGAAGTGTTTCAGTTGTTTATTCTGTGGTGGGTCGGTGCAGGTGCAGGGAGCTCTTCAGAAGGAGACTGTCGCTTTGTGCCAGTTTTTGTTGTTTTGGCGCGCTGCCGTGGGTAACTGGACGTCTGCCTCCTCCTCGCTGTCGTCTGATTCGCCGCTGGTGTTGTCATCCTCCTCTTCGTCTTCGTCGTCTTCCTCCTCCTCTTCCTCCTCCGTGGCGTCCTCTTCTGCCCCCTGTGGCCCCTCCAGGTTCTGCAAAGACAACGCAAAGTGATGTTGCAGTATTTAAATGATGGATGCATTCTTAGGCTCTCGAAGAATGAAAAAAAAAACAGGGCTGACAAAAAGACAAACCTCACGGAGAATCACACTGAAGGAGAAATCTTCTCCCGAGCACGGACAGGCTACAATCAACCATTTTTGTCCATTCTCACCTCCATTGGGTTGACCGTGATGTTGAGAGCCGCGCTGTCCCACGTCATGTCCGAGTCTTTGGTTGTTTCGTTCAGCTTGGTGTCCTGCTGGTGCGTTATGTGGATGCGGTAGATGCCAATGACCACCACGACCACCAGGGCGGCGATACACATGACGATCACCATGGTGGCCGCACTCGGGACACCTGAGGAGAAGGGAAGAAGGGAAGTTAAATCATATTTGAGTAATCTGACGGTGATCTTTGACTTGTTGCCGGTTTGATGAGTGGTCGCTCCCTGGTACTGCATGGAGCGACCACCCAGACAGTTTGTCCAAAGAGACGCAGTATAAATCACTGCAACAAACTATGTTTGGCTGAAAGGGCACATACAGCATTCGCAAAGGTCAGATTTTATGTCGAATATTATCTACAGTCAAAACAAATACTTTTTCTCCAAGTCACCTCAAAGTCTGATAAATTGAGACACCTCCATCTATCTTGATTCATACGACTTTATCAGACTTTGGCTGTTTAGCTCTTTGGGTATCTGAGTGTTTTTGTAAAGCTGGGCAAACACGGTGCGATTTTAGAGATTATTTTGAACATGTTCAGTTAATCATCAACTCACGTGTACGAGCCCACAATTGACCTGGTCAAACTGTACGAGTGACATGACCCAGAGTGTGAGGCGTGTCTAAGCTTGGTATGTCATATCATCCACTCAAACAGTGCCTTGAAACACCTAAACTAAATGAATGACTTTGGCAAGGCAAACCTCTGCAACAAATGACAAGTAGTCCAACCTATGAGAGCCAACAGTGACAAACAACCTTTTGTGCTTTCAATCTGAAAAAAGAAAGACAACATGTTTATTTGAAATTGAAACAGTAAATAAGTTAGTGCTTTATTTGTCATTGTACAAGCGAACAGCAAAATAGTGTTAGGTGTTAGTCCTGAGTCGTGACGTCACTGTGGGCCAGCTTGACCAGCATTTTGGAGGTCGGGGAAACTGCAGTCTCCTCTGATCCTCTCAAACGGTGCAGCTCCTCCTAGGTTTGTCCCTGTTTCAGAGCATGGTGTCCTGCACTGGTCAGCACCACCTCCTCCTTCCTCTTCCTCCTGCACAGCTCCCTCCGCCCCACAACAGTCTTTCACCATCCCCTTTTTTGTTTCCTGTAGCTTCTCTTGTGACGCCTCCTCTGTGCTGCAGCTGTGGGGGCTCTCGCTGCCTCTTCAGAGTCTCAGAAGAAGAAATTTGAAGGTCTCAAATGCCGTTTGCTCATAAGCTAGCTGTTTGTTTACTTTTAAAAAGCTGCTTTCTTCAGGACTTTAATTGACTCGCAGCTATACCAAGAGAGAGAGAAGTTCCTACTGCTTATTAAGAAGAAAAAATCAAGTCTGTTCCCTTGGTCAAATTATGACTAAGACTAGCCCTAAACTACACAAATTCAAGATAAACTCTGCGTTGTTTGACAAGGTGATTCCCGCAAAAACTTTAGGGTTAGGGCAACAATTATTCCTCTGAGTCTTTGTGAAGTTTACCCCATTGACCCAAAACGCAACAGGTCAATCTTCCAACTAATCTTCCTACAATACAGTAGTTATGATTTATGTGCGTGTACTGCTATTTCAAGTGGTTCAATGCCCATAAAGTCCATAACGGCCAAATAGATTATTTTCAAAATTGCTTGACTCAATTTAGCAACTAAACCGTGACTGGTTTCCTGAAGCTGAAAACACGCCAGGATCTACACGAGAAAACCTCACGACGACATTAACATTTTGACTAAACCCGAGATCAAAACGATCCAAAAAGATTCTTTCTACCAAGTTAAACCTTACACACAAGCACGCACTCTTTCAAATGCCACGATCGCGCCAGCATAATTGCCTTATGGCGTGTGCAAATGATAAAAAGCAACTTCGCTTCAAACAACCCAAAACGCACACGTCGCTATACCCTAAAATAACCCGCTCCTTAATCACCGCGATTCATCATGAGATGTGTTTAGCCGCGTAACCTCTCCTTAGGCGCCGACGGATTTTTCTTGATGTAGAAAATGTTGATTCGCGTGCCTCTCTGATGTTGCAGACTGGTTTTTGGTCCCGGTAGGTCCTCGCGAGCTCGTGTGTGTTTAACGATCGGAGGAGAAAATACTCTGAGAAGTCATCATTTGATAGCGGCGGCGTTTCCCGGAGATCTGTGCGGTGCCGGAGAGCTTTGATCATCCCACACGGCGGACCCCGCGCTCCCAGTCTGTTAGCGCTTATTGACATCTCATTACGCCGCTTCTTACCATAAATAATTGCACGGAAGACCGATGTAGGGATTTCTACTGGACATGATAAACTGATAAAGTCTCAGTCTTTAAAGTGACCGAACTGACTCTAATCCTGTACGTATTTTTCTCAACAGCTTTCCCTCTGTTTTGTTTTCGATTTCTTGGATGTGTTTTTCATGGCTCTTCAGTCAGCTATATGTTTAAGTCTATGAAAGACAATAAGAGACACTGGGTTGGGATTTTTAATTTACCTGGGGCTCCCTCTGTAGGTAGCAGTGGGAATGACATGATGATAGAACAGTGAAAACTAGCTTTAAACTGTCTTCCTCACGACATGCTTGAAAACTGATGTCGCTGAACTGCTCCGAAAGGGTCTGGTGATTATGATTCTGGACAATTTAGCTTCATTTATGATGCAACAAAAGACACAAAAAAAAAGGGTTGTTTGGTCTTTCGGATGAGAGGCGAAACGTCCTACACTTCAACTACAGAGTGCGGAAAATGACTCAAGAACCTTCATTGAAGATGGACAACTCCGGTAAGCCTGAGTGCCTACACAAACATCATAACATTAAGTAAGTAACAGACTCATTCACCCCAAGTATTAGTACAAGTGTAATTGTGTACAAGTGTAGTAAGAGAAATAGAAGGTGGAGCTGTGATAGAACTGCATGTAATACCTTTAGGGCAGGGGTCTCCAACTTCTTGTTTTTTTTTCTTTCTGGCGAGCAACTTTTACCCAACAAAAATGCGACTTTGGTGGAGTTCACCCAGGAGAAATGACTTGAGTTTTGTCCTTGCACTTTACTTCACTGACCCAAGTGTTTGCGGATTGTGCTGAACACAAAAATAAAAGGCAGTCATCAAGCGTATGTAGGAATATGTGTGGCGAGCTAGAAAGGACTGGCGAGCTACTGGTTGGAGATGCCTGCTTTAGGGAATTGCTCATTTGCTTTTAAACTTTTAAAGATATGATTGTAAAAACAAGTAGACGTCATACAAAAAAATAAAGTCAGCACCTGGATGTAACTAGGGATGGGCGATACCACATTTTTTGGAATCGATACGATACAGATCCTTTTGGGGTCATTTTTGTCGATACCGATGCCGATGCCGGTACTGGTCATTTCGTATGGGGGTGAATGCATTTCAATCAATATACATTTCTAAAACTGGTTATTTTATATAATGAACTGGTCAATTAAAATTAGATTACTTTAACTGGTTAATTAAACAATACTAAATTTAAATACATAAACACAATTTTAAATTAATACTTAAATGACAAACAGAACCTAAACCAGAATGATGTGCCTGGCTCAGTTCAATCCTTTGCTGTTGTAGACGGTTTTAGCTCAGAGCTAAGAAATAAATCATCCTTTTGTTTTGATAATTGCTGCCCCGCCTTCTTTTTACACATGCAAATTAGCGTCGATACTTTTCGCCCAATATCGATGCTTTAAAAGTAGCCGTTTGGTATCGACATATCGACACTTTGGTATCAATCCACCCTTCCCTA
Source organism: Gobius niger (assembly GCF_951799975.1). NCBI lineage: Eukaryota > Metazoa > Chordata > Actinopteri > Gobiiformes > Gobiidae > Gobius > Gobius niger. Next base: position 28,013,060 of record NC_136852.1, on the reverse strand, counting down.
GATGTAACTAAATGTTCTGATCTGGGGACGCTGCGGTTGGTCACATTTAGTTTCAGCAACAACATCGGCTCAAGACAAGGTTATTCCATCAAAGGACTCCTTGTTCCCTGACGGCACGAGCATATTCCGAGATGACAATGCCAGGATTCATCGAGCTCTTTCTTTACAGTCAGGCTGTGTATTTCTTGCAACGGCTGCTAACAATCGCAAAGGCCACTCTGTGCAAATATAAGTGGCCCTACATCCATCCCTCTGTGCCGTCTCTCTCTTTCACTCTCTCCATCTCTGACCTCCTTTCACACAAACTCTCTAAAGCTCTGAAGTCCCAGCCTCTGAGTCGACTCCATCAGAGACCCATGAATATTTAAAAACCGGAGTGGTTTATTAAAACTATGGGCCGCTACACCGTGTTCTCCCTATACCAGGTCAGACCACAGACAGAGAGAGACCTTGACAAACAAACCATAAAGTTCCGAGGGATAAAAAGTTAAACATCAGTTGCTGCGGTAACGATATGTTCTACACTATGTGGGGACTTTGCGAGTCCTGTTTCAAGGATCCTTCAGTGGTTGTCTCAGTGCTGTGTCGTTTTCCTCACCGGACATGTGGCTGGGGGACAGGTCCTGGATGATGCTAGGATGGTGGACCAGCTGCATGTACTGAGGAGGGGCCACCAGGTGATTGACGTGCTCCCCCGCCAGTCCCGTCTGAGCGCTGTGCAGAACGCTCACCTGCAACAGTGGATCAAAAGAGACAATGCGAGTGGATTTGCATCAGTTTTCGTGCACAAGCTCTGGTTTGCGAACGGTCTGACAAACCACTTTCTCCCATTTCTGTCTGGTCAGCGAAATCTCATGAACGTGTCGTTGTGTTTTAGTCACCAAGTTTAAGCATGATTGTGCAGGTGTCTCTTTCTGAAATCGTCACTATTCCTGTAATATCCAAAAGGAGTATCCACACATGTTCAACCTTATTGGTTACTGGTTGCTTTTTCACTTCCTTGTTGGAAATGGGCACAGAATGTGACATAGAAAGAGGTACAATTGCCGCACAACCATACAGTAGTCTGAGATCTATCCTCAGAATATGGAACTCTACCTTTTCCAATGAAAATAAATTATTTTTTCTCCCCCTATGATATTCCCACTTCACTGACCCAGAAAAGTTTATTTTATTATTGAGGACCTAACCTATGTAAAGGAGTAGGCCACCGTTTTTACATACTGAGATATAGAAGCTACTAAGCTCTTCCACGTTTTACCTATTTAAATATGGTTACGTGAGTAGTTCGACTGTGTGCGGATGTCGAACTACCCCGGTATTATTACGCCTTACAATATAGTTCCCCTTTTTATCCGCTTAGAAAATCCACATTGTTTAATTTTGTGTAGTTATACTTTATCGTGCAACACTTCACGTAACCATATTTAAATAGGGAAAACGTGGAAGAGCTTGGTAGCTTCTATCTTCACCTTGTCTGGGTTTGGAGCTATAGAGGAGAGGCTAAATGTTAACGCCATCTGTGCTGTGTTTACGTGACTGAGGGCACACATGAGACCGGACAGGTACAAATGAACTCATCTAAGCTAAAGTAAGAACATATCTCAGTATGTAAAAACGGTGGCCTATTCCTTTAAATCTCCTATTTGTCTGCCTTTGGTCAACATCTCCATGGAGACGAGCTGGAGACGTCCCCGCTCAAGTTACAGTCAAGTCTTAGTTGAGGTGAGACGCTCACAGCAAAGGCAGATCAAATAAACGCTTGTATTTCATTCTACTTATTAGATGAAATGTTACATGGTGTGGTGTAAAAATGGGATCAGCTTGTTTTCACTTCAACGTTACCGTAGAAATCCACCACTTTTCCAGAGATAAGGCACCAGCGTCCAAATATGAACACTAGACTAAGGTCACTGGTCAGTATATCAAGCATATTGTCAATGTCCAAATGCTTAGAATTCAACAATAACTCTGATACTTTACTGAATGTGCCATGAAATCCAGTGGCAACAACAATTCCAAACTCTACAAAAGAAAAACGCCCCATACTGGCAAAAGAGAAATGGATTCATTTCTTGCAAATAGTTTAGAGAAAACTGTTTTGTGAAATGGGAGAAAAAGGAGCGTTTTTTTGGAAACAGTCCATCGAGACAGCTGAGTCTTTTGGTTAAGTGGTGAAGTAAACAACAACAATTGAGGAAACCGCTTGAGCTGAACAGGTGCACATGTATTAAAGGATATGTTCCTCTAGTTCAAAGTGAAAGTGGTTAAAAGAAGTGAAAAAGGATAAACAAGAGACACTGAATGGGATTAAAAAAAGAATGGAGAAATGTCTGAATGTCCCACCTCCAGAGTGAACTCGTTGCTGGTGTATCGTCCGTTGAGTTCGGAGCAGGTGAGTCTGAAGCGCCGCTCCGTGACGAGGGTGGGCTCGAAGTTAAAGTAGCGCACCTCCCGGATCACCTGCTCGTAGTTGGACATGGAGTCGACACCTGGGGGGAGAGACCGTGACCAAGAGGCTGTACTCGGTTCTTCCATTGCTATTTACTCACATTCATTCATCAAAGTCCCACTGTAATCTCCTTCACACATTTGGTACAGGCACGCTAAAGTTTTTTTTTTTTTTTTTCCAGCAAAATTCAAGAAACATTTGGCATTCCGCAGTGTGTGGTAAAAATCATGAAAGGTAGGATTTGATTCTGCCACTCCGTTTGATTAAACCTTTGTTAAGAGCAGGGGTGTCAAACTCATTTTGGGTCGCAAGCCGAAATTGGGCCACATATAATAGAGAAACTGTTTCCAATAAATGAATAATAATGAGCTGTGATTTGGTCAAAGCCCCAACTTGACTGTAGCTTCATTAATAACAACGGCTCACACTTGTACTTTACAAGCCTGTGTTACAAGTTCTAAAAGTACTACATAGTAGTCATTATTCCTTCACTCCACACTCAGTGGTAGTACGCTGTTATTGAAGCCACAGACGCCCTGGGGCAGACTGTCCATTTACCACATGGTTATGTAGTGTGTTGTTCATATGGAACAACACACTCTCTTTCCTATTTCTAAATGTAATGCCCCCTAGTGGCCGGAATGAGCATTCTGGTTATTCTGTAAAAAATCATAATTCCACACAGGAATGGGCTAGAGACTTACTTTTTAAATTTATTTTACATACTCTGGAATTTATGCTCTAAAGGGCAAGGGCCGGATTAAATCATCTCGGGCCATATGTTTGACACCCCTGGTTTAGTGAAAATGATGTGCATATCCTCCACAAGGACATAAACTATTGTATAAAAGGTCATATACAGCAGTGTTTTTCAACCGTTGTTGAGCCAAGGCACATTTTTTTCATTGAAATAATCACGACTAGGAACACCGTATAGTCTCACTAGCCACAATGCCTCAATACATCACTAATTCTCTTGTCTCAAAGAAATTAACTACCTGATATGGAAGAGTATAATATGGTTACTCTGTCGATCACTAGACAGCATAGACACTCAAAAACGGTACATTATTTGTGAATAATAATGCATTTGTTTAAAAACAACAACTAGGTGAGATCGGATAATTTCCCAAGGCACACCAGACAATATCTCACGGCACACTAGTGTGCCATGGCACAGTGGTTGAAAAACCCTGATCTAGTCGCTCTTTGCAACTGCCATGCCCCATGGATCTGTAACTATACCCCCATGGACCACACCAGGATCTTCAGGAGCCCATACGACTCAAAAGACGAACATTATCTGTGCAGGTGGATTTTCCGAAATAGCCGTTAGCACCTCGCGGCTAGCTTGTTAGCTCCGGGAGAAAACCACTCGGCTATGACCCATTGTGGATGAAATGTGAGCAATAAACTTCCAAATCAACAAGCCTGGCTCCGTGTGTGATCATTGTCAAACGGTTCTTTATGTGTGTGGTGGTTTTTTTGACTTTATTTGTGCATATTTCTCGTTTTCACGTGATGACTCGAGGTTTAGCTTAGCATTAGCTTTCTCCGGAGGCTCTGTGCATCATCAAGGCCCTAAGACATTCCGAGCGCAGGACCAGGCGCTGAAATAAGCGTTCTTGTCACCGGTTTGAATCCTGGGTGTTTCGGTAACAGAAACACTGATGTGTGTCTGTCTCAGAGCTGCTGTAGCTCCCGTTCACAACACATGAAGCTACTCCTCCATGATGACTCTGACTGTTTACATCTTCGGGCTGGACACTGCGGGGAGGGGGTTCTGCTGAGGAGCAGTGGTTGGTTACTGGTCTGGTGACGAAAGGTCGGAGGCGTCTCCAGGAGGTGGGGGCGTTCCTAGGAGGAATCAGGCAAAGCTATCCCTAAAATGAGTTTTTACAGATTACTCAAAAATACGTGAATGTGCCAAGGCAACACTTCAGGCATGTTTTTAATGAGGGAATGACATAATAACATGATTGAAAAAGTCAATTTTGCATAATACCCCCTCTTTAAGTAGTGCTGTCCAACGATGCAAATTAATTGCAAATTTTTATCTAATGAAAAGAACTGACATTTTCAGTTTTTGTATTTAAAATGCACATATTAAAACATGTATTTATAGAAATGAAAAAAAGCTATAAGACTCCTTTGTATTAAAGAAATACATGGAATAATACAAACAATGTCAACTTTGCTACTTTATAATTATCATAATTATTTTATCATATATTTTTATTAGGCCACCATCTAGGCTAGGTTTTATGTAAAACTTATGTTGCCCTGCTTCATTATTTGTCAGATAAGACAAATAACAGAAATAATATAAATGACATGAACAAACATTCAACGAAGAACGTTCAATTTCAACAGGTCCAGTAAACTGTCGGCCAACGTAAGCATTTGTAGGACTGGGCTCAGATAGTTAAGGGTATTCCTGTTATTTCTATGACTAACAGCGTTTCTGTGAGGCCTATGACATAATTGGAATGTACCTTGTAACTTAGCAACAGTAATTGACAAGAATTCCATAATGTGACCATATTTGAAACATGTTTCAGAATGACATCATAACATTCTGTTGTTAAAGCCTGCTTGGTGAGTGAAAGTGAGGTCACATCACCACAACACATTTAGTCTTCGTCGCGATCAGTCACAGATAACTTCTCTAAGATTCACAGTTGATCTGCCCGATTTGACAGTTTTGAAACTGTTGCATTTAGTTTGTTTAAACTTCTGCGATGGTAAAAACATGGAAAACGCCCCAGACATGTTCCCCGAGGGTGGTCTAGCCCTTAAGGAGAAAGTGAGGTGTTTGACTGTGGAGCTTCAAACACTCCGTGAGAGAGAAAGTCATTGGATGGACGAGAGAAAAGTCCTCCTTCAGAGAGAAAGACTCCTTGCTGAACAGTGGCAGGAGCGTGAGAGGCTCTGGCAGGACGCCTTCCACGCCAGAGAACAGCAATGGGCACAAGCCCAGATGGAGAACTTCAGGCGCTGGGATGAGTGGAAGTCCCTGCATGACCAGCGGCAAAAAGAGTTCGAAACCTCTGCCAAAGAGTCACAAGAACGGGAAGAGCTTTTGCTGAAAGTATTAAAAGACAAAAAACAGCACCTCATCATTGAAATTGAGAATGACTCGAATACTTTCACCCGTGGGGGTGAAAACACACAGCCATCAGGAGAGGAGAGGACTCTGCAAGTACAGAAGACAGCGCAGTTTTGGCAATGGGTTTTCCACACCAGTGCACAGCAATGGTCTCAAGCCCTGTTTGAGAACCAGAAACGCTGGGTTGAGTGGAAGGCCCTGAATGACCAGCAGATACAAGAGTTGGAAAAAGCTGCTAAAGACTCAGAGGAGCGGGAAAAGCTTCTCTTGAAGCTGTTAAAAGAGGAAAAACAGCACCTCGTCATCGAAATCGAGAATATAATCCCTGAGACAAAACAAACACATGCATCAGGAGAGGAGAGGATTCACCAATCTCAGGAGACAGAGCAGTTTTGGCAAAGCCAGCTGGAGACACAGAGACGCTGGGATGAGTGGAAATCCTTGTATGACCAGCGGCTGCAAGAGTTTGAAAACACTGCTAAACAGTATGAAGTGCGGGAGGAGCTATTGCTGAAAATGTTGAAAGAGGATAAACGGCACCTCATCATTGAAATTGAGAAAACGTCAAATACTTTAATCCCTGAGGCTGAAAAGACACAACCATCAGGAGAGGACAGGACTCGACAAATTCAAGAGAAAGAGCTGTTTTGGCAACATGTTTTCCACAGCAGTGAACAGCAATGGTCTCAAGCCCTGTCCGACAACCAGAGACGCTGGGTTGAGTGGAAGTCCCTGAATGACCAGCAGATACAAGAGTTAGAAAAAGCTGCAAAAGAGTCAGACGAGCGGGAAAAGCTTCTCTTGAAGCTGTTGAAAGAGGAAGAACGGCAACTTGTCATTGAAATTGAGAAAATAGTCCCATCAGGAGAGGAAAAACCTCAGCAATCACATTATGAATGTGGCAGACCATTGCCCAGTGTCAAACCTGTTTACGACAACAATAACAACAACGCTTTGGTCACATCTGGGGGTTTTCCTGGAGACCTTGAGTATTCACAGAAGCCTCCAGCAGAACTCCACTACACCATTTCAGATGACAATGTGGCAAAGATGGACCCCTGTGGAGACTCAAGTCCCACATCTGCAGAGAAAGCTACAGAATCCCAGAAAGAAGCTCCCTATGAACAGGAAACTGCCACAGAGAACCATGGTGTGTTAAACATGGAGGATCTTGCCACACAGACTCCTCCAGAGACACCAGCCAAGGCAGTGACTGAGGTTCTGGACTCAAAGGAGGCCTCCTTAGGGAAGGCAGCAGAAGCCAGTTCACCAGTCCCCAAAGAAACAGAAGCTGAGGCTCCCCTAAACAATACAGTCAAGCAATCCCAGTCAGCGTTCCCTAACCTCCAGTCTTCAGATACCACTGACTACTGCAAGACTAAGGAGAAGACGAAAGGAAAAGAAAGCTCAGAATTTTCAGCACTCTATGGTGATGATACAAAGGCCAGAACTGAAGAAGTCCAAAGAAACCAGAAAGATTTTATAGAAGACAAACCAGTTAAGGAGGAAGTGTCTGTGAATGAGATCCAGACATCTAACCTTTGTCCAACAGCGCTCAAAGAAAAGACCACAGAGGCTGACATTGAATTAATTGCTCCAAACGACTCCACCAATCCTAAACCTTCAAAAGAAGAAGATGTAGGTCCTGACAGTGAATCCGTCGATGTCCCCATTGTTCCACAGGAGACTGAATACACTGTGAACAATACAACTCCACGAGAAGCTGCTCTGGGTGATGTGGTACAATACCTAAAGGAGAGGAGAATCGACCAGCTACCCTTCAAAAGCACAAAAGCGGATGGGAAAAAGAATAAGAAGGGACGGAATAAGCAGAGAGATGCTCAAGTGGTCAACATTGAGTTAAAGGAGTGTCAAATTGACCTGCCCACAGGTCCAAGGTCCAAGAACCTGGGACGTTCTGAAGACAACAACTCAATAGAGGAGGTGATCACACACAGTCAGGAAACTTCTGCGGCAAAAGCGACAAATACTACAGCTGAAAAACAAAAGAATAAACAAGCACAGAAACCCAAAGGTGATAGGAAATGGAGACAGGACGATTATGATTCAGAGGACGATCATTTCAGCGAGTATAAGGCCACTGGCAGGACGATGAGAAGGAACAGAGACTATAAAGTAGGCGGCAAGAGCCTACTGTGGTGAGCGCTCACCCTCAATCCCAAAGCACAATACGATGTGACATTTTATCTCAGATTTACATTCAATTATTTGTTTACCCACATTATTCTATTCAAACAAAAGGGTGAATCAACACAACTGGACTTACTTTTTAAAAAGAGCTGACAGTTTCGCTGTCCTTCCAGACAGCTTCCTCAGAGCTGTTGTCAGTGGTGACCACACCCACCAGATATAGACGCGGTGGGCGTGGATGGTGAATACCCAGTGATGTCTGGGGCCATGTCTGAGGTCATCTGCCGTCACTGGGTATTCACCATCCACGCCCACCGCGTCTATATCTGGTGGGTGTAGTCACCACTGACAACAGCTCTGAGGAAGCTGTCTGGATGGACAGCGAAACTGTCAGCTCTTTTTAAAAAGTAGGTCCAGTTGTGTTGATTCACCCTTTTGTTTGAGTTGATTAACTACCTGGATGACTGAGAAACTACATTGTTTTATCACATTATTCTATGTATTTTCTCCTCTTGTTCTGTTCAGTAGGGGTCCAGGCTCTAGCATGTAAGAAATTGACTTTGGCGCTAAACCGTGAAAAGACTTGTAATGAGCAGAGCTGATTTTGTTTTGTCCTGTTTCTTTGCACTTAAACAATTGTAAATACATTGAATACAAATGAAATACTTTGACTTTATGTTTTCTACCAATGCAAAATAAAGGTTTTGTAAACTAAATGGAACCGGTGCCTTGAACTTTCAATATACTTACTCCAGCCTCCAAGCTGTAATACTTTATTTCCCCAGGAAGTCTGGGGTGGCGTTGTTGGAAAGTCTATAATTGTTTAAGATTATAATTTTAATTTATAACCTGTTAACCCCTCAGCTGCCACAGATAGATGCTCTAATGTGGGCATGACAACGCTGAAAGATAACACTGCAAGATATGTTTTATGAATGAACCTTTCACACAAAGCATTTAACAACATACTGATCCCACCATGACGAAGCACCTTTTCATTTTCATTCCATCTCCTCCTCCTCACCATGACCAATCACATCACTCGTTAACACATTGTCACCATTGCTTCAGTGTCGGGTCTCGCTCCATCCTTGGGGCCCACACTAACTAGCTGCTGTTTGGAGGCACATTTTTTTCATTGAAATAATCACGAGGCACACAACCAGCAGAAAATGTTCTCATCAAAGTGTCTTGAATAGGAACGCCGTATAGTCTCACTAGCCACAATGCCTCGATACATCACTGATTCTCTTGTCTCAAAGAAATTGACTACCTGATATGGAAGAGTATAATATGGTTACTCTGCCGATCACTAGACAGCATAGACACTCGAAAACGGTATTATTTGTGGATAATACTGCATTTGTTTAAAAAATAATAATAATAAACTAGGTGAGATTGGCACAGTGGGTGAAAAACACTGATATACAGTATATGGGGGTGACACTGCAGACAGAACTCTTTTTTTTTGTTAAATTCAGGTTTGGGGCCAATTTAGTCTTTTCATTTACAAACTTTCTCCATAGATTTAAATGGGAAACTGCAATTTCCGGATCAATTGACAGTTGTGCTCAAAAGTTCGCATACTCGGGTGATCTTGGCCTGATGAAATGCCCACAAGTGGACACAAAGGGGTTTGAATGGCTGCTAAAGGTAAGCATCCTCACATGTGACCTGTGACCTAAATATGATATATACATATCATATTTACTGTGGGGGAAAAATGTATTTGGCCAAAATCCAATAGAAAGTCTATGGTAAACTGACCAAATACTTTTTTCCCCCACTGTACGTCAGTAATCTACAGAAAAGTTTCATATTGATATCTCTAAATTTAAAAAGTGTCCCTTCACCTGCAGCGTCTCGCCTCAAGGTTAGGGTTCGGAGGTTATTCTTGTTGGGGTATTGCTGATCACTATCTGATTTAACATTTGGAAAAAAACTAGGACCACAAATATGTACAAATTTGTGGATGAATGTTTGTCGGATAAGATTTATTTTGCATGGACTTTACATGAAAGAAGGAAACGGTTTGGATTATTGCATTGTTGCCTGCGAGGAGAAGCCATGGATCATTTAACAGCTCAAACTACAGATAAGCAGCTAACATTACAGCACATGCTGTAGTCTCACCGTATATGGACATGCCGGTGGTGGAGTTGGTGGCGTCCAGGTGTTTCCCGGTCAGCGCGCTCCGGTGCAGCTGTAGAGACTCCTGCTCCGCTCGGAGCTCCTCCCCCAGGACCAGCACGTCACAGTAGTCCAGGTTATGGATGATCTCCTCCAGGACTCCGGGACGACGGGCTGCACACACAGAGGAAAACCTCATTCTTCCATAACTCTTTTCACTTCAGAGGATTGAAAACAAACACAATTTACAGTATGATGCACGATCAAGCAGAAGACGAAAATGTTACTTTAATTTAATCAAGATTTAGTCAAATACTTCAATAAACATTTTGAATCTAGTTTAAGTCGACTTAAATTGCATGTAAATTTAGTCGACAAAATCTAAAATTGATTTACTCGACTTTACATTTTGTATAATCATGTTTAATCAAAGTCCTTTATGTTTGTTCTTCACATGACCAAAGCTCAGATCTGTTCCTGAGGCTCTTTCAAACTGTCACTGGAAGTTTGGGTGATTTTAGCCTCTTCTTTTCATTTTTAGTACGTCATATTTTATCCGTTATCTATGTCAAGATCCCACTGGGGACACCCAATAAAAAAACATTCACTGTATTAAAAATCATTTGTAAGGCTATTTTACTGGGAATACCCACATTGCTGTGTGCATTGGATTCATTTGGAACTGCTCCACCTGGGCCTGGGGACCATGGCTGAAATCTTCGCATGGATTTGGGGACCAATCACAGAAGGAGGAGGGACGGCAAGACGATAACGCGCTATTTGACTTACGGAAGCTTGTAGTTTGTTTACGGATTAAAAAAAAAAAAGTTTATTTGTGGATCCAACAGGACAGCAGCAGAGGCATATTTTGATTAAGCTTTAGTTAGTGTTTAAATAGTTTAACTCGAAAATTTACAGCGGGTACGTCATCGGATACAGCGATACGATTGGCTGTGGCTTGACATTCATAGCGCCCAATAAACGGCTATGAACGATCGTAAACCACACCTCTCCGACGAGAATATGAATTGCTGGTCCCCAGACTAAGTATCTTGTGACATTAATGGCTCGGTTCCACCTACCCTACTCTACTCTACCCTGCTCTACTTTGCCTGCATTTGAAATGTTTCCACCAGCCCACTTTACAGTTAACTGGTACTTTTTTTAGTACCTGCTTGGCCCTGGTACTAACCAGGCCAAGCAGGTACTGTTTCCAATGGATACAGTCAAAAGCAAAGCCATATCCATGGATACACCCTGGTAACCATGGATACAGTATCAGATTCTACAGAATAGTGGAAACACAAGCAGGCCAAGTAGAGTAGAGAAGGGTAAGGCTGGTGGAAACGAGCCATTAGTCTGGGGACAGCCAGGCTAATTTTGTGCCTAAAATAACAGAAAAAAACACAGTGCAGTAAATGCTGATTTTAAGTCAATATTTTTCAGTGTACTGCAGCTGTTAGTAGACGAGCTTTGGAGGCCTTGGAACTTACTTTGGGAACTTAGTAAGCTCAGGAGGAGACTGGAATCTTGCTCTTAGCATATAGCTCTATACAGTGTTGGGAAAGTTACTAGTAGTTGCAAGTAGAAATTGTAATATATTCTATATGTGTAGTTACAGATTTAAAAAAATGTAATGTTTGTATGTTACTGTTTCAAAATTGTAGCTGAGTTACACTACTTTGAGTTACTTTTGTCAAAGTATGAACTGAAAATAGTAATAAAGCCATGGAGCAAAAGTGCAGTCATAGATTTCCTTTTCCTTTGCTCTCCCCTCTCCCTCGTGTTTTGTTATGACCACATAAGTAACTCAAGCTACTTATGTTGCATTTAAATGTATGAAGAAAAAAAAGGCTACAAATGCAGCAAGTCATGCAAGTTGGAAGTTGGTGTATAAGATCTGCCGGTGTGTGTAGCTAAACTTGTAATGACAAATACTGTCTATTTTGTATAAGTAATATTCCTTAGTTAGTGCAAAAAGTAAAATATTTGTGTAACTCTTACTTTTTGTAATATGTTACCCCCCCACACTGGCTGTTTACAAGAAAAGCGTTTTTTTTTTCTTTGTTGTTGTAATAATTATGGCCCGGAATACACATTGCCAGTCACCTCCCACCGACGTCCATCTATCAGCCAACTCTTTTCTTACACTGACTGGTCCCACATATGTCCCGTCACCAGAGCTCCGAGCAGCTCCAAGGGGCCCCTCCGACAGTCTGCCCCCCCCCATATTCTCCTGCTCCTCTCCCGGGTCCAGCTCCATCTCTCTCGCTCCCCTGTTCCCTCCCTCGGGATGTGGAGCCAGCTCTGCCCGTTTAACTGTCTCCCCCACGGGACGAGCGAGCTTCGGGCGATGCGTGGGGTCCTCGTTCAGTCCCACCCTGTACTCCTCCTATGCACGGAAATCACCGAGACCGATCGCAAACAACTGTTGAGCACGCCCCCCCCCCAAAAAAACAACAACACGGAAGCAGAAAAATCGCTTAAGAGATTTCTGACTCTGTGAATGTAAATGAAGCTGGCAACATTTCAGGCTCATTTTGCATGCCGCTTTGTCGGATCTGAATAAATCAAACGCTAAAACAACAGCGCTGACCCCGGCACAAATGCACCGCGGCCTTTATAATCGAAATTCCGTGTGATCCTGCGGCCAATTCTGGTCCGTGGGTGGCCTGAAAGCCCGTTTAAATGAAAGATTTAGTCAGAGAAAGTCCCTTGCCGAGCGTAATGACCCGGAATAGGAGTGTATTGAGCGCTAACGACTCGGTGACATTGGTAAAGTTATCAAATTCCCCAAAAAAGAAGAAGAAGAAAAAAAAAAGTCATGAGAATGAGGCGAGGGCTGAGCGGCTTAATAAGACACAAATGACTGACACAGCGAGACAATGGATCAGAGGGGAGTGTGCGGAAGATTAACAGGGATTCGCTGGAAAAGAAATAATTTGATTTATTGGGAATCCTTTAAGCCTCGAGAGGGCACACAATCTGCCGCTCATTATAAGACTTCATTGCGCCCGCCGTCTTCCACCCGCGCTCCCGGTTTTACTCCCATTTCTATCACTTTGCCTTTGACTCCGGCTAATCTCCCCGTCCCAGCTGCGGTCTCTATTTCAAGAGTTTCGAAAGAGCTGAAAGCGATGCCCCCGCGCTCTCTTCGCGCACCTCTGCGTTAGGCACAATGGAGGGCTGAGGCGTCGCTTTTCAAATGTCCGACAGCTGGGGGAGTCCAGTCCTCAGGTGGCGCATATAGGAAGGCTTTCAAATACACAGAAATGGACAAAGTGTACTGTGCGACACTGTGTTTCCGATATATCTGTGATCTCCAGTGACTTTATTTGATTGTGACTGTGATCATTTACGTACAGTATTAAACAATAGTTGTATTATATGTACATGTGTGAGAAATCTGTGAGGAAAATCAGTACATGTAGCTTACTTTGAAAAGAGTGGGTTCTATTTCTGTTGAATCTTTGTATCTGTACGGGGAGGCCACGCTGTCCTGGACTTTGAGAATGGCTGTAATACATCAACAAATGTAGCTATTTTCATTTTAAACCTGTTTTTTCCAGCCCATTATTTAGATCAAACATTTAAGTTTTGTTTTTCCTTGCATTGGAAAGTACAATAGTTTTGTCCATCAGTATTTTGCCAAAGCAGACATTTGTGGGAAAAGCATTTCAGTCGATTGTGCGCAAATGAGCTGTGACAACCTACTCTCTTAAAGGGACTATACGGAGTTTAAAAATGTTCAAACTAATGCTGCGTCCGAAACGAGCAGATTGCTAAGAGCTCTTACGCCAAACCGGATGTGCGTCGGCGTCCGCCATGGCAAGTTGCTTCCGAATTGGTAAGTCACTGTAACTGCCTCTAAAATCCTGCCCTGTCACTCAAAAAGTTGTTACTTTGGGTCCAAAGTGCACAAGCTTAATATAGAAGGTGCAGGTCTGCGTAAGACCTGAGGTGGCAGTAGTGAGCATAAAATGACCAATTTGAATCTAGTCTCTTTAAAGTTGGGAACTGTGTAAATCAACTCATTGTTGTGAATGATTGGGACGTCACAGATGCGTTAGGAAAGTTAGGAAGGACACAAATAACAATTCAAAGTTGAATGTAACCAAACAAACAACAGAACAGGGCTGTTGCAAGCCATTTTGGTGCCCTAAGCAGAAATGTTTGATGTATAATCCTTCATTATCCATAATTGTCACGCTGTTTCCATCCTATGACTGTGCTGCAAAGATTGAAAAGCTTCAAATGATCTCCACATGGTTTTCTCCCCCTCCACTCACATGCATTGCCAGTAATGCAATGAAAGAAATGATTAAGAACTTCATTTTTACTCTTTTTGACGAGAGTCGAAACATCTTCAACTCTAGCACAGTTTGGGATTAGAAATGGCTGCAACTCCAAAATCCGCTTCAAGGCAGAGTAAGACGTGTGCTCCGAGGAGGGCCGATCAAAATTGTACAAAAAACCTTGTACAAAGGAACAGGGTCCGTAATGACAGCACTGCTCCTTACCGGAGCTTTAATCATTCGGTGGAACTTTGCGTGTTTTTCGATTTGGTTTCCATGTCTAGAGAGGTACAGATGAAAGGGACGGCAGCGGTTGATTTGAGGTTTCGTAAGGATTTACACAACGCTCTCCTTCTTTCTCTTTCTCTTCCTCTTCTCTACCAGAATGGCTCGCTTTTTTTTCTCCCCCTGTCTCTCTCTAAAGGCTGATTGTGATGGCAAAACACAGTCCTGGCCCACGGACTTCATGCATGAGCGACTGAATTATCATTTCATAATACAATGAAATATTTTGACTCACAATTGTGGAATAGACTGCAGCTGACAAGATGCAGACCTATATACAGTGGTGAGAAAAAGTGAGTACAACATTTGGAATTTCTCACATTTCTCACAACTTTGGTTTTGCTACTGTAGACTGTTGGACCCAAAGTTGAACAGTTTGGGAGGAACACACAACGTCATGTGCGGAGGAGTAATGGAACAGCACATCAAAATCAAACCCTGGTGTGGGGCTGTTATGTTGCCTCACGGCCTGGACAATGTGTTATCATCAATAGAAAAATGTATTCACAAGTTTATCACGATATTTTTCAGAAAAACATGAATCATTCACAACAGTGTGGAATAAGTAAGTGAACCCCTGTATTAAATAACTGCTTTTCTGTAGTTGCAGATTAGACGTTCACAACGATCAGGATGAATCTTGGACCGTCCCTCTTTACAAAACTGCTGCAGTTCAGCGAGATTCAGGTGGTGTACTTACTTATTCCACGCTGTCCTGTAAATGTTTACATGTTATGGACAACTAAAATATGATCAAATGTAAAGGTATTAGTTCAAGCAGACACTGTTTAATCATTCCTGTGATTTTAAAAAGGTCAGACCACATTTAGGGACCAATTTAGGCAGAAATGTTCTACATGGTCATCATCAGACAAGTCCTCTGAGAATATATGCCCAAGATATTTTGTTTTGTTTGCAACATTAAGCGTTGTATTTGACCAATAAAAATCTGGAAATGTTGTACTTTTATCTTCCTTGGTTCTACAGATCATAACCAAACTTTTCACTGCACTATATTTGATGTCATGCTCCAGGCCGTAGCATGAACGAATGTTGAGTAACTGTTGCAGCCCAGCAGAGCTCAGACTGAAGACCACTAGATCGTCTGCATACAACAAATGATTTAACACAAGGTTACCAGCTGTACATCCAGTATTGGTATTAGTTTTAGCTGTGTCCACTGTGGGGGCCTTTCGAGTGAAGCGTTTAGATTACCCGTGTGATGCTGCGCGGTGCCGTCTGCCTTCTTCACTGTGCTGATGATGTGCAGGTCCTGGAACAGCGCGATGCCCCCTGGTGCCCGGAGGTCGGAGGCGGGCCAGCTCAGCCTCTCCACGCCCGTGATGGTGATGCGCGGTTCACTGGGCTGCTGCACCATAACCACCGCGTCTATGTCCGGGATGGAGATGCACGTGTCCTCCCCAAAGCACCTGCAAAGAGAGACAATCATGGGATATGTGGGAGGAACCTTAATGTGGGGGGAACCTTAATGTGGGGGGAACCTTAATGTGGGAGGAACCTTAATGTGGGAGGAACCTTAAAGTGTGAGAAACCTTAATGTGGGAGGAACCTTAATGTGGGGGGAACCTTAATGTGGGAGGAACCATAATCAATTTTTTTACAGAGTTAGAAAATGATGATGGTGGCAAGGTTGGCTGCTCCACCTGTTGGAGCGCTTTGTTGTTGAAGTATCTTTTAAGCCTTGACTGTAGTTGGCCAAAGCGTAATTTAAAACATTACTTTTTAGCTTAAAACATCCTGGTATCGCTTTAGATTAAGGTGTCCTCATTAACCTCTTAACTGGCACCTCCACCTGCTGGATTTTCTCCAATTACGCATATCCAAATCTGGAAAATACCAAATCTGTGTACGTGCAACACAACTTATATTACACTTGTTTATATTTGTCTCAAATAACTTCTCAAATGTTTTTTTTTTGTCTCGAAACATTGATGCTACTTTACAAAAAGATTCCAAAGACACAACTGTGTAAAATATTATAGCTGTGGGAATAATAGTTTGGATTCTGGGGCCCTTTTTATGCAAATAAAGGAAAATTCGTCACATCCATTTCTGTGCGAAATGGCTCCTTTCGGCTGTAGCTGTGTAACAATGGCAGGGGAAGACAAAGACATCGTAACTATATATATATATATATATATATATATATATATATATATATATATATATATATATATATATATAAACAACTGATGATAAAGAGATGTTGATGAAGTGATGCGCAGTGGCTTATATTTATTTTATGTATGTATGTATTTAGTCCTTATATGAATAATATGAATTTTGATTATTGAATTACTTTTACAACACAAGTTTTTCAATATATGATTTGATTTTTCAGTTCTAAATATTATACTAAATGGAAAGAGTACAAGGACTTCTGGGTTGTACGAGACACTTGTATATTAAGTCATATTTTTCCTACCACATCGCGAGTAAGTGTAAATACCAGAAATCCCCCCTGAGTTGGGGGGACGGCAGTTAAGCATTAATATGCATTAGTAATCATTTTAGGGTTAGGGAGAAGGGTTAAGGTCAGGGTTAGGTTTAGGGTTCGCTATGTATAAGCATATTATTACTGGCCTATTAGTATGTTAACATATATAGTATAATAAGCAGTGTGTTAAAACTTTACAAGCATTATTAAGTATTAATACCTTATTAATACTTAACGAGCACACCTTAATATAAAGCGTCCTTTTGGGCACCATCGCCCTGATACTTAACATTTGACTTCATGTAAATAATGTGAAGAGAAGACAGTAGGGATGGAGAATGGTCTGGGACCCCCTCTGCAGACACTTTCACTTTCAGCTAACCACATTCCAGCACAAGAACTGGACGGACATCGATCAGCTAAAACGTGATGGACATGTCTCGAGCGCAGAAATGCTCAGAAAAGGTGCGGTGATCAGTTATATTCTTGGGGCATACTGTACACATCGGTGCGCCAAGGGTAGTGGAAGAACAAACGACCAAGAACAACACGACTAAAGCAGAATACATTACGGTATATTTTTCACGAGGAAACAATGTTATAATGTGTCTAAAAGCGTGGGGGGAAAAAAGAGTAGACTTAGCATATGTAAGACTTGCTTCAAAGACATTCAGACAGCGTAGAATCTGTACAAATAGCCCTGTCCATCATTGAGAGGCTTAGGCTTATCGCCACCGACCGGGCCGTTTTTAAATTGCACGTGTTTATTTACAGCTAAATGCGGCGTTTGGGGCCTTAAGCCCGGAATCCTGTTGTGTCCACATAAACTCTCCCGTCTCTCCGCCTGTCTGCCTCTGATAGCACCGCACTGTTCCTCCTCCTCCGATGCTCTGGCAACCGTCATTGAGCGGGCACGTACGGCTTTCCGGCTATAACAACTCAAACACCTGCTGTATGCGTTGATTCTTTTCAATGTCTCTCCTTTCTTTGGGACAAAAGCGACCAAAAATGCCATAATTTCACCATTATTTGACTGAATCAATGCTCTGACAATACGATGACCTGGTATGATGCCATTTAGAGCTGTTTGGTAATCATTGCAAACACATCTTCATTACCATGCTTGCATTTTGTTCACTAGAAAAATAGATTGACCTGAAACAAAGTTCGTTCCCTCTGCGGATGTGGCTACTGTGGGACATCGCCGCCATCATGCCGTTTTGTAGTAGCAGGATCATAAGTCACTGCAGTGCTATTGCTGGTGTTCAAAGAAGGGGCCGGCAGTGTTACTGACTGGGAGGTAAAGAAAGCACTTCCTGGTTATTTAGGGAGAGACTCAGGGGAAATGCATGAGCGAACAGTTGCCACAGAAGATAAAAAGATTCTTCAAACAAACTCAAAACTCCAACATCAGGTATGTTTTTGATGAGGGGACAACATTTTAATATGGTAGAAAGTTGTACAAATCCTGCATAATATTATATTATATATTTAAAAATGCACATAAAGCAACAGCTGTTATTACTATTTCTAAATAGGGCTGTGTAATCAGTTGTGTAGGTAGTTTTGTGCATCAGTAAGGGGACTAGGGGAGTTGTACCACATTGCGTGAAAGAAGAAAAAAAAAATGGGCACCTGGATTTAGCTAACTGTTGTGATCTGGGGCTGCGGCAGTTGGTCAGGTCAAGATTCCACAAAACTATGTGCTCAAAGAATGAGATCAGCTGACGACCTGAATGACCAGGTTATGAACCAGATCTTAACCCCATGGAGAATCTTTGGGATGTGCTGGAGAAGGCATTGTGCAGTGGTCATACTATCCCATCATCAACAGTAATCTTGAAATAAGTACTTTTTCCTTCATTCTGTCCATGGGACAAGATATTCACACATAAATGAAAGTGATTTAGTTTGCAAAGTGAAGAGAGATTGAGTGAAATTCGAAAGTAAACAGTCAAATTCCTCCCCTCTTTAAAGGGACTATACAGAGTTTAAAAATGTTATAACTAAGTATATTCCTCCCCCTACATGTTCCAGCCATGCCCTAATGTGCAGAATGAGCCCAGACCTGTTCGCCACAACTGCCTCTAAAATCCTGCACTTTCACTTTGGGTCCGAAGTGCCGTCACGCACAAGCTTAATATAGAGACTGCAGTTACATGTAAGACCTGAGGTGGCGGTAGTGAGCACAAAATGACCAACTTGCATCTAGTCTCTTTAACCAGAAATATCTTCTTAGTTAAACAAAAAAACAACAACACTATTGTCAAATACATTTACACTCTCAGACACTCACTTTAAGATTACTGTACTTGACCTAACTACATGAAAAATCTGAAATTACTTGAAATAAAACCGTTGCAGGTGTTTTATCTTAATATAAGTGTAAATATCTTGCCCCAAAAAAATTTCACTTATTTGAAGATTACCATTCTTGCAGTGTACAAAAGTGAACGCAACACTGGATCTTTTGACCCGGCAGAAGCTTCATGAAACAAAGCCACAGTGAATGGTGCTGTAATCAAAGCTACAGGTGCTCCGAAATTAATATTTGTCTATTTGGGTTTTTTTTTGGTGGGGGGAGGGGGGGATCAATCAGTGTATTGTGCAGCCAAAACAACATACTCACTCATCCACTGAACTGTTAACCCGGCCCGGCTATACACATGCACTCACCATTGCTGCTCATGCATAAAATAAAATAATGTTTTTTTTTACTGAAACTGCTTTTATGGTAAAACTGCAATACACCTACAACCAGTGCTACAGCCAATCCTCCATCAACCTTGAGTAAGCGTGCGCCTCTCGCCGCTGTAGGACTTAGTGCTGGAGCCTCTGTCACATCAGAGCGTCCGTGTCCTCCTCCGTAAATCTCCCACACAAATGAATGAGGACAGTGACAGTGATTTGTGCATGATGTTCCCGTGCGCTGGTGCTATCTGCGGAGCAGCCATCAATCAAAGGCCAACAAGGCACATTCAGCGAGGTGCAAACAGGGAGGTGCGGCGGACTGCGCTGGAGCTTTTTTATTACGCTGCTGCTACAACTTTATTATTTAGGATTGAGGAAAACTGTTAACTGTATGTTGGAAAAAAAATATATATACATTTTTCTTCGGCAAGAAAATTGTCAGGCGGCAGGCAGTGTGATGATTAGTCCTAATAAAGTGAGAAATGGCACGTGAACAAGATTGATTCTGGTCATTTTTGTGATTACTGTGGTGTGCACGGTGCAGCCGGCTGACTTTTACCCAGAGACCCACTGGAATAAGGGAGAACATTTATATCTCAACATTTCTGCTGGACTTTCTCGATAACGTAATCATGTTTTGGCAAAACCATCCGAAATTTGCAAAAGTGAGCAAACCTGTATATTATAATTTGGCTTAACGCAGCCAAATGCATGACTATTCTTCTATATCTTTTAAATTAGGTTAATCACGCTTTCCAAATGTGATTAATCACAATTCATTGCTATTTGAATGTAATTAGAACATTTGTCATTAATGGCCGACAGGCAACACTGCATGCTCATAGTTTATTAACAACCTATTAAAGGAACAGGCCACCATTTTTCCATACTGAGATATGTTCTTACCTGACCTTAGACGAGTTGACACGTACCTGTCTGGTCTTTGTGCGTGCCCTAAGTCACGCAAAACAAACAAAGATGTTGTTCGCATTTGGCCTCTCCCAATGTATTCCTATAGCTCCAAACGGGGTTGAAGTTGGAAGTGACCATGCTCTTTCATGGGCACAAAGACCAGACAGGTACCAATCAACTCGTCTAAGCTCAGGTAAGAACATATCTCAGTCTGGAAAAAACGCTGCCTGTTCCTTTAAGTTCAAGTCTAGGCATAGTTTCTCAAACTATATTATTGTATCCAAAAGCCTCTGGTGATGATCGTGCCGTGACCTTACACCACTTTGTTGCTTGTGGTTGTAGCTCTTACACTGCTCGATTTTAGCCGTCTGCGACCAATGATCACTCATTGTGGGGAGTGAGAGTAAACACTACATTGACAGAAAAGACAAAGGCAGAGAGGGATATTGTACATCCAATTACACAATGGAGATACAGTATTTTTTTTTTCACTCAAAATTGGCTGTAGCCCACAGTTAGCTTCAAAGCTTCTTCTTCGTGATTCTATGAGTGTGTATTGGGGCTCCGGTCCGGTGGCAGTCAAGTTGCAATTGTGGTTTTCTGGCCAGAGACACCAGGGGGAGATGAAAGACCCTCCAATCATCCCATTAACACTTGTAATACCCCCCCAGAGGGACTGCGGAA
The DNA here is from genome assembly GCF_951799975.1 of Gobius niger. NCBI lineage: Eukaryota > Metazoa > Chordata > Actinopteri > Gobiiformes > Gobiidae > Gobius > Gobius niger. The sequence continues at coordinate 27,991,893 of NC_136852.1, read as the reverse complement.
AGGATTTATTAAGGTAAACAAGTTACTTAGTCATGTTTTATGGCAACTCTGGAGCATTCTAATGTAAACACCATTACTACATATTTACAGGCTGTTGTTTGTCTGGATATAAATATGAGGAGCTTCAATGTCATGCGATCATGAGTTTTAGCCAATCAGTGTTCAGACAGGGCTGTGACGTGACTGTTCTGTGTTCGTCCTTGTATCCTGTTCACATGAAGTAGAGCAGCAGAGATGAGCCTCCTGCTGAGACGCGAATCTACCTCCTCCAGAGGGATTCAGTGAAGCCGGGTGTGAGGCGATACGATATGTAAAAGAAATGTGCATCCACTGCCAACGTACCGCCGGTTTGTCTCCTGGTAAACTGCGCTTTAAGGCTCATTTATGCCCCGGAAATAAATCTGTGTGTTCCAAGTGTAGTTACTGCCACTCCATTTATGCTTTCACACGTTCCTAGTGTCCAGTCTGTGTTATCAGAAGTTACCACCAGAGGGCGCTGGAAGTGCGTCAGAAAATGCATTAAAGGGGCTAGATGCAAGTTGGCCATTTACACTATACTCACTACTGCCACCTCAGGTCATACGTGTAACTGCACCTTCTATATTAAGCTCATGCACGACGGCAATTCGGACCCAAAGTAACAACTTTTTGAGTGACAGTGCAGGATTTTAGAGGCAGTTGTGGTCATTCTACACCATAGGACATTGCTGGAACATGTAGGGGGAGGAAAATACATCATTTTTAACATTTTCAAACTCTTTATAGTCCCTTTAAAGAAGAAGAAATCGACAACCCACAACACTGCAAAAAGTAATTAACTAGATCAGTATAAACATCTCAATTTGAGCATAATAATCCACATTTTTGTTGTTTTGACTAGTTAAGAAGTTCTTGGGCATTTGTCCTAGGTTATTTCACTTGTTCTGAGATGTTTCTGACTCGTTTCGATACATTTCGTCCTTATTTCAGGTCATTTTCTTTGCCAATGGGGTAAGAAAATTGGTCTTATCTCATTGGCAATTTTACTTTCTTATTTCAAGCGAGATTTGGTCTGAAATGTCCTCAAACAAGCAAAGCAAACTTGGTCCGATCAGGAAAAGTGTCTAAATGAGTGAAAACCGCTCAAAACAAGATACATTTCCTCAATTCAAGTCATTTAAGCCAATGCTTGATGTTTACTTTTTGTAGTGAATGTTTTATACACCACATACTGAAGGAGAGAAAAATAAGGTAACACTGTTCGCCGTTTGTTCAGCTTTTCCTGTTGAGTTGTTCCGTAGTGTCCCCAGTGGTTGGCTCATGTACTGCTACGTTGCTAAGACTCTGGATAAACAAAGCGTCTGACGGAGCGCACGGACGGAATTACGCAGGAGACAGACAGAAAGCTACATGTGTATGCGTATGTGCTTCGAATGGAGAGCATCAATTAGCCTTTAGAGTTTGGGATTATCCATAGACTAATACAGCATTTCCCCTCCTGGAACCACCACCTTAACGTGGTGGAGGGGTTTGAGCAGCCGAATGACTTCGTGCCCCTGGTAGGGTCTCCCATGGCAAACAGGTCCTAGGTGACGGGTCAGACAAAAAGCGGTTCAGAAGCCGCTTATGAGAGACCAGCAGGCCCAGTTAGAATCGTGAGGCCGTCCTTCAGTGGACCCACCACCTGCAGGAGGAGCCATAAGGGGCTGGTGCTATGCGATTTGGGCAGCTCCAACAGCTGCACTCATGACATGGCAACGGACAAGTGGAAGAAAATGGATGCATGGATGGATGGATGGATGGATGGATAATGCAGTATTAGTTAAAACAATCATTACTGATAACTATATCTAACAGAAGGCACTTTTCAAACACTGTCATGTGAACAATTACTCAGTCAAAATCATTAGTACCTCCCAGAAATCTTAACGGTTATGACGACACAATCCCATGCTCTATTGAAAGTTGTTTTTTTTCTTTTTATCTGTTCAAATCGACACAACCTCCGCAAGCGAAATGACACGATCTTAGGATATGCAACAATTCTTCCAAAAGCATAATTTGGATGTACCACACAAAGCAACCTAAATCCTAGTGATCCCTCGGCCAATCATCTCTACGAAGACACAAGCCTTTCCAATCTGGATCCTTGCCCCCCCGAACGCCCAACAGTCCGGTCTGAGCCACGGCCTATAATCTCTTGTTTTCCTTCTTCTCGCGACCACTGTTTTGGCAGCGACCCACTGTCTCTGGGCCGCTCGGGCACTAAGCCATTGTTTGCGAGCTGTGGGAGATACGGACGCACTGATGCAGAAGACCTACAGATCCTGGAGCGGAACCAAGTTAATTATAAAGGAGTGCGAGGAGGGCGCCTTAAAGGGGCCCCGGCGCCGCGCCTCCTGCCTTGGTCACGACGAGCGTTTTTTATGATTATTTCTGAAGCCCGGAGAAAGAGCCGCCGTTACAGGAACCAGTGCAAGACCAACGTAATTGCAGTTTGGAATCATTTACTTTGCGGTGACAGTTTTGGGAAGAGTTTTTTTTTTTTCCCATCACTTAAGGGGTTCCATTGGATTCATCCTTTAATTTTTTTTTTCTTTTTCTCCCCACAACCACAGCCAACCATAAATCTGCTCATTTGCGAGAGCTGTCCTGCCCGATGACACAAAAGCAGTATGCATTGCCGGCAGCAGGGATTACACTCCCAATCATGTTCATGCTACTGGTATTCTTCACCTAATTCATCCTTTTATTCCTGGGTGTTTGGCCCCTCTGTCCCCCCCCCCCGGTGGTGAACTGTTGTTGTCTTACTCGCAGCTCCGGAGCGAACGCCGTTAAAACGTATATACACAAGCAGCAGTAAGTGTGCCTCGTAAACCCGCTCATTAATCTGACAGTGAAGGTTTACTGCCGCCCGCACCTGTTCACAGTGATCCGCTGTTCTGCCCCCCCCCACACACACTCCTGTGCCCTCCGCCTCTTCCCTTTGTAGAACATAAGGTGGATCATTTTAACATTCTCATTGTATTCTGTCAAACTACCTACAAACCAATATATGAATCGGACCTGGCACCTTCTATCTGAAAGGCAGGGAAGCTAACCGCTGCACCACCATGCCGCCCGATATATTAGGGCTGGGACAAAATATCGGAGCGGATTTGGATCGCAATACTTTGTGCTGCAACACCAAGTAACAATGCTTTTTCAAGTATCGCAATACTTTCAATACTTGTGTTTGGAGGCATTTTTATCCTGCACTCCTTTGTTTTCCAGTAACAGCACTTTGCTACATTTTGTGTTAAAAGGAATAGTTCACCGTTTTCACATACTGAGATATGTCCTTACCTGAGCTTAGACAAGTTGATGTGTACCTGTCTGGTCTCTGTGCGTGTGCTCAGTCACGCAAAAAGACCAACGATGTTGTTAGCATTTGGCCTCTCCCAATGTATTCCTATAGCTCCAAACGGGGGTGAAGTTGGAAGCTACCACGCTCTTCCACGGGCACATACAAAGACCAGACAGGTACGTATCAACTCGTCTAAGCTCAGGTAAGAACATATCTCAGTATGGAAAAACTGTGAACTATTCCTTTAATGCACTTTTCAGTCTTAATGGAACAGGCCACCATTTTCCCATGTTGAGATATGCTCTTACCAGAGCTTAGACGAGTTGATGTGTACCTGTCTGGTCTTTACGCATCAACTCGTCTAAGCTCAGGTAAGAACATATCTCAGAATGTGAAAATGGTGGCCTGTTCCTTTAACACTTCAAAAAATGTCAAGCGACACTGGGTTTATAAACTTTGGACACATGACAGTTTTGTTTTTCCAAAATTTAAGGTTAACATATTACAAATCATAATTACTTCCTGTATCCCAATACGACTCCGATCGTCCCCTGGGTGTCGTGATACGTATCGGATCGTGACAAAAGTGGGTCGTCCCAGCCCTACAATATGCTGCCTGACTAAAAACGTAAACGTTTCTACAAAAAAAAGGCAATACGCTCTAATATTTGGTTGTGGCGGCTCAAGCTTTTTTGCAATACACTTCTTGCCGTATCAAAACATCCAGTGTTGCCTTCATTTTTCTCCAATGATGATGGGAGAGTGTGTAACCACAGCGCAAAGCCTTCTCCAGCACATCCCAAAGATTGTCAATGGGGTTAAGATCTGGACTCTGTGGTGGCCAATCCCTTTGAGAATATGATTGATATCTGATGCTCCCTGACCCACTGTCTCTCAGAAAGAGTCAGCTGATGTCAGACTTTGGGCACATAGTGTTGCTGAACCTAGACCTGACCAACTAATGGAATGAAAACTGTCTCTGTGTGAGCAAGACCTTGTATTTCTATATACTATACTATAGCGTAGCCTTTTCCGCTTAGGAGGAGGGCATTGTGAGATCTTCCAGCTCCAGACCTGGACTGGACAAACACCCCTGGCCAGTGGCGATGCTATGTACAGCCTTTTTCAACAGCGAGGGTCAAGGAGACGGGCTGTGAGGGTGAACACGTGCTTTTGTTTGGATCGCATAAACTGCACATCTCTTTTCTCTCGGGACACCGGACATGGACTTTGTTTTTTTTACTTACAATAAAGTTTTTAGTTTGACGTGATAGAGCTTATGAAAGCCCATGAGGCAGCGCGATGAAAACGAGGAAATGATTAGTCCCCATGGCGATAATTCATATATGCCTTGAATTTCTATACATAACTTACGTATTCTTAGCTCTTTACTCTGTCAGTCGAGTGGGCTCCATCCAGACAATGAGAAATAATTGCTCCCCACAGCGCCTTTCCTCCAACATATGGGAAAAGTGTAATGCCGGCAATGACCAACTAATTATGAAGTTGTCAAAGACACATTGTGACAACATGACAATCATCGGCTCCTGTTTCCTTTGTTTAATCTTAATGATTTCTATTCCAGTAATAGCATCTGCCATTGTCGAGTCGTTGGCGTGTGATCCACCTACACCTGAATTGATGAGCTCTCTTCTTTGGACTTTGTGGGTCTTGATCCGCATTTTCTTATAAACACCAACGCGTGTTCGGTCTCTAGACAATCACTTCCGAGTCCATAATAATCCAGCGGGAGGATCTCTCAGTACGCAGATGGCACGCAGAGAATGTCATCATTAGTGGGTGAGCATTTAAATCAGCGTTTACAGGTATATGAACACTCAACAGGAGGTATTTGGAAATAATGTCAGATCAGATTTAAAAGGGGAAATAGGATGGTTTGACGTAAAGGGTTTTTTATTCAGCTTTATCTTTGAACATAACACGCCTCTATACTAGTACATTTATGTTCATCACTTTCTAAATACTCTGCAGCATGTCGTGGTACAGGGTATTCTGAGTATAAATGAGTTATTAGAGTGGCTCTCAACTGGGATGCTGTCAGGACCCACCAAGGATGGCAAGCGGCGATGCAAAGAAGGATTAAATATTCATATATCCCATGTAAAATACTGTCTTTTCTCAACAAATTAATGCTGATTGTAGATGAAATCGACATATAAAATAAAGTTATGATCACAACAACAGTCCGTCTGTAAAAGAGGGGTCAAAGTGCCAATTTTTGTGAAGAAGCAAAATCCCTCCATGAAGAGGAATGGAGGTCTGAGATGTGAACAGCGGCCTCTTTATTATTATTATATATTTTTTTGGTTTATTCGGTCAGGACAGTGCATGTTAATGAGCATACATTGGTCTCATGCATGCAGACAACACACTCTCATTCATCCTGGCCTATTGTACATGTTTTTAGTGGTAGGGGAAACCGGAGTACCTGGAGGAAACCTACGCAGACCAGGCGAGAACATGCAAACCCCACACAGAAAGGCCCCGTCCCTGGTGGGAATCGAACTCGGGACCGGAGGTGCTCTGTCACGCTAATGAGGCAGGTAATTAGCAGTGATCAGCTGAGGGCGGAGTTGTTGGGACTTAGAATTACAAAGGTGTTTGCCCACAGGTGGGAGCAGCCTTTAATAGAGGGGAGGGGCTGAGCCAAGCTAAACTCCTCCCACGAGTCTTCATCAAGTCCGCGGTCTGAGCTGGAAACTTTAGTACCACTGACGAAGCCTTTTGGACGAGAGGCAATTGCGCCGGCGTGACGTGGCGCCTTCATGGCCACGTGGATCAGAGCCAGAGAGGAGAAGCACAGGAAAGGGGGCGGTCCCTTCACTAGTGGCCTACAGGATCCACTAGGCCCTGGCACATCCAGAGTGGGTCACCTCACCTTTAATATAAAACATGATAAGGAAACAGTCATGGCACGGTCCCCCGAGCTAGCGGCCGTCTCACAGCCCCGCCCGCAAAGCACGGGTTCTCCCATTGGACTTTTGGGTCCGAACCCACCAGTTGAGAACCACTAGGAGCGTGAGACATAAAGTTTGGAACCCACTGGTCAAAGCAATGTGTTAGAATCAGCGGAAAAAGAGAAGAGATTCGGAAAGACGCAGACAGATTGCATCACAAGCTTCGTACTATGATATAAAGCCGGTGTCATCAGCCAATACCACCAAAACAGCACAGGAGGAAACATCTTAGAGAGCTCTAATATGTGCTCTAAATATTTTTTGGTGTGTAAAAGGAGTGTTTGTCTCGTTGTTATTAGTATTTGTTTAAAGTTGCAAGACATAAGCCAAGAGACGAAATAACCATGTCAATATCAAAGCCTACTCAATCTTTTACGTCGTTTCCCTGCTATGAAAACGGCATTCAAATTCAAATACATCAATGAGACGTATCTTAGATGCGTAATTAAAGATCACAGAGAATGTAAAACTGCGAAAGTTGGCAAAGAAAGTGTGAAAGTCGAGAGGTTACATAATTGTGACGCAATGGTTCCATAAAAAAGCTAAATTAGCCTTTCGGTTATGTGAGCTTCGACTCTCTTTGCACTTCAAAAACATCAAGTGGCCTGGTCCGAGCAGAGTATGTTATGTCTAAAAATAATGCTATGCTGTGATGTATTTAATCAAAGTACTTCTAAATAACAAATATGTGTTTTTAGTTTTGAGGCTAACTGGAGACTATCTAGGGACTTTGGGCAAAGGACCTGTGGCCATTTTGTTGCCAGACAGACAAACGAAAACACATCTCTGGATGGTGAAAGGAAGTGGAGACCAGTCATAAAGTAGAACACGCGAGCTGCAGCAAGGATTTTCATTTGGACCAAAGATTGATCACAGAACCTCACCCTTTTGCCGAAATGCAAAGTCCTGCCTAGACTAGCCTCACGCCTAAAAGCCCACAGTGCCTTTCATCCATAAAAGATGAGTGTGCGACCAGTGCCGACCCGTCATCCTGCGGTGGGCGACAGAGAAAATACTTTGTTTAAACAACATTTAAACATGACGCTAAGCCGGCATTAGCATAATGTATTCTTTGATAATCGCCGCGCCACTGGCGAAGCTGAGTGCATCCTCCGCGGCGGCCCGCTGTGTTTGTTGTCGCCGTGTGTCCCGCAGCCGAGCATCCAGCCCAATAGGGGGCACCGCGCGGGCCCCAGGGCGGTGCTGCGGGGGGGCTACATATATTTAAAACAATCATGAATTTTAATGGTTATTCGCCCAGGGAGGCTCGAAAATCAGCAAGCCGCACTCACAGTCTCTCTCTCTCGCTTCTCCGCTTTCTGTTCCGCGAGCAAAACCTGCGCCGAATTATTTAAACATGACTTGAAAACGTAAAAAAAAACTGGCCCCAGGTGGCAGCGGCGCAAAGGAAACGGTTTATTAAAGGGAAGAGGAAGTGACAGACAGGGGAGGAAAAGAGGCGAGGATCAATGCGCGAGTCTTACTTTGATATCTCCTGTGTTTCCTCGGCACTTGACAGCAGAGGAGGCGCACTCTGCACATGCACAAGGAGACAGCAGGGCAGCGGCGCCCCAAATGTAAACGGAAGTACTGGAAACATAACTAAAGTGAGATCATCAGTCACTATGCTGGACTGTAGTGCTGAAGGAGCTTTGGTCGAAACGCTCTCTTTAACAGCGCAGCCCTGCTCCCTGTGGTCATAGGGCTGTGCAATTAATCGAAATTCAATTACAATTTCGATTATTCCACTAAACGATTACAAAATCAGCATAATCGAAAATTTTAATTAACTAACTTTCACTTTTTTTTTTTGCAAAGCAGACTTGCATATTTCACGGCGCGGGGATTATTTCCCCTTCGCATTTCACGTGCCGTGGCTCATGCTTTTGCCTGACATATAAACAAACAGTGCTGCTCAGTTTGCTTGCGCAGGTGTGAGGGCTGGCCAGCAGGGGGCAGGTTGTGAAACAGAGACCTCTCCTTAATCGAGGCCAAACTTGAAATCATTTGTATACTTTTATGACTGTTCAGAAAACAGAAAATATCCAGCATAGTTTTTTTTTTTAATTAATAAATATATAAATAAAATAAAGACCTTTTTTTTTATGGGGAACAAATAATCGTTTGAATAATCGTGATTTCAATTATGACAAAAATAATCGTGATGATTACTTTTTCAATAATCGAGCAGCCCTATGTGGTCATACAATCTGGGTCATGATTGAAATGACAAGATTGCAGAAAAATGTCTAGACCTGAATGAGTTTTCTCTCTACTACCAATGCAACTCACTCTCTTGTTCCCCCGACTAAAGTATGACAAAAAGTTCAGATCGCGCCACAACACTCGGGATAAGTAAACACTCTCTGCCCGGACTTCATTTTATACACAATATATTCAGTGGTGCCAGTGGAGGTGGCTTGGGCATGTATTTTAGGTGCCTCAGCTCGCTTCCCTGTGGATGTGTTTCGGATATGTCCCAGTAGAAGGAGGTGGTCATTTCCTAAGCCTCACTTAAAATGAGCGAGTGGACGCTCCTGATTTACTATTAGAAAGTATGCGTATTATTAGTGCTGCAAATGTGATATGCAAATGACTTAAAGGGATATTTCAGGATGTTTGACATAGGGCCTCATTTCCTAGTTATCCAGAGTGTTGCTGATTTCTGGTGATATTATTTTTGTAATTCATGCAGTTCTTATATTTGAAGAGTTACGTGGCGCTAGGCTAGTGCATTTCTACGATGTCAGCTAGCCTGCATTAAAAACAGTCTGACCCGCTCCACAGTGCGCCTGAGGAAAATCACTTATAACACCAGACTAACCATATAAATGTCTGTGTCCATAGAATCATTTTTGGAATATAACTGACCTTGCATCACATGAATGATCGCATTTTGAGGGACTATTTTCTAACAGATCACTCCGCCGCTGTGTAGCTTATACAACCTTGAAGCTGATGCTGCTCAAATATAAGTTCTTTTAAATACAAAATGGTTAAAATTATTCCATCGACACAGACGTTTATATGGTTAGTCTGGTGTTGTAAGTGATTTGCCTCAACTGCACTGTGGAGCGGTTCAGACTGTTTTTAACGCAGGCTAGCTGATACCATAGAAATGCACTAGCCTAGCGTCACGAACCCCTTCAAATATAAGATCTGCTTGAATTACCAAAAAAATATCTCCAGAAATCAGCAACACTATGGATAACTAGGAAATGAGGCCCTATGTCAAAAATCCTGAAATATCCCTTTAACTGCACGAGCACAGTCTACGCAAAACTGATGGAAAAAAACAACAACAACAACTCCAAGCCCTCCACTCGCTCATCCAGCGGTCTCCACGCGCTGGTCTGAGGAACATGTCACCTGCCGCACGTACGGAGCGCTCAGGCCATGGTCATATCTGGGATGGAAACAGGAAAACAGTGATGAGCGCTGCTGGATGTTTGTCCGAAGACTATGAGGTTGTTTATCATGGACTTTGGAGACGCCACGGGATGAGCGGCAGGTGAACAGCGGCTCGTGCCTCCTCATGTAGCCTATCGTCAATACGCCGTCAGTGTTGTGCACAAATCCCCGTGGGTTCCATAAGGATTAAGCTTTACTTCACATTGTCAGAATTTTCCCTGCCTCAGATTTTGTGCATTGTGGCAAAATTGCCTTGGTTTGCGTATTCATGAGGACACTAAGTTTGCTCTGTGGCCTTTGCCGTTTTTTTTAAGAAACGCAAACATCAACTACGCTTGCTTTTTGCTCCACTTCAGCGCACTCTACCGTGTTTGTACGTGTTCAAAACGCTTCGTAAATGACCCCCTGTGTTTCTTGGCCTGCCTGGAAACAGCTTTGACTCCTGCCGGGAAGAAAGAGCCGGTGGAATTGTGCATCGATGGTAAACTGTGGGAATCTGTCTACTCCTGATGCAGCCTCCTGGCCCCAGATAAAGCAGACAAACATGGACGTTGGTAGTGGTAAAATAAATAGCGATCCATTAACCGCTGAAAAAAACAATCAAAGTTGCTGTTCTGCTCCTGCGTCTCCTCCAGTCACTCGTCCACACCCCAAAGTCATTTGCTGAAAAGCATTAGCCGCAGCAGTGGCAGCAGCAGAACTTACTGTACGGAGGTGGAGATGTGCAGTCGTCTGATGCCGGCGGTGGGGAACTGTCTGGAGTTGATGTAGGAGACTTTCCTCAGCGCAGTGTTGATGTGGTCCAGGTCCTCTCCTTCCATCACCAGGATGGACTGGGCCGGGTTAAAGTGGAACTACGGCACAGAGAAAAAGCGAAGTAAGGAGAAAGAATAAATAAGTAAACTTACAGTAAATTAGTTGCGTTGTCAAGTGAAGACTCTCCTAACTTTACTGGAGACTCCTGAATTCAAGTGATGTCCTAACAAAAAGAGGCCCCCAAAGTCAGACGGTGCCACCCTTTCCAACATAACATTTCCATCACAATTATAAATTACATCGGGGTGCCAGGGGGTATCACAGGACACCCCCGGGATAGGATTGGCCACCCCACAGAGAGGAGCTGAGACGGTGCATTGTTGGTCAGTGACACGTTTACGGTACTTCTGCTTGGCTTATACTACCAAATAGGGCTGAAAGATATTGAAGTAACTTGCGATATGCAATACGTCTGTGCAATATTGCGATAACAATATTATTGCAATATATCACTCAACTATTTCAACACAATACATTTAATTCTAATTACAAACACAAACACAAATTGTAAGTAACTCGTTTTTCAGAAGATTGTGTCAAAGCAAGACTTAAAAAGACACACCACATCAGGAGACAAACAAGACTGTAAAATTGAACTAAATTAGGACATGTTTAAAGGGACTAGACAGAATTTGAAATTGTATTTTCCACCCCCTACAGCACTGTCCTAATGTGTAGAATGAGCCCAGACCTATTCACCACAACTGCCACTAAAATCCTGCACTCAAAAAGTGCACCATTGTCATACACGAGCTAAATAGAGAGACTGCAGTTATGCGTAAGACCTGAGGTGGCAGTGGTGAACAACACAAACGACAACTTCCATCTAGTCCCTTTAACTAAAACAGAACTTTTACACATGTATAAGTTCAATGCATTGTTTGTTTTTAGCTGAGTTTTCAACAAAAAAAAAGATTGTCGATCTCAGTCCGATGAAGGCTTTAGTGATGCTGCCATATATTGTAGCTTCTTGCGACACAGATATTGCCTCACCTAATATCGATACGATGTTTTTTACCATATTGTGCAGCCCTACTACCAAACTATGGCAAATATGACAGACTTGCCATGAATAAGCACACACAGAATGTTGAAAAATAATTCTAATAGAGTATTAAAACATTATTTTGTGCACCTCAGCGTGTAATCAATAGACAGTAAGAAGTGTGATGACACAGCTTGAGAACAGTGAAAAGAAGATTTTGCTGTTGTGATTTGATTGGTTTTGTGATGGATCATGGGCTTTAAAAATGTGAAGGACAGTTTGATGCTTTATGTATGAGAACAATCATGGGAGTACAGATTGGAGTACTGCAGGAGTCCAAGAAACTACCAAAGTGAATAGGGTAACACGACATGGCCTAGACAACTCAGCAGCACCTTTTCAGAAACTTATACAGCTCTAAATGATTCATAATGCGTAGCTCAGTTTCCCTAGCCCATTAAAATGTCCCCATATTGAGTGAAGTAAAGTTCCAGATGAACTTTTCTTTGGCAGTCACGTAGCAGACTCCCCGCCAGTGCGCACAAGTGTCTCCTCACAGATCCTGTGTCGTCCTGCTGCGTCTGATGATTTGGGGATTTGAGTCTTTTCTTTAAAGCGGTTTTCCACTCCGTGTCTGCCATTTCCTCAAACTGCGTCTCACCAGCGGGGCAGCGGTATTTGGGCGCTCCATGGGGTCCTAGGGAACACCCCGCACCCCCCGTGTCGTCTCTCCCCCCTCACGCCGCTCGGTCCTGGGGGCTCTTATCTGCTCTGCTGCCTCTCCTGTCTCCCATGATTGTGCTCTGCCAGCACTCCACCTGTTAGGCCTTGTATAAACGCTGCATGGCCCTAATCTTCCCGCGAACCCACCGCGGCGGATGAGAGGCAAGCTGAGGGAGGAAATAGAAATACTCTTAAAAGATAAAGTCCTGGAGAGGTGCTGAGAGGTTTCCCTACCCCCCCAAAAAAGAAGCTTGCCGGAGCTCAAGTAGTTACAGTTGCGGTAGTAGCATTCGTAGTCTGCTGAACTTAAGAATCCAAGAGCTCGCGTAAAATGACTTGCCTTATGGTGATGATGTTGGTTCATCTATTATGTTTTGTCAAATCCAGTTGTAGTAGAAGTCCTCTGTAGCTACATTCCTCTGTTCATTCCAAGCAAACCAGTGAGTTATTTTCCTGCAGTACTCGATCTTTCTGGGCAATCTGCCTGGAAGCTCGAGCCTGTGTGTCCATCGTCGAGGTGGGATTCTCTGGCAAACAGCTTGCCGGAGTCAGCCGCAACGCAGAGCTGCAATTTACCTTATTCAGGGCTCCAGACTAACATTTTATGTTGGTTGCGTCGGTACACCCAAGTATTTTCATTGAGGCTCACCAGGAGATCATTTAGGCTTAAGAAATGTTCCTAAAAACAGGAGTCATTGCCAATTATTATTTCATATCTTTTGCTCGCTCAGTTCATCTTCTGTAGTCATACATGTCAGCTAATAATAAATATTATGTTTCCGTGCATGAGTATCATATGTCCAAGGAATATTGATTGTTTTGTTTTAACCTCACACAGCTCTAAAGGAGTGCAGACTGTTATATGAGCTGTTCAAATTGTGGCTTCTTTTTAAAGCAGTACTAAGTAACTCATGCCCCTAGAGGCCATAAGAGCCACTGCAAGTGTTGTAGCACCTGTTTTTACTCAATAAATGTCCGTGAGAGTTAATACTACGCTGACAGAAAAGACAAAGAGAGAGAGGGATATTGTACATCCAATTACCGGTACACAATGGAGATTCTTTTTTTCACTCAAACTTGACTTTAAATATTGTTTAAGTGGCGCTAGCTTTACCCGTTAGCCTATTAGCTTCTCCTTTGTGATTCTATTAGTGTGTTTTGCGCCCCCGACCCAGAAGCAGTGAAGTTGCAATTGTGTTTTTCTGGCCAGAGACACCAGGGGGAGATTATCATCCCATTAACACTTGTATTACCCCCACAGGGACTAGGAAAAGGATTTATTAAGGTAAACAAGCTACTGCTTTAAAAGGTGCAGAACTCAAGGATGGAGCAGTAAATTGTATTTTACTCCATTTCAATATAATTGATATTTAACAAGTCAGCTATTTATAATTTTTTCTATAAATTATAGAATTCATTGTTGTATTTATTCCATTTATGACTGACAAATAGATATAAAGTAATTGATATAGGTTTACCCATCTGTGATCGGCTCTCTGGGCTCTGCATTGAGACCAAAGGGAACTTTCATTTTTGAGGCTGCTCAGAGGCAGCTGCGTGGCGGCACTGTGGATACTTGCTCGGGGGTCTCTTCCCGGACGATTTACGTGATGTTTTAACCCTGGAAATAAGATTTAACCTGGATCTGGACACCTGGAGACACCTAATAACATGTCTAACTGCCACGTTTTATAATCCTTATAACTGTGATTGTAGTTTTAACTTGGAGTCCCCACCAAAGCAACTTCAGTAGCTAGAAAAGCCCATGTAAAAGGCAATATTTCGGCAATAGTTTATTATTAATACCCGATTACAATGCTACATCTTTTCAAACAGGAAATGCTTCTATCACCAAAGTGCACGGGGCTGAATCAGGTGAATCCTCTTGGGCTAAGACCCTCTTAAGACCAACGTCTGCACTGAAGCGACCTGAACCCCAGACCGACGGTGCTGTCCACACCAAACACCCGCGTCCCAACGTCGACCAAAACCTGGGCCTTTACAAAAAGGAGCTGGAGTATTACCATTATTATCATTAATCGTAAAAATAGTGGAGTAATAGTATATTGTCTATCAAACTTTCCCAACAAGTTTCTCCAGAGTGAAGTCTCTACAGCTACTTCTAAGCCCCCAGTCACATTAAGTAAGTGTTTGGTTAGGACACAGTATGCAATCTCCTTGTAGCTTGAAGCAAAAGTGTCCCGTGGCATGAAAAAACAAATATAAAGTTTTAAACCTTGCCGAAAAGAGTAATAGTAGTTAGTAGAATCAGGTCCCAGGGAAAATTCTCTTCATAGATTGCAAAGGTAGGATTCGCCTGGTGATACCACGACCACTGGACTATTTGAGTATCCCTGTTTGAGAATGCTATGCAAACTGTCAGTGAAATGTTTGCAAAGGCTGCACGGGGAGAAAGCCTGCGACTGAGTGTACAGCAGAGAGAATGAGGAAGGCATCCGCACAGAGCCCGCTCATCTATCTTATCTGCCCTGTCTGCCGCACGGAGCCGGAGATGGATTAGCCGGCCGCTTGTTTTAGGGGGAGGGGGGGCTGTAGTTTCACAAGATCCCACTGGTGAATTAGTTGTACGGGTCCGGAGAAATAGCATCCTCCGTGTCAGATAAAAAATGTTTGGAGGGGATGTGTGTGCGAGCGGAAACCAGACAAGAAGAAATACCCAGCTTTAAAGGGGATGTATGCTTTTTGCCCTCTTGAAGTATTGTGGTTGAAGAGGTTTGTGGAAGAAAAATGCCGATGGGTGCAAGTGTGCGCAGTTCTATTGGTCTTTTGCAGACACGTGATGATCGGCGGCTGCTGTAGGTCGCCACAAGTCGTATAACACCTATGACACAGTGATTGGTGATTAATACAGCGTGGTGTGGTCACTTCCCATTGACCCCATGTATGGCGTCACCCGGGTTGGCCGCATGATGTAATAATAATACAACATTTCATCATCATAACATCCAGGTCTGTTCATCACTATTCACATGGTGTCCTCCGCAGCGAGAAGGTGCTGGGTTTGATTCCCACCTGGACCGGGCCTTTCTGTGTGGAGTTTGCGTGTTCTCCCCGTGTCTGTGTAGGGTTCTTCTGGGCAGAGGCGTAGCTTGTCATAAGGCAAGGCAGGCAGCCGGTATTCAGAAGCCTGCTGTAAACGCTTGATATACACAGTCCTGATGATGTTGGAGATGCAGTTACATCATCTTACCACCAACGCTCCGTGGCGCTGTTTGTCCCCATCCTGCTACATCACGGATCTCCAACCAGTAGCCTCGCCAGGCCTTTCTAGGTAGCTCGCCAAAAAACTTTCTATATCTCTATATGCATGATGATGATTTAGATGCAATTCCTGTTGTTTCTGAACATGCTGAACACAATCTGCAAACAGTTTGGTTAATATTATAAAGTATAAGGACTACAGGGTGAAGTACACCCAAATAGCATTTTACACAAGTGTTTTCTTGTGGTGTAAAAGTAGCTCGCCGGGTAAAAAGGTTGGGCACCCCTGTGCTACATGTGAGTCATGATTCCCTAATGTTAAATTATAATAAGCAGTGGACAGACTTTTTACTCATGGCTCCACCAGATTATATTTCTAAGAGTGAAACCAGTTTATTGTAACACTCTTCATGACCTAAAGAACCTCAGCCTTCTGTTCTGAGGAAAAATTATGCAGAGAACTGCATGATGGGAGATGTAAGGTGACCCGCTCCTGCCCAAATGACGTCCTCTCTCCCAGTGAGCAGTACACCGAGCGGCCACCAGAGGACAATGTGCAAATAAACCAATACATTCAAAAATGGCCGGATGTTTGTATCGCAGTCTCCAGGCCTATCCGCGGAGGAAACCCTATCCAGCGAGGACTGGACAACATAAATTGAAGCTCCAACAAGGACTGGACGTGCTTCTGTGGTCTTGACCCGTCTGCAGAGGGACTCCCATCAGCCCTGGGTCTATCTTCCATGGGAGTGGATCTCTTTTCTCCCATTGGATTTTGGAGTTTTCCCTTGCCATGTACGGGAGTCTAAGGCAATTTCCCATCTGCTGCTGACAGATTATTTGGACATTACCTCTGTTAGACATTTCCTTTTCCTTGACATAACATTTGCGTGAACATTATATTGATTTGTTTTGTTTCATTGTTTTAATGTTGGGTGCAGGCCACTTCTGTTGTGATATTGGCTATACAAAACAATGAATTGATTGATTGATGGATTGATGTTATGGGGCATTAACCAGCGTTGTTGTTAGCATTAGCACATTAGTGATGTGATGTTCGTGATTGACTCGATTCCTTTGACGTGACCTGAACAAACCGTATCTCATTTTTAATCAGAGCCAGATGATGATTATTAGCATGGCCTATAGACAGATAAAAGATTCTTCATATAACTTGTTTGTCTGACAACAAGATACCACGCTCGTAGAAAGCGACAAACACTCCAGTGAATTCAATTCTGGGAACCATTTGCATCACTTGGATCTAGTTCAACATAAAACATAATTGGAACATTTGTTTTTTTCTGCACTTAACCCGACTACTCAAAAAGTTGGTGAGAACAATGAGAATCCATTTGCACATTTCTAAGAAGCCGCCAAAGCGTTCCAGCTGCTTTCACAGTTACTTTGTTTTGATACACAGACAAGTAGCACAAAGAGTGACAAATGAGCATTATTATGGCGCTTTGTAGTGCGAGATTTCTAATTGTTTGTATGTTTTACTCATTCCGTTGGCGTTCGATCTCGCAGGGTGTTGCAGAGTAGGTAAGTTCAAAATCAAAGCTTCTTATGACTCATGTAGAGGGAAAAAGCAGCAATGCCAGTCTGTGTAATTACTATTATTTTCTTGTTTTACGTTCATCCAACCCATTAATGCAATCACAGGTGAAAATAACTCATGCAACTTTGTAATTGCATGTGCTAGATGTCACCACGTACTGCCCGCTTTGCTCAGTGTTACCTTGATGCTCTTGTCCAGGCTCTCCAGGCTGTGGATGTCCAGCCCCTCCTTGCAGGCCTGCAGACAGGAGATGACCTTCTGCGTCTCAATGTGGCCCGGGCGGATAGTGAGGCCCGACAGGCTGCCTCTGAAGTACTGGGTGAACCTCGGCTTCGTCACCTCCCCTCCTGCACACAGACGGAGAAGCAGGAGAAGCCACGGTTAAAAGGTGGGACACGAGTTTCTGCAGGATTTACAGAAGTTACAACTTTAAGAAGTGTTCAGGGTTTATTTACAGTGCGACTTGTGGTGTGTAAATGAAGCAGCGGTGGGCATGACGTAGGTGGAAGACGGATTGTTGTGCATCAAAGCAAATGGACATTCATGACGGACCAGATGAGTGAGAATGATCGCATGAACGGTTGTAAGGGCAAGAGCTACTGATCGACAAGAAAGAGTCAAGGAGACGACGAGTGTAATATCCTACTTGTTCTTTGTATTGAAGATGGGCTGTGAATGTGCCGCAGTTGCACTTACTCCTTTGACATGAAGCACAGTATTTGCTCTGCTATCTGTGGCGTGATGGATTCTGTCAGCAATTGCCAGGTGTTAAAGTGACAGTAGGATAGTGCGCGCTGATTTAGCACACCTCGAGTAGAAACCTTTGACAGTATACGTATACATAAAAAAATGTACAATAATAATTTAGTCTATTCAATAGAAATGATCATGTTTTATAAAACAATAAATATCATTGACTGCACAGAGTAAATACTACTTTAAGTAGTACATTTTAACCAATACATAAACATTTCCTTTCAAAGTACTTGTTTTGTAGACCCCAATTTGGGAACCACCGCATTACAGTATTACTACTTGCTTATCAGTCAAAGGAGTTGATCTATGGAACGGTTTACCTTTTCAACTTAAGCCTTGGGCTCCAAAACTATCAAAGCATTTAAGAAAATGCATGTTAAACATTGTGGAGAAGTACAGAACACTTGAATGAAGATCATTAGAAAATAAGTTGATGCATAGCATAATTTTGATTGTTGAAGTTTAAGTTTTGTGCTTATGTGTTTCCATCGTCCCCTCCTGGAACCGCCACCTTCACGTGGTGAAGGTTTGAGCACCTGGATCCTAGGAGCTCTGTTGTCGGGGGCTTCGTGCCCCTGGTACGGTCTCCCATGGCAAACAGGTCCTAGGTGACGGGTCAGACAAAGAGCGGTTCAGAAGTCCCTTACGTAAGTCCCTGGGCCAACAGGCCCAGTGAGAACCATGAGGCCGTCCTTCTGTGGACCCACCACCTGCAGGAGGAGCCATAGGGGCTGGTGCAGTGTGATACGACCCGGAAACAGAGAAGTGGAAGAAAATGAATGGATGGATGTTTCCATCATTGGTATAAGATAAACTGTATAATGTGTCATCTTTGGACACAGAGTCACAGTTGTAAAAGGGGTTAGGCAGAATAAGTCTTGACAGCCTTCAGCCTAAACCTCTTTTGGTCAGGCATCATTTAGCACTTCAATTCTTAATGTAAAAGTTTTTTCTTATTGTATAAGATCTTTGGAAAACATGTGACATAAGATCTAAATGTTCATAATGACTGAAGAAAATATACTACTACTACTACTACTACTACTACTACTACTACTACTACTACTACTACTACTGTCAACTGTAAAAGGACAAGGCAGTAGTTGTAAATATCCTAGACAGTGGTTCAACTTTGGAAGCATCTACTTTAATAACGTCTGGCTCCGCTCCCTTTATCAGTGCCCAGTATCCTCCCAGTATCCTCTCATTAGCAGTGCTCGTGTCTGCTGGTGGCTGTAATTGGCCTGATAAGATTCATGTTTGTGTCTGTATTGTGTGACTAAGCAGTTTTTTTTTTGTTTCAGTGATCCATGCGTCCTCAGACTAAACAAAGGTAAACCACAGCCCCATTTGTGCACTGTGTCCTCTGGTCCGCTGAAAGGCCATGTCTGCGCACACTCATTAGCTGAAAGGTTACCGCTCCGGAGCCAGAACCTCACCTTTTCAGTGCTTACTCTGCCGCTAGACTTCGCCACTAAATTTTGGCTGTCCCCCACCACAAAGTAAAGATCATTTATAATCATTCATTGCACATCAAGAGTCGAGAGAATGCTTGTTTTCTTATCCAAAAGTATTGTCGCCAGTAGCTATTTGATGTTTTCCTGTGACAGTTGTATTATTTAAAAGGGACTCGGTGACTATATTTTGACAGAGATGCAATTTTATTCCTAACAACCAAATTTAACTCACTATTTTTCATTATCCAGTTTGTACAAAGTTTGATATTGAGGTTAATGCAATACCTGAATGCAGGAATGACTTTAATTTGGGAAGACAAACAAATTAAGTTTTAAAATTAATGACAAGTTGAGATACAATGGATTTAATGATAATATATTTATTGTGTCTTAAAGGCTCGGTGAGAACATTTTGATGAACTGGATCAACTACAGTGTTTTGGAAAGAGTTCAGTAGAGAGAGGAGGTCCGGTTTAGGAACAGAGAAAGCCCTTCAGGTCATTTATCAAGTGCACTCGAGTGTCCCGGTTATTATGAGGAGTTTTTAATATTCCAGTTTTGTCTTTGATCATGTAAATGCAGTTTCTCAATGATAGAAACCTGCCCATGCATCGTTAATCGTAAACAAACATGGCGCCGGCGAGTCCAAAGAGCTCCTGTTTCTGGAGACAGGAAGATACTGAGTTTTTATTTTAACAATGAACGAACTGAGAGCAGTGAATATTTTAGATGGAAAGCAGCATAGTAATGCGGATTTACAGAATGTAAAACTGTCACCCATCGTGAAGGCGGTGTTCATGAGGAAAAAAAAAAAAAGAGGGATCACTCTCTCCCTCCAGTCCCGACTTCGAACCTTCGCTGGTTCGCATCGGCCAAAGACAGACCTAGTAAAGGAATGAATTACCCACAATCCTCCGCCTCTGCCATCTGCCACAGCTCAGGATGTGTAGTGGTTAAGCAAAACATTTAGCCCAAAGTGGGCGTTCAGAAGAACAAGCCCTGCAATAAGCCACAGTGGTCGCAAGTTTATGATTTTAATATTTTCGTTGTGTTAAAAAGTTATTTAAATGCTCCTTCACAGATGTAGCCTCAATACGAGAAGCCGGGATCCTTTATTTGATCGTAAACAGGGGATTTCAGTTTCCCCATTTCTGAGATACATATAAACACCATAAACTGCCATGACCGGAATATGGTTAATAACCAGGATGTTCGATTGCGTGTAAACACATTCCGTGTGGAAAGGCAGGTGAAGTGTATTGCTCAAAGAAACAGATCAAACCACTAACCTTTGAACTGAACATTGTATTTGCATATTCTCGAAATTACAAATTCCTACTAATATATCCAGTATTTGACAGTTCATTAAGAATTTACCAACTAGGAAATCTTCATAACAGTTTTGACTTCAAAGGAGAAACTTTTCAACTGACTGCCCGCACTCTGATCAGCTTCAATTGCACACTTTATAACTCAGTCCTCCCTTATGGTTCAAACACAAACTTTGCTCCGGTCCCAAATATGAAAAGTTCAAAAAGCTCCAAATGACACCACGCCCTGTTCGCTTAGATGGTGAGTGTAGCAGAAAATTAAAGTCAGCCTTAAAAGCATGTGTACACTGCTGAATGTGAGCTCCCAGCTGAGAACCACTTGATGAACTGAACCTTCCACAGACAAGAACTAAGGAACTAATGGAAGTGGAACTACACTGCGCTCCAACATTCAATACTGTTGAAAATACTGTAAAGGAGAATCTATTGCTTGTAGTGCAAGGCTGCTAGAGGGAGGGAGGGGGCGAAATCTGGTTGCCCCCCATGTCAACGATGGACTTGGTTACAGACACATTGAAGTTGGTGACTAGATTCATGTCAACAACGGAATGGGTTATACACATTAAAGTTTGTGTACACTCTTAATTTGAAAGGAAGCCAGCAGGAATTTAATTGACGAGTTTAAAGATAAAGAATGAATCCTGAATATTTCATTAGATCTACTGTCATTTATTTCTGTGTATTAATTACTTGAATAAAACAAACAAACAAAAAGCTTAATGGCCTCCTGAGTGCAGTGGCATTTTTTGTTTTGGAATGGCCTGGGGGTGGCACCAGGACCAGGGAACAATCAAGAATCTCAGTCAACAACAGCAGCTGCACCTTCCCTAATACGGACAGAAAACTACTCTGGGTCTTTCCCTGCTGCCAGGCCAATACTTTCCTGCCGAGTCAAACTTCAGCTCACTCCGTGACAGTGACGGCTGGTGTCTCTGCTTCCACATTTGAGCCAGTATCTCTGACAGCAAGTGAACATTTTAGCTGAGGCGAGAAAAATGTGGGTGATTTTGACAAGCACCAACATGTAATGGCTGGAGAGGACTGGGCCAGAGCACCTCCAAAACTGCAGCTCTTGTGGGGTGTTATTCCAAGTTTGCAGTGGTCAGTGTCTGTCAAAAAAGAAAGGGCCTAAGGAAGGAACAGTAGTGAACCCACGGCATCAATAATCTCTCCTCTCATTCTTTTCCTTCCTTCTCCTCTCCCTATTCCTTCCTGACAGATCCAATCTTTCTGTGGTTTGAAGAAACCATTAAGGTCCAAGGGAAAGAGAGAGAGAGTAGACCGGGCATGATGCATTTTATATACAATTGCTTTTTTTTCACATGCTTGCTGTATTCAAATGGGTCAAATGAAAACACTGGATACACATGTTTATAATGAGAATGTTGTTCTTGGCTGGACTGCCGATGTTCTTTTGGGACGGTCAGAGCAGATGCAAGATCTGTCACACTTCAAACCACAGCGGCCCACAGTGGAAACAACTTCACCTACTGAAGCATGGATAAATATTAGGCTGCAATCACACCACTCCTCCACTATGCCCCTGTGTTTGCACGCTTTGTTGTCTCATGGTTCCCAAATTACTCTAATCAGCACTTCCACTGTATTAACACTTCCGGTAGAGCGTGAAGTCTGTTCATTAAGCAGAGCACGAGGTTCGCCACCAAACTCTGATGTACAGTAGATTGATTTGTGCAAAATGTCCGATATTTGCACCAATAAGTCAGCACTGCACTGTTTCACTGTGCGGCGTAAAACAATGCTGTTTCATGCTGGGTTTACACACAGGCACGATGTGCTACGAATGGCATTTTTTCCGACATTCCTGACCCTCGCAGCATGACTTGACGCACCTTAATGGGATTCTTAAAAGAACGCATCAGCTCGTGATGAGCAGTGGCGCTTCGTAATTCAGCGTGAGAGCATCGGAACAGCATTCGTAGTGCAGAATCACCGTTTTCACGCACAAAATACGCACATGTGAAACAAGCGGCGAGTGCCTGTTGTTGTGGAGGGTTTTTATGCTTAATCTGTGGAGTAAAGTCAGCCCTTGATGTGCTGCTATTGCACTGACTTATTCGACATGAAGCACGTGCGTTTGTTGCTATTGTGTTTGTCGCTATTGTGTTTGTCTTGATAGATTCAGTCTGCGTTTGCCCGTGTTAGCAGTCTGCCCGTGTTAGCAGTCTGCCCGTGTTAGCAGTCTGCCCGTGTTAGCAGTCTGCCCGTGTTAGCAGTCTGCCCGTGTTAGCAGTCTGCCCGTGTTAGCAGTCTGCGTTTGCCCTGTGAAAAACTTTTATTCTTATTTTATTCTACAGTATATGGACAGGCCCGACGCTGAGCTGGTCTACTTGCTTTTTGTTTAACCTGATTTGGCAAGAGCCCAATGAGTCAGGGGAGAGTAAGGCGGAGCAAGACGTCCCTGCTCCGCCTTTAACCCAGTGTGTGCGGCAGGAGGTCTTGTCCACATTCGCCCAATTCTTGACAGATTTCTGACAGAAGGCGCAGGATGCATATTCGTGACCATGTGTAATAATTCATGGCATTAATCGTAACAGGTCGCAACAGTTTGTGGCGGCGCGTGAAACCTGTACCCCGAATCATCAAATGCCACTCACATTCGTGATCCTCAGCCACATGTGGATTCATATTTGTGACTTGCCGTTTTATGCGTACTAGACTTCTGTTCTGAGAGAAAAGAGGTGCATGTCGGGAGTTGTCAGGTGACTCGTCCTCCTGCTCCTCATTGTCCTCTCTTTCCAGACAGTCTGGAAATAGAAAGCTTTTGGTTTCCATTGAGATGATTTACTATGGTTGTGGGAATTCTATTCTCACTCTTTTTTCCCCCTATCGGGTTTTGAATAGCTGCTTCACAAGTCGTTTGAATCTTTGATACAGAGCTTTCTGTGGAATGATACAGTATAAAATGCAGCACTAAAGCTCCGATTTATGAAGTTAATGCTGGTATGCTTCGAATTTTTACAAATAGAAAAAAATAGCCCATAGACAGTAGCATTAATCTCTTGTTTTTTCTTGGGTGCAGGGGTGGGCCGGGCCGGACCAAAAAGTCCAAGGTCAAATTATTATTATTTTTTTGCCAATCCAGCCCTGATGTGCTATTAGCTATACCAAGATCAAATTTGGTTTAAGCTGGGTCTTAAAAGGGTAAATCAGATCTCAGTTGAACTAAATGATGTCTAAACCAGAAAGACACCATTCAAACTTAATGGTGTCTTTAAGTTTCATTCAGGTATATTTAAACTATAACCTGAAAACCCAGAAATTGTATAAACCAATAGTTCTCAAGTCATATGGCTTTAGGACCCACTATTACACAGGATGACAATCTGTGACCCAAATGAAAATGTAATTTGTCATGTATTGTATAAAATATTGTATTTTCCACTCAGGTTTTTATTGAAAAAAATGATAAGATAATTAATTCCATGCAGTTTCAGATGGAACATATTGAAAAAGTTTTCAATGGAGTAGGCTCAAGACAAACTGAAAATGGTTCCACGTGAAACCAAATCGTGCATCTTTCTAACCAATATCTCAGTCCATTCTTTGCTGTGCTTCATCTTCAACATAAGAAAAGAAGTAAGAAGAAAAAAAAAAAAACACAATTGAGTTTCTGGCTCTGGTTTCTTATCAAATATATAGCCAGAGTCGCACACTGGAGCGTTTGTGGATAAGATCAGAAAATGATGGGAGTAAATTGAATTCTGTGCAGCTGGGGTCAGGAGTCTGATAGCGCTGATTGGGCCGGTGAAAGTCTATGGACCGTGAAATTATAACATGCTTTTTAATTAAATATGACAACGAAATCACTGTAACCGATGACCATGTGGCTTTATGTGCAAATGACAGCCCTTATTATTGTCTCCGCCGTGCCACGGGTGCAGTTGAAGCTTCGTGTTAAATATACTGGTTTAACAGCGACTTTTTATTTGATTTTCCATTTGGCTGCTCTCGTCTGTGTCCACTGAAAACATGTACAAAAGGGCCAGGTTGAATGAGAGTGTGTTTGAGAGTGTGCGAGTGGGGGGAAAAACAGATGGAAATTGGCCATGGCTACAATCCGGTGTGGTGTGTTTACATGCATGAGTCCCAGCAGGTGTGTTCATCAGTATGCACTGTCCGGACCAAATCAACATATTCTCTTTTCACATGGCGCTGTCGAACGCAACACTGCCAAGTTATTGCTCTTTGTGTATGAAAACAATCTCTATTCTTTCTCTGTGTTTTTCGGAATTGGTGTTTTCTCCTCTGTAAGATCAATAAACCTTTTCGGCTTGTTCTTACCAGAGGCTGCTCTTGACAGGACAGCAGCCATCAGACCTCCTTATGCTACTACAATATAGACATCAAATCATGTTCACTTATTATTTGAGCGTGGGATTCTGACTTCACTCTCTCAAAACAGCAACAGACACCCAGCTGGGCCTCTCAACATGGGGAGAGTGTTGCCACTGCTCCTCTGCCTGCGCCCAGGATTCCACACATGAGCCCGATGACCAAACCTCGGCAAACATTCAGGTATAAAACATATAGCGCTCGTGCTTCACAGCGAGGTCTCGACGGGGCCTTTCTGTGTAGTTTGCATGTTTTTCATGCGTGCGTTTCGTACGGGAGATGTGCACACCCAGGAACCTAGTGCTGGTCACCCTCTCCACTGCAGCACCGTTGATTGTTAGAGGAGCATGCTGGACCCACCAGTGTTAATTTCGTGGACTAAAATATTTAGTCTTAATTTTAGTCAAAGTGATAATTTTGACGACTTAAATTGGACTAAAACTAAATTAAAAGTTGTTCATGACACTAAAACTGTGACTAAAATGTCCAGATATTTTAGTCGACTAAAATAAGACTAAATAAAAATGAAAAGGAGAGACTAAAATCATCCAAACTTGTATTGACCGTCTGAAAGAGCCTCAGATCATGTAAATTCTCTGCCAAAGGATCAGCTCTGAGCTTTGTTCATGTGGAGCAGCTCCATGAAGCAGAGGAACAACATTAAATATGATTATAATGAATATTATCAATGCAAAGTCGACTAAATTAGTCTTAAATTTAGTCGACTAAATTTACTTGCAATTTTAGTCGACTAAAACTAGACTAAAATTGAGACGATTTGTTTGACTAAATCTCGACTAAAATTAAATTCCATTTTAGTCAAAAGACTAAGACTAAAACTAAATTAAAATATGTTGTCAAAATTAACACTGGGACCCACGCTCTTACAGTGAGAGGAAAAAATAAGTGAACCCTTTGGAATTACATATATTTCTGTCTAAAATGGTCATAAAATTTGGTCTAATTTTAATTAAAATCACAAGTATGATCAATCATATTATATTGGCCACAACATGTAAACATTCGCAGCGATAACTTCATCCAGACGTTTCCTGTAGTTGCAGATTATGTGCAGGATGAATCTTGGACCACTCCTCTTTACAGCGAGATTCCTGAGATTTCTGGTGTGAATGGCTTTCTTGAGGTCATGCCACAGCATCTCGATGGGGTTTAGGTCAAGGGGTGTATTTTATTCTCCTGAAACCATTCTGAAGTGAATCTGAAGTACTTTAGGTTATTGTCTTGTTGGAGCACCCATCCTCCTTCGAGCTTCAACTGTTGGACAGTTGGCCTCAACTTTTTTTTCAAAATATCTTGATAAACTTGTGAATTCATTTTTCTATGGACAACAGCCCGTTGTCCAGGCCCTGAGGCAGCAGAGCACCTCCACACCATGATGCTCCTGCACCAAACTTCACAGTGGGGACAAGGCTCTGATGTTGGTGCAGTTCCATTTTTAGTGGGTGTAAGTAGGTGATGGCAAACACCATATTGCAGATGGTTTGTCTCAAGTGAGGATCGAACTGGCGACGTGTGCAGTTTCATAATATTCCCCCAAAAGAAACGCCTCTGTTCAGGCAAAACACTTTAGACCATCTGCTCCGAGTCCGGTTTCAAAGTCAAAACCAATCTGGGTGTGATTTTTGAAGCTGCAATCCCTGCACCGAGCAGTCATGAAACAAAATGAAAATCTGAAGAAGAAAAAAAAAAAGGATTATTGTGCACCAGATTTGTGAATATTTATACAATAAAAAGCAGATTATCTTGGTTCTATCCAAGAAAATTAAAGTCTGATTTAGAGAACATCAGAAATTGCAGCTTTCGCTCCTTCAAAACGAAGGCAAAATGTTGAAAATAGTTCCATGAAATCAATGCTTTGCTTATTGCTTAAGAAATTGTTGTCACTGATTGCCAATAGTATTTATTTATTTATCCATCAAGCCGTTTGTCTGCTTTTCCATTTCCCACATTTTACTCATTTTCAAGCACGTCTGTCTATTGATATTTAAACATGGCATACATACTGTATATTAAGTGGAAAGAATTAGAAAGTTCATCAAGTCAAGTCAGGTCTTTTAGCTTTTCCATCTACAGTTTGTGCATTGTTAATACATTTAGCAAAAACAACCCTGGCAGCTCTTTCACGAAGGTTGTGCAAAAGTCGAGCAAAGAAACAGGCGCCTATTGATTGGATTCTTGGTACTGCGGCTACAAGCAAGATGGAGAGTTCACACTGCTACAAGTCTTATTTACCAAACTTTATGTCGGCTTCCTTTTCCTCCCTGGTTACTTGTTAATATATAAAGAAACAGAGTTGTTAGGCTAGTGGTTGGCTAGAACAAATCGTCACTCAACAACTTTTATTTGTTTTCCTTCGGTTGTTGCTGTTTTTATCTGCCGCCCTATTCGCAGTTTTCACTAATGTAAACTGTCACACTAAAGTCTGCTCAGCTCTTTGCTGTCAGGTGGGACAACCGGGTTTATTTCAACCACGGTGCATGTTCCGCACACACGCAAAAGCCTGAAATGCTGACAGATGTTTACTGTGAATAGCTTACGGGACTAACAGAACCTAGTCTCCTTGAAACTGAGAGATTTGTGCATGTGTGTGTGAATGCTTGAATGTTTCTGTGCGGGAATGGGTCTTAAACGTGTCATTTTTAAGCTTTAGAGCTAGATATCTGTCCATGGAAAGCTGTGCTATAGAAATGCGATGGTACAGTGGCTTGGATGGTAGAGCGGGTCGAAGGTTGGCGGTTGTGCAGACCGTCGTTTTGTCCTTTTGTCAAGACACATACCTAGCCACTCACCGAGGACTTCATTTGTATAGTGCCTTTCACAGACAAGGTCACAAAGCACTTTACGTGGGATGATATACATTCACCCCATACATACGACGACATACGATATTAATGCACAGGTGTCCCTCTTTAATGAAGGACTTTTGCTTTACCTTCGGAGTGCCTCAGATTTTCACCCACCCTACACACTTTTTGTAAGGGCTTCAGCCTTTTTTGTCATTGCACTGTTTTTGTCCTTGAAGAGCACCCGTTGTTGTTTTTACTCATACACAGTACGACCCAGTGCCCTTTTGCTATTTTTCAGCTAAAATAATTCACAAACATGAACGGGTGCGGGGAGAATTTGCAAACTCCACAGAAAGGTCCCAACCATCTCAGGGATCGAACTCAGAAAACCCTTTGCCGATGACTGACGAATTGGCAGCCTCGCTTCCGTCCGTCTATCCCAGGGCAGTTGTGGCTAGTATAGCAGATTACGACCACCAAGTGTGGAATGAATTGATGGAATAAAGACAGTGTAGCGTTTGAGAACCCTGTCAACTCAGGCTAGTTCAGTGCAATACAAGAGTAAGCCTTTATTATCATTTTCAGCTGCTTTATGGAGGTTTACATGAACCAATCAGGCTTTTGGTGACTTCGACTTATTTGGTTAGAAATAATATGACCAAATATAAGGTTAACATGTTCAAATCAAATATTGGCTTATGGAGAACAAGACTGAAAGGTCTCACTCTTGCTGATCTAAATGCTTTAAACTAAAATCCCAGCGTCTTGTGCATGCTACACACCACACTTTCAGCCAACCCTCTACTTAATCTTTACAAGTAACACACAAAAAACTACTAAAGAAGTAAGACAGCTGATCATTAGCTTGGGAAGATGGTGGATAACAGCTTTTAAACAAAATGTTTTTAAACAAATCAATCTCTGTGACCATGTATTAAGCCAGAAATGGCCTTTATCGTCCATTCAGAGGCCTTTTCTGTCCCCTAAAAGACTACTCAGTATCACTGAAAGCAATGGGAGATGGAGAGTGTCTTTAAATAAAAGCCAGTGTGAAAGACCTGTCTGTGAGCACAATCGTATCATCGGTTCTATCCAAGCACCACTGAGTGAGCTCTCTCATTCATGACATCAACCATATTCGTTAGACCTCAAAGAATGAAAAGAACTGGGCGCTCATCGAGGAGCAAGTGGTAAATATAGCAGACATAGGGATGATTTCAGTTATGGACAGTTGTGCTTGATTAGGTTTTAGTTTGTCAAAATTGCATCAGAATACCGCCATGCCGTCTTTGCTCTGCACAATCCCGTCAGACCTGGGAAGCGAAGCAGGGAACGTCTTCGAGTGTCCAGAAAAGCGCTATATAAAACCAATGCATTATTATTAATACATCATTGACTTTTGTCCTGTCCTTGACTTTAAAGCTAACCCCAAAGGGGCGCAACTGTCAACCCAGTCTGTTCCATTCCCTTTCTATGGATGGTGAATCTGCGGCTGTTGTGTCGGCAATCAACAGATTTTAAAATGGACTTTAAAAGGCGCAGTATAAATATTGATATTTGTGTGTATTTAAAGGAATAGGCCACCGTTTTTACATACCAAGATATGTTCTTACCTAACCTTAGTCGAGTTAATATATACCCGTCTGGTCTTTGTCCGTGCGCTCTGCCACGCAAACGGAGCACATACGCAGCCTCTCCCACATGTCATATAGCTCCAAAAAAGCTCACGATAGAAGCTACCAAGCTCTTCCACGTGTTCCCTATTTAAATAAAGTTACGTGAAGTGTTTTCATGCGAAGTATATTTACACAGAAATGTAACATGTCGATTTTATAAGCAGATAAAAAGGGGGACTATAATGTGAGGCGTAATGATACGAGGAGCAAAATGTCCGCGCAGTAACTCCTAAAGACTTCCCCCGCTCACTTCCGTCAATAGAAGCTTTTGGAGCTATATGACATGTGGGAGAGGCTGCGTATGTGCTCCGTTTGCGTGACAGAGCGCACGGACAAAGACCAGACGGGTATATATTAACTGGTCTAAAGTTAGGTAAGAACATATCTTGGTATGTAAAAACGGTGGCCTATTCCTTTAACCTTGTAATGACCGAGCAGCTGTACGAGTGGTCAACATGGCGCTTTTAATTTCCATCTCAGTGGCCTCTATAACGCTCCAGGACCAATTGTTTTGTATAGGTTTTCTGGCAAGAGGATCCGCCAGCAGTGGAAACCTACAAAACCATCCTGGAGCGTCTAATTCTATTCTATTCTATTCTATTCTATTCTAGATCATGACACACTTCTCTTGCTTCTCTGACGGCAGGTGAACATGGGCCTGTAGATACACTCCTGTCACTGCATTGATTGAACGGATCAGTTGGTGGATGCGCAGACACAAAGAGATAGTTCTATGAGTCACCTTGAGTCTCTCTCTCTCTCTCTCTCTCTCTCTCTCTACAACTGGAAAAATCAGGTTAGAAATCTAGGAGTAATCATGGACTCAAACCTGAACTTAAACAGCCACATCACATTCCCAGAGTCAATAATAAACACGGGGAGGCTGTGGTTCAGTTTCACGCAGCTAAAATCTGGAACAGTCCTCATGAGGATGTGAGACAGGCCTCAACTCTGGCAATGTTCAAATCCAGGCTGAAAACAGTTCTTTTCACCTGTGCACATGACAACTGAAAGTATTTCATCTGCACTCTTTGTGTTTACTGTATTTAGTTAATTACATTTTACATTGATGGATTTAAGGCAACTTTCCCTGCCTTACAGTTGTTCTTGTTCTTCTAATTTGTAGGACGCGCTTCCTGAAATTTAGCCCACACCTTTGCCAAAACACTGCATACAATTTCACTCATTACTAATTCACAAAGCATCGCCCATATTCGCAAAATACATAGTGTGAGCTAAAGTTTATTTAGCGTCTTCCATCGAGAGATTCATCCGTTTGCAGATGGATAAAGTGCTGAAACAAAAATCCTCTCAGGAACTCTAAGTATATTTACCTTAGTAATAGGCTTGTCTAACTCGAGATATAAATTGAACACAGGCAAGTTTCCCCCGACTTGATCACACTCCCGATCTCACTGGTGGCCCATACAGCAGATCGTTTGTCTAAGTGCTCTGACTCAAAGCTGTTCATTCCGGACCAAAGAACTACCGCTGCTTCATAACATCAGCCGGCTAATATTCCTCAAGTGGCTTCATCCAACGCACACTTTCATCTTTTGTTTGATTTCGAGCGGTCAAGAGGAACTTCGCCATTATGTATCTGGGGCCTTTCTTTGGTCCTGTTTTATACCCAAACGAAGTGCTCGTGTTTAAGAGATCCCCTTCACTCCGGCCCTTTTCATCTGCTCTCAGCCTGTGGTCGCAATCACAAAATCAAACCAATCTTCAGCCGAGTTTGGCCTGTGCCTTCGTGAAATTAGATGGAAAAACAAAATGGTGAAGTGGGGGACTTGATTTATGCGTAGTTAGGCCACCGAAAGCAGTGTATTCTAATGAACCGGATCTGAATTTGCAAAAAGGATGATTAATTCCACATTTTTATTATGACTTTTCTCCGCATGTTCGTTCGGCTTCTTTGTCCTACCTGGGTTTAAGAGCTTACACTTTATACCTGGTTTTGGGTGAGTTTTAGGATTTTTTCTTCCCTGGAAGTCAATGGACCCGATATTCGGAGAGAGAAGTTTGAGAACCAGTGCAGGAAACTGGGGTTTGTGCTAAAAAAGTGTTTACTAGCGTTATAATTATATATCAAGGCTTTCGAGAAAATTAAACAAACTTGTCCTAACCCTCATAAAGAAGATAAGACGGGAATTGTAATTCTGATGAGGACATAGTCAAAGCAGTTTTTAGAGAGCAAAATGAAACGAAGGTCTAATAGTTGGACAATGTATGTATGAAAATGAATAACTGGCTTTTCTTCACTCTCTCATCTAATGATCCACCACCACGCAGACCTAAGCGCAAGTCACAAACCGTTTCAAGCCACCCACTCCGTACCTTGCCAGCAGGCGCCGACTGTGAGCTGCATGTCGATCTGGGACGGGTGGATGGGCCAGTCGTCGGTCACCAGGTACGGCTCATAGGAGGCTCCGTCCACGTACAGCGTCACCACGGGGAACTCCACATTCAGCACATAGTAATGCCACTCCTTATCGCAGATCTGAGGAGGAGAACGAGGAGACAGATCAGGGTTAGTGTGAACACAGATGCAAGTAAAGGAAATTAGTCATGCTTGATATTCAGCAACAACAATTTGATAGACACGGACAAAGATCATTTTTGTTACATGTTTTCAAAAGAAAGTGTTCTGAAAGGGCATTGTGTTCCAACCTCATTTTTGCTACATGTAGGCCAAGCAAAGCAGAAGCAGAGTTTATACAGTAATCAGTTAGTCAAATTCAATGACTTTTTTAAAACCCAGAGACTCCAGTCCAGGAACCAGAGCCTGAGGTCCAAAACCCTGAGACCCCTGCCCAAGAACCAGAGCCTGAGGTTCAAGACTAGAAGACTCAAGCCCAGGATCCAAAGCCTGAGGTGACAGAGGTCTAGGTCCCGGAGGCAGTTCAAGATCCAGAGACTGTGGTTCAGGTTCAGAAGGGTTATTTTATGGACATCGAGGGTCTTTGGGAACAAATGGAGGTCTGGCCAGAGACTCCAACAGGGTGTGACATCCTTAATGAGTCTGAGACTGGATCAGATCCACCTGAGATCCAACAGGCCGATCCAACAGACCAAAAGGCTGAAAAAAAGTCTGAACTCAAGTCTTCACAGTCAGCGAGAGGGACCTAAGGTGGCCCGCTTCCACGACAGAGCTCTGGTCAAAAAGCTGACCAAGAAAATGTCCTTCTGAAAACACCAAAATCAAATGGCAGCCGTAACTCTGCTGGAGATCATCATCAAGCTGCAGATCTTGGTCGGCAAAGACGTTCACACCACTATCATGTATGTGAGGACAGTGGCCAAAGCTGCCTTCAAAGTACTTCAGGGAGTGAACACACGCTTCCAACAGTCTGTTGTTAAACACAACAGCATGTATGACTTTATGACTGGCCCGAAGAACAAAGAGATTTTTCTCTGCATTTACTAATTTCTTCAAATAATGAGTCTTATGATTGTAACCGCCACTTCATCGAAGGCTGCTGCTTTCATTATCACCGAAAATAAACACATTCATCATTTACTGGTGTTTTTGAGATCATTATTCATGGCAGAATTATAACAAGTGTCAGTATCATGAAGGCTTTGATTCATGAAAGGCTTGACAGGGTTTTTGTAAATGTGTGGAATTCACATTCTCCCTGTGTGCTTTGAATTCTCCAACAACTAACTAAAAAATTAATATTGAGAAAATTCAATACTGTTTTAAGCACAGTTTTAAGGCTGTGGGTTCAGAGAGGTGGGTGGATGGGGAAGATATCGCTTTGGAAGAAAACATGAATTAAGCTGAATCTGTGAGTCTGCATCCACCTGTCAAAATAACATTACAAAAATATGACTAACTGTACCCAGCCCTGATTCCTGTCAAAATCCATTCATTGACCAATATAGTCTTTCATTCAAAATTATTCCCGAAACTATAGCCTTTTCGCAACCGTTCACCTCCATTTATTAATCTGTACAGCCCCGTATCTCTGGATCGCATCCGTCTCCCTTATCCTCAAACCTCTTCAGACTTCATTCTACCCTCAAACACGCCAAGCCCCATTGTGCAAAGCATTTTCTTCCTGCTCTTCTCCCGCTTGCCTTTGCCACACTTAGCCCGGCGTAACCCCTGCCTGTAATGAAGATTGCTAAGCTCGCTTCCTATTAACACAATGCTAGCGCAGCAGATGGGAGTGCTGATCAATCGCCGTGGTATTTTTTTTTTTTTTTTTTCAGCTCCGGAGAGAGGTGCAGCTGGCCCTATACCGGAGATGGTTTGGAACATCTGCTGTCTACATATGTGCAGAGTCAGCCTGCTGAGTCCGAGCTCTGATTGGCTTGTGGGGTGCGGTGGCATGTCACGTAATCATGCTTCTCAATACATGCATTATCACTCTCCACTCGAGCGTCAGCCATGTTGTTGAAACGTGTACCCATACTGCTGGGGACAGATGGCATCAACTTCATTTCAACCCAATTAGATGAAAAAAAACATTTGCCAGGAATATAAAATTAGCGCCGTGGTAGCCAAACAAAGTCGGTATTGTCTCCGTCACGCCCTCCGCCACAGACTTGGGTTTGTCCAGTGGGGAATGTGCAATTGTATCCTTAATTTGCTGGTACGCATGCTGTGTATGACGGACCACGTTGAACCAGATCTCTTATTGGTCAAAAGTTGTTTGTGGTGAAGTGTCTGGAATGGGGGGAAGAACAAGTATTGGCAGCACAAAATCTCAAGCCAGTGAACACCCAGTCGCAAACAGAGCAACGTAGTGTGTTCCATTCAGTGCAAGGAAGAACAATGAGCAGTGTAGAGGATGTATCGACATTGTAGGGAAAGCAGCAGTGGTTAACAGTCAGCCATGCACCTCCATTTCGAAAGCCATACTTTTTTGATGAAAGCGTGGTCCAAAACTATAGTTAAAAAAAAAATGCTTGGAGAGAGGTGCAAACAAAAACCCACACTGAACTGTGAAGGTTAACAAAAAGCCTACTTTGTCTAATGGACTCTGCAATATTAAAGGTGCAAGTTGGCTATTGTATACTCACTACTGCCACCTCAGGTCATACGTGTAACTGCACCTTCTACATTTTAAGCTTGTGCATGACAGCACTTCGGACCCGAAGTAACAACTTTTTGAGTGACAGTACAGGATTTTAGAGGCAGTTGTGATGGATAGGTCTAGGCTCATTCGACACCTTAGGACATTGCTGGAACATGTATCATTTTTTTAAACTCCGTATAGTCCATTTAAAGAGGGGGTATTATGCTTTTTTCAATCACATAGCACCAGTCTATAGCACACTACAATGATGACCAAACCTTCTGTTGGTCTGTAAATGCAGTAAATTAGAATAACTTTTTAGTAGTTTAGTTTATTTGAGCAATTTCAAGTACCAAGTTGTTACAAAAAAAAAAGAAACACAATAATGCCCAAAAGGGAGTAGGCTGAAGCAAACAATGCTTATTTATGCCGACCCCTTTAAACGTATTTACAAACTTTACAACTGCCGTTCTTTAACATTCCGGTTTGTTCTCTGAGACCAGCTCATTATGGTACAATTAAGGTACAAACATAGGAAATAAGTTTACATAGTCTTTGGTATAGAATAGGAAATAACATAGGAAATAAGTTTACTTTGTCTTTGGTACAGAAACAGGTTTGGAATACTGTCTTTAGTACATTCTTAAATATGGAATGGAATGGTGACAGGTTGTTGCTGCCGTCTGATGCTGCCCCATATAGAACCATCATTGCTATATTTATATACACCTGTACATGGACAGTACATGCATATATAAACATATGGTTTCCTTCTTGTGTGTCTTAATTATTTGTCATCTGTGAGTACATTTCAGTGTGTCCTGGTCTATGCGTTAAAAGAAGCAAGATTTGGGAAGCTGTTGCCAAAAGGGGGCGCCCTTCGAGCACAGCCCACCTCCTGCTCAACCTGTTCTTCATTGTACATTTGGAGGAGTGCCTTTGGGTGTCCTGGTCTGTGCATTAAAAGAGCAAGATTTTGGCGACCCGGTACCAGGGTGGTCCCACTCGAGTACCGGTTACCTCTTGCTTGCCCTAATATTTTGCTGTATGTATTTGATATATTTATTTAGGTAGGAGAGTAGGGAGTAGTAGGGAGTAGAGAGGATAACTGCCTTGTATAAAATTGCTCTCTCAAAATGGCTGTAGTGAATGTCTTGAAATAGGCCTCCGTCTCTTTAAAGGGGGGGTATTATGCAAAATCGACTTTTTCAAGCTTTACATCATGTTATTAAGTCATTCCCTCATTAAAAACATGCCTGAAGTGTTGCCTTAGCACATTCACGTATTTTCGAGTAATCTGTAGAAACTCTGATGGCGGCCATTTTAGGGATAAAACGCCTGATTCCTTCAGGAAACGCCTCCGACCTCCAGGATACGCCTCCAACCTTTCGTCACCAGCCGAGTAACCAACTACTGCTCCTCAGCAGAACCCCCTCCCCGCAGTGTCTAGCCCTAAGATGTAAACAGAGTCATCATGGAGGATTAGCTTCATGTGTTGTGAACCGGAGCCACAGCAGACTTTTACAAAGACACACATCAGTGTTTCTGTTACCGAAACACCCAGGATTAAAACCGGTGACAAGAACACTTATTTCAGTGTCTGGTTCTGCGCTGGGCCTTGATGATGCACAGAGCCTCCGGAGAAAGCTAATGCTAAGCTAAACCTCGAGTCATCACGTGAAAACGAGAAATATGCACACATAAAGTCAATAAAACCACCACACACATAAAGAACCGTTTAACAATGATCACACACGGAGCCAGGCTTGTTGATTTGGAAGTTTATTGCTCACATTTCATCTACAATGGGTCATAGCCGAGTGGCTTTCTCCCGGAGCTAACAAGCTAGCCGCGACAAGCTAACGGGAAAATTCACTGAATACAAGCAGCATATTATGCATTGAAAACGTCACTAAAACAGGCAACTGCTTGAAGCAGCCTTTATGATGATCACACACGGAGCCTGGCTTGTTGATTTTGTAGTTTATTGCTCACATTTCATCTACAGTGAGTCGTAGCCGAGTGGTTTTCTCCCGGAGCTAAGGCCCTATTAGCCGCGACAAGCTAACAACCTTCACCTTCACAACATTCATTGAAAACAGGCAGCATATTATGCACAAATAACGTCAATAAAGCAGGCAACTACTTGAAGCAGCCTTTACGATGATCACACAATGAGCCTGGCTTTACACATTTGTGGTTTATTGCAGACTTTTCATCAACAATGAGCTGTAGTCGATTATAACAAGCTAACGGGTAACCTCGAAAAACCACTGTCCACCTGCACAGATAATGTCCGTGTTTGAATCGTATGGGCTCCTGCAGATCCTGGTGTCGTCCATGGGGGTATAGTTAGAGATCCATAGGGCATGGCAGATGCAAAGAGATAGCCTCCAAACAGTAGTTATTTTTCAGGCAAGAGCCCCTTCCAAGCGTCCGGTGTGGAAGGTTTGTCTCCAAATAATATCCTGTGTGGCCATTGTTCACAAAGTGATAAACAGTAGCTCCTTTCCAACAATAAAAATTAAAATGCACCGATCGTAGTTTCAATACAGTTG
This sequence comes from Gobius niger, assembly GCF_951799975.1. Taxonomy (NCBI): domain Eukaryota; kingdom Metazoa; phylum Chordata; class Actinopteri; order Gobiiformes; family Gobiidae; genus Gobius; species Gobius niger. The sequence continues at coordinate 27,954,904 of NC_136852.1, read as the reverse complement.
AGACAACGAGCGCAGTGTTGTGATGCCACAGACAGCGTGTGGAGGGGGCGTGCCGGAAAGGGTCAGAGGTTCTTAAAGAGACAGGGGCCTATTTCAAGTCTTTCGCTACCGCCATTTTGAAAGAGCAATTTTATACAAGGCAGTTATTCTAATTTACTGCATTTACAGACCAACAGAAGGTTTTGTCATCATTGTAGTGTGCCATAGACTGGTGCTATGTGGCTGAAAAAAGCATAATACCCCCTCTTTAAGAACCTCTGACCCTTTCCGACACGCCCCCTCCACACGCTGTCTGTGGCATCAGTGGGGAGGGGGCTCTGCTGAGGAGCAGTGGTTGGTTACTCGGCTGGTGACGAAAGCTCGGAGGCGTCTCCGGGAGGTGGGGGCGTTCCTAGGAGGACTCAGGAAAACCTATCCCTAAAATGGCCGCCATCAGAGTTTTCACAGATTGAACAAAAATACGTGAATGTGCCAAGGCAACACTTCAGGCATGTTTTTTAATGAGGGAATGACATAATAACATGATGTAAAGCTTGAAAAAGTCGATTTTGCATAATACCCCCCCCTTTAAGAGAAAGGCAAATCTTTGTCAATGCAAATGTAGGTCGGTAGGTTTGGCTACAGACTCATTTATGCTCCCATTCCGTATGTAAATAAATCTGTGTGTTCCAAGTGTAGCTACTGTCACTCCATTTATGCTTTGGCACGTTCCTAATGTCCAGCCTGTGTTATTGAAAGCTACCACCAGAGGGCGCTGGAAGTGCATCAGACAACGCACAAAACGAGAAGAAATGTAGACAATCTGGCGACACCTGCAATGTTTTTTTACACCACAGCTACTGAAGAAGATACAAGGAATGAGGTGAAGCAGTGATGGATCACTTTTTTAGAAGTTTAGCCATTTGTTCTGCTTCACCTGTTGAGTTCAGCAGTGCCCCCAGCGGTTGGTTCATGTACTGCTATGTTGCTATGACTCTGGATAAACAAAGCGTCTGACGGAGCGCGTGGATCGAATCACGCAGGAGACGGACAGGAAGCTACATGCGTTTTGAACTGAGAGCATGAATGAGCTTCAAGGCAGTCTTGACCCCTGCTCTCATGAGAGGTCAGAACTCAAACAGGCCTCTAGTTTGAGTTTTACCAGTATGACATGTTAACCACAAGAGCGAGAAGAAGAGCCTGAAGTGAAAGGTCCTCAACTCAACCAAAAAGTCCAGTTGATTTCAAAGGGAAATGGGAATGAATTGATTATTACCAAAACCTTTCACACCAAGCACCACTTTTTAAAAACATGTGACCTTCCAAGAACCACCAGGCCGAGATCAAGATTAAATTAGGATTAAGTCGGGTCTCAAATAGCTCTAAATTGGAGATGGAGAAATAGGAAATTAAATGATCTAAAATCAAAACGAATCAAGTCTAAAATTGAAGATGAGCACAGTTTCTTGACGCACCACAGCTTGAGGCATATTAGACGAGAGGTCCTAATCTTAAACTTGCTTTCCGTAACTTTCTTAGTTCCTTTTGGCGGCACACAGCTTGTATTTGTGTGACGAGTAACAGGATTTCACATTTGGGACTTGTGATTCTTGGACCAATATTGACCGAGATTTTTCCACTGACAATTCCTGTTTTACTTTTTTGTCATGTCCAAATGTTGGTATATTTACACACAGCAGCGACGATGGAGAGAGGGAATGTGAAGTTTGGACCTCCTGTCTCTGAATTAAACTGGCACGAACAGGTGTCCAAAGCCGCACATGGGAAACTCCAGCTGGACACCATTTGGCTGCTCGAGAAAAATTAAAAGGCTCAGGAGCGGACATTTTTCAAGACAACAATCCACGTTTGGTGCGAGCTCAGACAATGGTGAAAATGCCAGACGAGAGTAAGAGAGAGATTGTGCGTGGAGTACTTCAAATGCTTCTGTGTGGGAGCAGAACATTTTCTTTGTGTGTAGAATCCTTGTCGTTATGAGAATAAGAAAACATTGAAAAGCAAAAAGCAAACCTTGTGCTTTAGGCTGGTTATCCTCAGCAAATATTTAAACGAGGACAGACATAAAAAGATACAGGCATATTAGAGATAGAGACGCAATGTGTAGATACATTTAGAGTAGATACAAATCAATCAGCCTCTTGAATTTCAGTTGTGTGTTGGTGTCATAGTCAAAATGACAAAGACTGAGTTTTAATACTAATGTACGATATTAGCATTAATGCTGTGAGGCCTTAGGTGTTGTTTTTGGCTGTTGATCCCTGGAGGGATGTGGCCTAGACTGCCAAAAAATTTAAATCTTGATGAATTACAGTAGAATGATGGAAATAAGATATTTGACCATAATTTGAGTTGCCAAGTAAAAAAAAAAAAAAAACATCTGTCAAATGCAATAAAATGTATTCACTTTTTGGTCTTATTTATACGTGCATATTATTCCATTGGTAGATCATGTTGCCTCCTCTTAACAAGGTCAAGGAGAGTATTTCAACCTCATTTCAGGGAGCTAACTTTATGTAGCAGTAGCTAGACATGCTTTTCGGAAGAAGAAGAAGAAGAAGAAGAAGAAGAAGAAGAAGAAGAAGAAGAAGAAGAAGAAGAAGAAGAAGAAGAAGAAGAAGAAGAAGTTTATTTATATAGTGCCTTTCACAGACACAAGTCACAAAGTGCTTTACATGAGACAATTGTACGTTTACTCCATACTCAGGTTTCCCCTGGGGGAGACAGACAGAAGCGCTGTCGCGACTGCACACGTCTGCTCCCACCACCATACATTCCCTCACACATTCACATTCATCCTGGCCTATTGTACATGTTTTTAGTGGTAGGGGAAACTGGAGTACCAGGATGCAAACTCCACACAGAAAGGCCCTGTCCAGGTGGGAATCGAACTCTGGACCTTCTAGCTGTGAAGCGAGAGCGCTAACCGCTGCGCTACCGTGCCGCCCGTAATAAATACCAAAATCTTGGTAATTGTTAAAATATTCATGAACTTAACTGTGTTTACTGTATGAATTGAGAGATGACTGGTTGAGTGGAAAGGTGATAGACGAGAGGTTGACCAACAAACTTTCTGGTATTTAAAGGAGCTATATCATGCTATTTTAGCCATTCCAAAGTTAAGTATAGGCATGTATATGATATATTGTACCTCTACCATTATGGAGCACTCATTTTTGTGATAAATATAAGTGTTTTTTGGAGGTATTTTTCAAACCCGGAAGACAAAACGCTTCGATTCAGTTAACTCCACCCCCTCTCTCTGCACATACTTTACCGTAATATAAATAAACAACAATAAGTGAAGTTACTTCACGATGCAGTTATACGGAGTTGACATCTGCAACACAGCTTCAGCTTCATTCTTTTTCTCCGTCCGTGACATTATCGTTAGGTAAGAATAAAGAACAGATGTCCAGAATAAGTTGCAACGACCTCCATCTTCAGCTGCAGCGCAAACATGACTGATCTGTTCAGACGCTCAGGGGATGTGTTTGTTTTGGCCTCAGCTGACCTGGAAGCACCTCGGGCACATCCTTTTTAATTTTTTTTCCCCTTCACTTTTTTTTTCTCTTTGTTTCTCTCTTACAACAGAAATAATGAAAAAGCTGTTTTACAAATTAAAATCCGGGCGTAAGCATAGAGTTAAGACATTACATTACAGACGCTGAGCACTTCCGTTCCGCTGTGTCGACACAACTGAACACTCAGCCGTTCACCAGGAGAGGGAGGAGCAGCTGCTCAGAGAGCAGGATTCAGGAGGATTACTGAGAGCTGCGTGAATGAAGCCACAAACCACTCTGGGGGTGTTTTTGATAAGGAAATAGCATAAAAACATGGCTAAAAGCTCTAAAAAGTCGATTTTGCATGATATAGGACCTTTAAAGCAGTCGTGCACTCTGGAGGCACCATGAGGATCAAAATCCTAAAATTAATACAAACTAAATAAATACAATAAACTGTATGAAAAGTAATTGTTCCGATGATTCTAATGATTTGTCATGACTTTTTAGGGGGAAATGTGGTTACAGTGGTCCCTCGCTGTTTCGCGGATTATTTTTAGTATAATTTTGCCCGCTTTTTTACAGCGTATGAACGCCATACGCGCATTGTGTTCTGCGTCCTGATTGGCTAGTCGCAGAGTGAGCCTCCTCTCGCTGCAGAGAGGATCTCTGTGGACCGTCAACACATCAGCTCACACCGCAGAGTCACGAGCAGCACAGGCCGGGCATGAGCGGGCCCGACTCCGCGAAAATAACACTGTATATCAACGTAAGGAACATTTACACAGCTACCAGAGGCTGCAGTTTAGTTGACTTTATATTGGAGTCTATACAACATGTGCCTCACAAGCTGCGAACCTCACTTCACTGACGTAAACATAGTCATTACACCAGGAATGCCCAAAGTGCGGCCGCCTTAAATAGCAAGGCATTAAAAGGACTTTTACTTGTGGATCTGTTTTTATTTGATCTTTCTATGTGAGGTTTGGCTACCGCCTCATTACACTTTTTTGGTGAGTTACTTTAAAAGGTAACTCATTTTAATAAGTTGGACATATTTGTATTATTTTGTATAGACTGAAGAAGGGAATAAAAACACATTGCCATGGCTGCTGTCTCACTTTAATCCCCCAAACATGAAGGCCCCTCTATTATGAGTCACTCTCACAACTTCAAAGCCGCGGTTCAACTTTACCAACTCTGCTTTCTGCCTATGAAAGCAAACGTTCCCTATTCCCTCATCACATCGTTTCGCTCGGTTTGATGCAAATTGACAGAGGAATGAAAAAAATAATAATCACAAAAAACCAAAAAAAGTTACAGGGAGGAACACCAGAGGAGGAATCCGTGCGAAGGCAAGAGAGGGAGGTAGAGACGGATATCAAACATCAAAGATTTGTGGAGATCTCGGGGGGCCAGACGTCGCTGTGAAGAAAACAAAATTGCAATGTGCCCTCGCTCCTCTCCTCCTATATCTATGTTGTAGTTTTCTCCGCGTCTTTTATTCTCTGCTGCCTGTCTTTCCATTTGAAGGTGGTTGGGAGGCGGTGCCGCCCAGAGTGCTTTTGGAGTTGAAAGTCTTTTGGAGATGTGTCGCACCGACCTGACCCTCCCCGCAACTTCAAACATGAGGGTACGGCTTTTGGGGAGGAGATGGAAGGGAAGTGTTGAACAAATACAATGTGATTTGAAGTTCTGAAGGGCAAAAAGGTGGCACTGTTATATATATATATATATATATATATATATATATATATATTTATTTTGTTTCAAATTGGACTACATGTGTGTTCACTCCTCGAAGTGCTTTACTCATCGAAGGACCACTTTACCACTCTCTTTACCACGACATGTTTCTCGTGGTGGAACTGGGCCAATGGTTCAGATGTTCCGTGGTCCACAGCTTTCAGCTCTGTGTGAAATATTTATGACCTGCCATTTGCTATGTGTGTCACTGGTGGAAAACCTGAAAAGTCCACTTGATTTGATGCTTCTCGAGGAACAAATCAGTGTGGAAAAAAAACTGGAAAAAGCCCAAGCTAAACTTTGAATAAGCCATTTTAGATGTAGCATTTTCGATCCAATGTGATCAAGTACAATCGGTGCAATAGCGATCAGTGCAATAGTTATCAGTGCAATAGTGACCAGTGCAATTATGGTGATCAGTGCAATATTGACCGGTGCAATGGAGATAAGCGCACTAGTGACCAGTGCAATGTTGACAAGTGCACTAGTGAAAAGTGCAATAGGGACCAGTGCCATGGTGATCAGTGCAATAGTGACAAGTGCAATAGTGATCAGTGCAATAGTGATCAGTGCAATAGTGACCAGTGTAATAGTGACCAGTGCAATAGTGACCAGAGCAATGGAGATAAGCACAATAGTGATCAGTGCAATAGTGACAAGTGTAATAGTGACCAGTGCAATAGTGACAAGTGCAATAGTGATCAGTGCAATAGTGACAAGTGCAATAGTGATCAGTGCAATAGTGACCAGTGTAATAGTGACCAGTGCAATAGTGACCAGAGCAATGGAGATAAGCACAATAGTGATCAGTGCAATAGTGACAAGTGTAATAGTGACCAGTGCAATAGTGACAAGTGCAATAGTGATCAGTGCAATAGTGACAAGTGTAATAGTGATCAGTGCAATTGTGACAAGTGCAATTGTGATCAGTGCAATTGTGACAAGTGCAATTGTGATCAGTGCAATAGTGACAAGTACAATAGTGACAATGACAAGTGCAATAGGGACCAGTGCAATGGAGACAAGTGCATTAGTGACTAGTGCAATAGTGATCAGTGCAAAAGTGACAATGACAAGTGATATAGGGACCAGTGCCATGGTGATCAGTGCAATAGTGACAAGTGCAATAGTGATCAGTGCAATGGAGACAAGTGCAATAGTGACCAGTGCAATAGTGACAAGTGCAATAGTGACCAGTGTCTGCAGATGGAAATTTGCCCAAGGCTATAATCTGGCATATTTACATTTGTTTAAATGTTCATTAATATGCATTGTTCCACCTTTATCTTCAAATAAATAAAATAAATCAAGGGTGATAATGATGTATTTGACATTACTACCAGATGTCTATTTAGGTTGTTTGGCGAATGCTTGGTTAGTATTTTGAACTTTGAATCCAGTGGTTATTGGCTGCATTTTTTCAGTGACAAGTTATCTGAATACTTTTTCTCTATTGGAGCATTCTAAACCTTTGAAAATAAAGCCAATCTTAGCCAACTCTGCTGTTTCAAGATCCTACTGTATATTGTTGATACCTCATATTGCTGTTGCTGTAGTTTGACGTTGTTGATTCAGAAATGGGGGTAATAACAAGCACTTAACCTTTTAAAGAAAACTCAGACATGCGTTTATCTCATGCGTGTTCCCTCATTTGCTTATATCAATTTACTTTTAATTGTATTGCTGCTCTCATCGATGCGAAATACAATACAAGCAGTTGACTTTAACAAGGGGAACTAGTGACAACTTAAGGCCGGTGCTAATGTGTATGTTTAACGTAATCTGTGGCATTTAGTGGCCTTTCCCTGCGGCTGTGAAGGGGAGTTCATCTATCACACCTCCTCTGGGTTGTATCAGAGTGTCTTATAATGGATTACCTACAGTACACACTCAATCAGGTCGGGTGGCAACCGTCCAGAGGCGTGCAAGGAGTTTTTTTTCTTTTTTCTTTCTTTAAGAGATACATACAAGACTGTGCAAAGGTGAGTGTAGAAAATGTAATTGACAAGGAGAAGGTCTTGTCCAGCCAACATGATTTCCAAAACAGGCATAATAGTCTGGGAACTTGTCATATCTTTGAGAGTTCCAATGAGTATGACTTAAAACAATGGATTAACCAATCTGAGAGATCGTTGGTCCGTCCAGAACAAATATGGCGGCATGAGTACACAGAAATATTCAAAATGGAATCAATAAAAATCACACTGAATACTGAAAAATAGTGCCCACTCCTGGTGAAACAACAGGAGACACATTTAATCCTGTTAATCAGATGTGAGAGAAGTTTGGCCCAAAATGTTAAAAAAAAAAAAGTTTTATGTATTACACTGTAAATTAAAGCGATAGTTTGGAAGTTTGCAAAGACTAAGTTCGGAGAGCTAAAGTTAAATTTGAAAGTAAACAATCAAATTCCTCCCCTCCTGGACCAGAGAGCCACTCCTAGTTTGCAAAATGAGGAGAACAGGAACATCATTTTCTTCTCCACTGATTGGACCTGACAGGCCGGTTCACAGGAAAGCTCGTTTCATTGGTCACAGTGGTATCCCGGGGGGTTTCTGATTAGTTGCTGAAATCAGCAACGGCATATTATTATTTAATATTATGTGATGTCTTATGTTACCTCAAATTTCCAACCCAGGCGGTCAATTACGCATTTATTAAATTTGCAAAACATTTAAACTTACAGACTATCACTTTAACAGTTGTGATTGTGCTATGAAACCAGTGAATGGTCGGAAATCATTTGCTTCGTGCCTTGTTCCAGGCACTTTCAAACAGAAAGTAGCAGTGACGGACAAACACAACAACAGTGTGGACTGGTGAAGAGCAGAGTTCCAATCACTAACCTACTGAGGCATTACTTGTTCTGAAACTTAGCCTCCCCGAGGACTTCTACCTTTGGCTTGTGTGCCTTTTCACAGCCGAGTTAAAGGTTCCGTGTCATGCTTTATTCAGGCTTTTCATACTACTTTGATTTCGGTGGCCTTCACCATTTTAGCATTTTAGTTTAAAACCACACCGCGTAACATTTCACCCAATAAATGGAATATGATACAAACATTTATTTTTATTAAAGATACTTGATTTATAACTTTATTCAGAGCAGAGACGCCTCCAGCTTTTCTTCATGGAGATGTTGACTAAAGGCAGCCAAATATGAGTTATTAATATGTTAGGTCGTCAACCAAATCCATTCATGAATTACCTACCACAAGACTTGCATTTCATTTGTCTAGCCGGTCATTAGGAGCATGTTTTGTATTGCTGGCAACAGTAGAATCCAAAATATTACAAAGTGTGCCTTTTTAACAATACATGTGTCTAGAAAATGTCCTTACGCAAACGCATTATGTAAGGCCAGCAGAGGACGGACATTATTCTCTTTTGGTCTGGTGAAAGTTTGGTGAATGTGTCTGGACCTTAATTTAACAATTTTTGTTTTTTTGTTTTGTTTTTGTTTTGATTTTTTTTGCAGGATGCCCTGTTCAAATTGAGCACACGATTGTAAATGCACCACATATGATCTCGATATGTGAATGTCCTATAGGCAGCTATAGTCTTGTTGCTCAAGCTGTACCAAGTGGTGCAGAAAACGCCTATAATCCGGGCGGTTTGGTGTCTGGAGGTGGGCGCAGAGGGATGGAGGGAGACTCACTCTGAGATTGATGAGTGCTGGAGGCAAGGTGACTTTTGGAGAGGAGGAGGAGCCCGAGGAGATGAGAAACTTACTGCAGAGGTGAGCTCCGAGGCTGCAACGCGCTACAGGATTCTTCGCTTCTAATCGGCGCAAGGAAAAGGGAGAGCAGGGGTCTAACTTTTATTTGACTAAAAACCAAAGCCTGCAGTGACAAGAGAGCAAGGTCAAAGTGATAAAGGTGTGTTTAAGAAGCTGCAACACTTCGTCCAATGTCTGTTGAGGGATAGTTTATTCGCGATCATGCCCCAGAGAAGTCCCTACTGTCCGTGGTTTTAATGATAGGGCGAACCAGATAAGTTGGGGAAAACCTGACATGAGCAGAACATGAAAACTCAAGAAACTTTCTATTGAAGCGAGAGCGTTGGCCACTGCGCCGTTACGCCAACCAAGCCATTGATGCAGACTCCAATGAGTAAACCAGCCACTTTAGAAATCTGTCCACTCCAGCCTAAACAAACAGAAATCGAGCCAATACAATTCATGCTAAAAGAACTAATGAATTACCTTTTTGTTTTCCCATGACAACAGACACACAGCAGTTATCCAAGAGCCAATAGTACAAATATCATCATAGCTAAGTCTCTCAGTACGGACGCTCTGAACGACTACTTAGCCACCGCCTTCATTATCCAAAGTGCTGTTTGCACACTTGTAATGGTCATAAATCATCGTCAGCGCGTCGTCAACACGTGAACCATTATCACGTCAATCCAAAAGCGCTTCTCCGAGAGCCTGTAATTACCCGAACAGGAGACACAATTAAAAGAAAGCGACGGCTTTTGTTGGCGGGGACGATGCGGTTTACCTCTGGGGTGTCGTGTACGTACGCTGCAGATGCACTTGAAGCCGGATCTGAATTACTGAGTGGCAAAAGTGACTAATTAAAGTGGCAATTATAGCGTGGCTGCCGGCGGAGACAAAAAGTCAAGTGACCTCTTTTCAAATGCGCGCAGATACATTATGGAATGTGCCGAACGGTGAAAAAATGGCCATTTCATTAAGATTGATCGCAGTGACTTTGCTGTGCTGCGCAGCTGTATTTGAAGATTGCGTAACTGGTCTGTGTTCTTTTCGCGAAGTTTTGGCAGCTTCTCTCTTTCTTCCAGCCCTCTCACTCTTGCAGTTCACTCCAGCGGTTCATAATCGATTAAAATTAGAACTATGCAAGATAAAGCTGATGGATGTGGTTGTTATGACTGCCTGACTTGTAGTGAGGTTTGTTTCCTGTCTGCTTCTGCCAGCTTGTCTGTCCCATACTCTTAACGGTTGGGTTAAGTTATTTTCACTTTTGTTTTGTTGGTTAGTTCAATATAAACCTGGTCATGCACCCTACTCATTCCGCTACACCACAGAACCATCGCTAGCGTCGTGCCTTCGCTTTGGTTCTGCCAACGACCCATACTCTCTGCAAAGGTTTGTTTGGCATCTTTTTTCTAAACCTGAGCCAGATCATGGCATGGTTGACACGCACAAACAAAAGAAAAAAGTTACTTGCTGGATTTAAGTAACAGTTCTGACCTGGGGTTGCTGCAGTTGGTCAGGTCTACTGTATGTTCAGCAACACTATGTGCCCAATGGATGAGATCAGCTGATGACATGAACATCCTGAACGACCAGGTTGTTCCATATATGGATTTCCCTGGTGGCACAGGCATGTTCCGGGATGAGATCGCCAGGATTCATTGGGTTCACATTGCGAAAGATTGGTTCAGGTAGCATGAGACATCATTTTGGATTGGTCACCAAAGACTCCAGATTTTAGTCCAGAGGTTTGTGCAGTGATGAGGATCAGCACCTCCAAATCTGAGGCCATGGTTCTCCACTGGAAAAAGGTGGCTTCCCCTCTTCAGGTCGGTGGGGAGTCTTGTTCACGAGTGAGGGACGGATGGAGCGTGAGATCGACAGACGGATCGGTGCAGCGTCAGCAGTGATGCGGTCGCTGTATCGGTCTGTCGTGGTGAAGAGGGAGCTGAGTCGGGGCAAAGCTCTCGATTTACCGATCGATCTACGTTCCCACCCTCACCTATGGTCATGAGATTTGGGTCATGACCGAAAGGACAAGATCGCGAATACAAGCGGCCGAAATGAGTTTCCTTCGCAGGGTGGCTGGGCGCACCCTCCGAGATCGGGTGAGGAGCTCAGTTACCCGAGAGGAGCTCGGAGTAGAGTCGCTGCTCCTTCACGTCGAAAGCAGCCAGCTGAGGTGGCTAGGGCATCTGTTCCGGATGCCTCCTGGTCGCCTCCCGCAGGAGATGTTCCAGGCATGTCCTAGTGGGACAAGGCCTTGTGGAAGGCCCAGGACACGGTGGTGGGACTACGTCTCCGAGCTGGCCTGGTGTCACAGCTGGAGGAGGTGTGTGTGGATCGGGAAGTTTGGGCATCTCTGCTGAGACTGCTGCCCCCGCGACCCGGCCCCGGATAAAGCGGAAGAAAATGGATGGATGGATGGAGGTTTGTGCAGTGGTCACACTCACTTATCATCAATACAAGATCTCATTGAAAAAAAATACTGGAACACTGGATGGGGATTTGACATTGCATAAGCTTACGGGAAGAATGCCATGGCTGAAATCAAAGCTAAAAGACGTATGAGAGCGTGTAATCTTTTCCTTAACATAGTCGGGATCTTTTGAGACTACGCTTAGCTAGGATAGACGAGATCTGGTTTGAATATCAGTTGACTTTCTTCACGTTTTCTCTGCATCCATGAGACACATCAGTTTGCACGGTCAACGGTAGAGACAGTTCTGGGCAAAGTCTGATCGTAAGGTAATGCAGAATTGAAAGTTTGCCATTTTGCAGTGTTATCCGCGGATCAAAAACATTCCCATCGCTGTGTTTTGAGTCAATCCTCACGTTTTACACGCGGAAAAAGCTTCCCCCGCCCGCGCGCTTTAAGACCGCGCAGCATGGATTTACTCTGCTGATCCCAAACAAACTGCATCAAGTACAGAACGCATCGTGGCGCCCGGCCCGCCGCTCCACTCCATCCATCACTCCTCCCTGTGATTACCCAAACATTGACAGTACGTGCCACTGTCTGCCCTCCCACGCCAGAACCGCCTTCACCGCAAACCGCCGACTTCTCCCCTTCCTCTTCCCCCGATCCGAGCCTCTCCCTTTCTCCGGCTCATCGCCCCCTCTCATCCCCTTTGCTCCACCACAACGCTACGGGTCACGGTGGGAGCCGCGCCATAAATCTTCCACTCCGACAGCCGCCCTCAATCCAGGAAGTAACCCAAGCCTTTGCAACTTCCTCTCTCTTTGAAATCTATTTGGGTAAGCAGAGGATTTTCCCCGTTTCGTTTGCTCAATTTGGCCACAGAGCAACGAAGTAACAGCGGAAGCAGAAGGGGACGAAAGGGCGGAGGCGGAAATTTGCCAGCGCCAATTTGGAGTAGATTAACATGATGAATGAACCGCGGCTGGGGCTTTTACTGTGCTGTTAGTTTTTCTTATTTGGGGGTTTGTTTTTTGCTCCTTTTACAACTAAGTGATATCAAAGGCCTTAGGATTCTACCCACACAGAGATGGGGCTTAGTGAGTAATGGGAACAAGCAAACAATGAAAGAGGCAGTTTCCGTGGGGCTGATGTCGTCTTCAGTGCTGGAGCTTGATGTTTTGATACATTGATTTGTTCTTTCGGAACTGCAGTAAGTAACTCATTTCAGTTTGCCAAACTTTACAAACTGCGCACTTTATTTTGTTTGGACGCGTTACCACTTTCATCAATGATTCCGAAATACGTGCTTGGTCAATGATTGGCAAACAAGAGAGAAATACAGCTAGCTGGGACATAAACAAGAAGTATTTTTCCTGCATTTTAAACACCACAGCAGATGCAGTATTATAACTCTCACCGTGACAGACACATGCTATTTAAAGTCCTATTGCCGTATAAAGTCCTTTCCAGATCTGAATTGATTGGATTCATTTTAAAGGCGGACACGAATGGAGCATTTAATATGCGAAAAAACAAAAGCACGTGCTTCAGTGCTCCTGACTACAGCTGTTGGACTCATGGTGACATGGAAGCACTGTACAAGTATGTTATTCCTTGTATTAATGATGATTCAGCAGGTGCAGACCCTACTCAGTTAGAATATTTATAAGATGCTGTAGTTGCAGCGTTAACATTACTGAATGCGTTGCGATTAGCCTATTTATTTATTTAGTATGGAATCAAAGGTTGTGATTGAGGGATGGTACAGCCGTGCAGCAGCATGGCCCAATATGATAAAGTATGATGCTTTTAGTTTGTGATTCCCCTGTCCCGCAAATATTTCTACAGTTCTGACGCAGCTCACCTCAACTGTGACCAAGCACATCTTTTGTAAATTCAACCTGCAGACAGACTGCATTAGAAAGTTTTATTGAACATGAATCATGATTGGGGTGGAGGATTGCAGTAATGATATGGCGTTGATCGATGATGGCCAGAATCTTCCCCAGAGCCTGGACACTGGTGGTGGTAGGATGAGACCCGGCATGGCTGGTCAATGAGACGAGCAGGCCTGAGGAGAGGCCAGGCGGAGGAGGGGCGGAGGAGGGTTGCAGCACAACTGGGAAACATGATTGACCGGGGAGCTTAAGAAGGGGATCCTGGACGATGACGGGCTGAAGTGGAATAAGCAGCTGCGATGATTGGCTGATGCGAAGGTGCGGCTTGTGCTGGGGCCGCGATTGGGTGATTAGTCAAGGCTGCCGTTGTTGAGGTGATGAATGAAGGTTGCAGGTACGTCTTCCAGGTTGAATTTACGCTGAAGCTTTATTTATTTATTCATTTAGGAATTGCAAAGCATGTTTTATTCTGTTAGGGACACAGTTTGACAGCATGGTGCTCACACTACCGGATTTTACTGGTGCAAGCGTTCACTGTTGTTCTGTAGCTGTTGGCCACAGTCATTTGTCTTGTCAGAATTAATTAGCTGCTTCTTACTGCAAAAATGTCATAAAAGGACGTTCAAATGTAGCTTTCACTGACTATTCTGAAGACTTAAAGCACTTTGAATTCTGGACAAGCACTGAACATCCCAGAGTGCATCCAGTAGTCCTGGACATCTGGGAAAATTCTTTTAGAGACAAGACAAACGGCCACTGATGGGATTATTGTGCTGTAAAGTCCAAAGGCAACACCATGCACGCCAAGAAAGAGGTTCTGCTCTCCAAAGATTCCGCAGATGTTCCTCGACTTCAAAGTATGCAACGAAATGAATTGATGGAAATTGAATTGATTTAATAGATAATACATCAAATTACGACAACACATTGCCTGAATTTAGGTGATCTCCACTGAGTCCCACTGACGCAATTATTATTATTATTGATTTGAATGAAATTATACCTATCAATCACCACGGGATGTTTATTTCCTGAAGCCGTCCTCTCTCATCACTGACAGGCCTTGCGTATGCGCCGCCCGTATTTCATCACCTCCTCTGTCTATTATAAAAGTTGGTGCTGAGTTGTAAAGATTAAAAAGTCTGGGCTTGACCTTATGTTAAAAAGTGCTTGGGATTCTCACTGCCACCCGCGAACCGCAACGCGTCACGGGTAATTTAGTGCCCGCGCGTAAATCTGTCAATCTGACAGGGTGATTGAGAACCATATTGTCTGCAAAGTCTTAAAGCAACTGATTAATTTTTTGTCCTCCATATACTTGTCGTTCAGTAATGGAAAACAAAAATCGCTCTGTCGCTAATGACTTGGACTTATATAAATGTAAGTTATAGACAATAGCGCCCTGTGGATATCTGGTAAAAAAAAAAAAAAAGAAAAAGGGAAAATGTAAAATATCTCATTATAAGAGTCGAGCCTTGAACTGATACTAAGGCCCAAAGCATTCGTTTGAAATAGCAACTAATGGCAGAGGATTTCAGAGGGAATGCTTTAAACTTTGTTAAATTTACAACTTGCAAAACATAGCAGTTTTTGCGAGTTTGGAAGAGTTTGGAATCAAAAGTAATACATTTAACACATTGAAATCCGACAACTTCGGGGCCAACTACCAAACACTGCCAATAGACCAACAATGGCTGAAAAGCTACGACAGTATATGAAAGCCTCAGAATAACTTTGTTAGCTGCTTGGCCACTATTGGTAAATACATCTAACACAGGCAAGCGTCCAAATACTCTTTTTTTTCTCGTTTGATGTATCATTCTGGAACACATAAACCTTTTCCGAGAAAACATGACCCAATCTCAAACCTTAAAAGAGTACAGAGATAATCAGGTACTGACTTTGATATATAGTAAGCAATGCACAAAATATATGTCTATATGTAGACTTATAATATGCCTAGGGTTTTTGGAACGCAATATTATGGCCACTGCACAGTTAACCTTTAACGCCCACTTTAACTGAGTACGTTTTCTCCAGTTCAGCTTTACCCAAATCTCAAAGTTTCTTGAGAAAAAGAGTCAATATAGCAGCGTAAATGAGGATGAAAAAGCAATGAAAAAGTAACAAAAACACAACAAAAATGAGACAAAAAATCTTAGAAAAAGTGTCAAAATGACGATAAAAACGTGACAACGGGCCAACAGCGCAAGGAAAAATCTTAACCGAATTTTTCTAGGTCCCAACTTTCAAATGAGGTGTTATACTCGCCTAATAGGCTGTAAGATTTGGGCAAAGAAAGACAAAATTGCTTGGTTAAAGTGGGGGTTAAGAGGTTAATCTTTCAGTAGGGGGCGCCTTCTCTGTTCTTGACGGGCTGCAGTGTCACATCGGTGCTAAAGTTGATCTAATGCTGCGTTCAAGCTGTCTTCGGAGCTGGGAAATCTGTGCTCTCCGAGTTCCAGCAGTTAAGTCATAAAGTTTAATGACAGTGAAACAAAGGCAAATCATTTACGTCATTTCTACGGCTGGTTTATTAAACTCGCTGTGTAGTGTGGTCTGAGAGCCACACTTTGGTCACCCCAAAGCCCTGTGCGTTGGGGTCTTCTGGACTGCAGTATCTGAGCTGGACTTGCTGACACTGCTGCGAAAACTTCCCCCTGGGGCGACTTCTGCTGCTACTGCCACCGTTCTCACTGCTGCTCCTGTTAATGTGGCTGGACCGGACTTGAGTGAGCTCTCCCATCCAGTTGTTGTACATAGGTGGACCGAGCTCCGGCGGTCTGCGCTTAGCTCCGGTTGAGCTCAGATATACTTCTTGTGTCGTCTCTGATCTTCTTCTTTGTGTTCTTTCACTGCTTCTTCTATGTGCTTTCGCTGGGCGCCTCCCTGTTGTCATTTCTAAAAATAAAATAAAAATATTTGATTTGTTGCATTTGTGGCACTGAAAACGTTGTATCTGGGCATAAAAATGGCAGTGAAAAGTATGGAACTTTACTTGCTGGCACCTGCATAAGCGCTGTCTTGTGTCTTTCCTTGTGTCCCTTGTTGTGTCCTCCCTAACGTTCCCACACGGCTCAGGGATTGTTCATCTGACACAGGATTCCGAGTTCTCTTCATCTGCTGAAACATCATATAATATGGCAGCTCCATCTTCATCAATTTCTCTGTTGTTTCTAAAGCTTGACCCCGTCTTCTCTCCTGCTCCTTTTGCCGGAGATCTGCGTTCCTCCTCCTTCGAACTGCTTGGTTGCTGGGGCTAAAAATCTCTTGGATCATGTCTTCTGTCCTCTCTTTTGGCCTCTCACTTCTTCCAAGTACTTGATTCTCAGAGATGTTTCTTTCAGTTGTCTTTCAGATGTCCTTCTTGAACATCTCAAGACATGGAGTTGAAGCTCAACCTTGACAATTAGATTTCAAGTTTTGCTTCTCCAAATATGAGTGTTGGAGAAGTGCTGTGATTATTTCAATATGTTTCTATGGTGAATTCTAACCCTGGACGTCAACTGTGTGTCAGTTTAAGTGTAAACAGCCATTCTAGTACCAGAGAAATATGTGTAGGAACAGCATTTGATCCCAATGTTTGCATACGGTTAGTAAGTCAGCTTCAATTATGTAGCCTCTTCCATGTTTCCATTATATTTAGCCATCAAACAGCCCATATTATTAGTGACAACAGAGACAACTGTTCATTCACTCCTTACACAGTGGTGGTAAGCTACACATATCGCCACAGCTGCCCTTGGGGTAGTCTGAAAGAAGCGCTGAACAGCTTACCAACCACCACCAGCCAAAACCACACTACAAAAAGTAAATATCAAGCATTGGCTTAAATGACTTGAATTGAGGAAATGTATCTTGTTTTGAGCGGTTTTCACTCATTTAGACACTTTTCCTGATCGGACCAAGTTTACTTTGCTTGTTTGAGGACGTTTCAGACCAGTTCTAGGGTAAATCTCACTTGAAATAAGAAAGTGAAATTGCCAATGAGATAAGACCAATTTTCTTTCCCCATTGGCATAGAAAATGACCTGAAATAAGGACGAAATGTATCGAAACGAGTCAGAAACATCTCAGAACAAATGAAATAATCTAGGACAAATGCCCAAGAACTTCTTAACTAGTCAAAACAACAAAAATTTGGATTATTATGCTCAAATTGAGATGTTTATACGGATCTAGTTAAATACTTTTTTCAGTGCAATGGGCGGCACGGCTAGAAGGTCTTAGGATCAATCCCCCCACCCGACGAGGCCTGTCTGTGTGGAGTTTGCTAAAAACATGTACAATAGGCCAGGTTGAGTGAGAGTGTGTTGGAGAGTGCAAGTGGACAATTATGGAAATCAACCCATGGCTACAATCCGCCGTTGCATGTTAGGGCCGGGACTTTTTTTTCAATAAATTCCAATTAAATAATTCCATAAGGTTTGATGCAATTGAAAATGTTAAAGGAAATTAATCACACTTTACTTTAGCGCACAAACCTCTTTCCAAATCAATCAATCAATCACACAAACACCTCTCATCCAAGCCACCATCCACAAACTAACCAGGTGCATCCCTGCCTTGCTTCGAGATCTGACGTGATTGGGTATTCACAATGTGGACATTAAAGGTACACTGCGCAACATTTTGGGCTATACTGTTGCGGCAAAACAAAACACGTTCCTAATGACACAGAAAATGCTATTTCTGCAGCGTGTAATAAAAGAATGGACTTGGATGAGAAACTAACCTGTTTACATCTCAAATTCTACTGCCATTTGTCACATCTCCATGGAAACGAGCTGGAGACGTACCCACTCCCAGTAAAGTTTACAGTCATCCCTTAGGAGGGGTGAGCCTCATAAATGTTTGTTTGTGCATGTGTGGGGTATTTTTCAATGATGAAAATATCTGTCATAAAATAAATGCTTGTATTTCAATTTTATTTAAAGGGTAAAATTCTACACGGTGCGGCTTTAATGATGGAGAAACCACAAACACGCAAATATTGCACAAATTATACAATGTCAAAATCATTGGCCTTCGCCATTCATTTGTATTTGGAGAGAATCTGGAGAGAATGTTCCATGACTGACCGCTGATAGCCTATCGTCGTGGTCAGTATATGAGTACCAGACCCCACCAAAATCAAAGCTTGATATGTTCTTGACAATCCGCTCAGTCGCCATCTTTGCATTCAAATTCTGTAAACTCGAACCTCAAAAGGACAGTGAAGGTTCTGGTGCTAGCGACTGCATGGAAAAGGATTCTGAAAAGCTTCCGAGAGCGAGGGGCTTATTGTGCATATAAGTAAAGATCGAACCGCGCTCCTCCTTTTTTTTGTTTTTCATTTCCATAATTCCAACAACGACAGTGTCTATTCCCCCGTACTTTCCTGCGAGCACAATCACCCCTACACTTTGCTTCTTGTAACCCATTCTCCTGTACTCCGCGCTCATACATAAAAGCATCCCTCGTACGTTTGTTCTGCACACAGCCCTATCATTTCGGCGCCCTCTCCAGTCCCATTTCCCCGCAGTCAGCCACGGCTTCCCCTCTCACAACGTGTCCGCCCTGCGAGAGAAACCAAATGGCAAATGATGAAAAACGGCCCGGATCGCGAGTTTTAGGAAGAGATCTTTTTCAATAAACGCTGATTTCATTGGGAAGCAGACAGCGGCGGAATATGAGGTCTATATAATGTTATCGCTGATGCATGAGTGATGTTATATGGCAGAATAATTACACTTACTCAATTATTTCGCGCATTCCTTTTTCCTCTTCTTGCGCGGTACGACGGCATTAATCTCCGACATGTCTATCTCCGGCGGAAGATGGATTGCGTTTGAGCGCGGCAGTGATGTTTATTGAGATTTTATTGTTTCCACTGTATTTTTTGGGGGGGGTGTTGGGGATGTTATATACTGCAGTTTGCGAAGAGAGAGGAGAAGTTTTAAGACTCCGAGTGCAAAGTTAAGAGTCACACTAATACACATTTCTGAAACTCGTATCACAGATGTCACTCACAAATAAATGCATCCCGAGAATATCACTTTCTTCCATTCCTCTTTACTCACACGGCAGAGCGAGGGTCAGGCCATCGCATTGGTAGGAGTGCGTTGGCGATGCTGAAGTTTGGCTCAAAAAAGATAAGCCCTCTGACTTACGAAAATGCCTTCATTTGAGACTTTGAGGATGCCGCTCGTTATGTTTTCCTTTTTGTGAATTGTGTTGGCAATTGTAACTTGTATATTAAGGCCAAATATATTCTGGCTTGTTTGAAATGTCTAAGCACAAACCAGGGGTAGGCAAGTTTTCTTGGCGGAGGGCCGATTTTCTTTAATGTAAATAGACCGAGGGCCGCAGCCACTGATCATTAGCCCAAAGTAAAGCACAACACTGGAAAAATGACCCTCTTAAACGAGATGAATGACTTAAAATTGCTTGAATAAAAGTTATTCTATGTTGAATTTGAGTCGGTTTGAACTAATTCAAGACACAAATGCTAGCGCCAATGGAACAAGAATAAAACCCACTTCAAATCAGATAATTGTTTTTCACTTGAAATGACACAAAATTATCTGAATTAAAGGAATAGGCCACCGTTTTTACATGCTGAGATATGTTCTTACCTTAGCTTTGACGAGTTCTTTAGGACCTGTCTGATCTTCCGAAATCTTCTGAAAAGATTTCGAAATCTTCACTTTACTGTGCGGATGCCAAACTACTCCTGGTATTATTACGCCTTACAATATAGTCCCCCCTTTTATCTGCCTAGACAATCCACATTGTTTAATTTTGTGTAATTATACTTTGTAGTGTAACACTTCACGTAACCATATTTAAATAGGGAAAACGTGGAAGAGCTTGGTAGCTTCTATCTTGACCTGTTTTGGAGCTATAGAGGAGAGAGGGAGAGGCTAAATGCTAGCGCCATCTGTGCTGTGTTTACGTGATTGAAGGCACGGGGGAAGATCAGACAGGTCCTAAAGAACTCGTCAGGTAAGAACATATCTCAGCATGTAAAAACGGTGGCCTATTTCTTTAAGAGAATAACTACTACTGAAGGTTTTATCTCATCTTAGACCAGACCAAATCTACTCAAACCTTAGATTTAATCTCTTAATTCAAGTAGATTTATGTAATTTCTTCCTTAAAACGATTATTCTTTTTCCAGTGCACTTCCCTCAAATGCCCGTGTTGTACATAATATATGACCTAATTGGGTGTATTGACAGTATTTCTACCTTTTTTTCCTCCCATTTAACTCTAATAATGTTAAAAGTACTCTCTGATTTGTGTGATAATGTTTCTCAAAATCATCTTAAGGGCCAGAGGTTCCGTGCTGAAGGCCCGGATTTGGCCCTCGGGCCTGACGTTGCCTACCTCTGGCATAAACCAACAAATATACAACTGATCATGGCATAGAAGAGTCCCAGAAACAGTCAGAAACAGTCACCAAATTGACTCAACATATACTTCAGCATAACTTCAAATCATAACAACGCCGCCCAAGAAGTGACTTCCTGTTTAGATCACGCCAAAATAAAAGCACACAGCTCGTTTCATTGATTAGTTCAGCGGGTACTTGCAACATTTCAAGAGTATAATTAAATACACACATTTTAAGTGTTTTGTCTGTTAACGGTTAGGCTGAAAGAAAGTTGAACAAATGAATAAGATGGTGCTTTTATTTTGGTGTGCTGGATCGAAACAGGAAGTCACTTCTTGGGCGGCGTTGATAGGATTTGAAGTTATGCAAAGTGTATTAGCCTGAAAGGTTTCTCTAATGCCATTAATGGATGTAAAGTATATTCTGGTTGGGTTGTAAACTAGGATTACTGCCATAGTGATAAATTGGGATGCAGCGATACTTGTATCAGCTATCGGAGCAAATACTGGGATAAAATACAAAATCGGGAAATCGTTGAGATCATGCTTGCTCCCAGTCTTTGAAATATCTACGAGAAAGCCTGTAGTTTGGCAGGCCAGGCAAAATATGGACATGATGCGTCTCATTTAGAAGGGCAGAACCTGGAGAATTCAATCGCTGAGTTAGTAGTTTTAATCCCCGCGCAAAATGCCAATGCTGACGTCAACTAATCAAGGCTGGGACATAAATTATTATTGGATCACCTGATAAAATAGAACAGCCACTGCTGGAGTGGCCAAGTGTATTTTAGTTTATGAGTTATACTGATCAGATCATTTTATGTGAGTTTATTAATATTAATGCAACCTAAAGCCTGTCTGACACCCAAGGATATTTAGTTAGAAAAGTCCAGTGATCCTTGTGTAATGTTATCACCATTATAGTTTATTCATAGATATAATTGACTATGTAATATGTCGTTTGCAAGAAAAGATAAGACTTGATTGTTTTCACACTGGAGAAAAGAGGACCATTCACTTCTCCACTCACAGCAGCCACTTTTAAGTCTGTCGATGTCTTTTAATATCGGATATCGGCAGATACTCAAACCCCCAGCATCGGAAGCAAAAAAAGCCAGATCGGTCTTCAGTTCATTTGCACGATCTAAAAAAAACTGCAACTCACAAACTTTTTAGTATCATTGCAGACCAGTAAAACAAACCCTCTTCCTTCAGCCTGCTTTTGGTTAACTTCATTATGATCATGTTTGAATTGCAACAAAAAGAAAAATAGCAAAATTCATCCAGACGGTTCCCAAAAGGACCCATGACACATCCACTTAAATGATGGACTGTCCTCAAAAGTTGCTGTGATTTTTATTCCTCCATTGTTTTCACCCTTTTTCTGGTTTAATTTCTCCCCCGGGAGCCCCTGCCCATCAATTCTCCTCTCTCTGCTGCGAGCGATCGTTCCTCTGTTCGGCCATTTTGTGCCTTGGATCTTCTCCCCCGAGGTGTTGCTTTAGTTCATTTACCGTTTCTCTCTTCACTCGCTCTCCTCTGCCTTTGTCCTCTGCTCCTCGCCTTTCATCTCTCCATCTTTATCGATTTGCGCTGTCAATAGGAGGCCTCGCATGAATACAAACAGGTCTATTTGCATGGCTGCCAATCAATATATAAAAAAAAAAAAAAAAAAAAAAGCCAGGGACACTCGGTACAATAAACGCAACTGTTTGGGGATATTGGCTGAAATGGAAGTTCTGTTTACCAAAGAGAAGATGGGTCACGCAGATATAAGCCATTCGCCAGTTAAATACCGCGATTTCCATTGGGCATGATTGACAGGCGGAATAATCGATGAGAGAAATGTGAGGTGCTTTCAAACAAGAACAAACATGGCGGCTTACCCGAGTAGAGGAAGTGAAAAACAATGAGTGAGCAATACACAGAAGACAAAGAAAGGGTGCTATTTTCTGACAATTAGCAGGCAAAACTCGAAACTCTGGATTTGGGAGAGTCTTCTGCATTTGACACATACAATTTCATTCTTTGACTGGATTGATATCGAACAGAGCAAATGATGGGCTTTTGAGAAGAAAGGCCAGGCTTTGTATTTACTGCGATTTTTAATGTCACCTATTGTGGACTAAATTTCTCTTTCTTTACTCGAAAATATGAATCGAAATCAATCCCACTTTACTTTTGCAGCTCAGACACTTTTTCCAGTTTCCTTTATCCTGCAGACAAACACGGCGTAAAGCCAGTATTTACTGTCAAACTTGTTTATTCACGCAGTTAAGCCGACATATCCATCCATCCATCTTCTTCAAATCGTATTGCACCAGCCCCTTATGGCTCCTCCTGCAGGTGGTGGGTCCACAGAAGGACGGCCTCACGATTCTCAGGCCTGTTGGTCTCTCATAAGGGGCTTCTGAACCGCTCTTTGTCTGACCCGTCACCTAGGACCTGTTTACCATGGGAGACCCTACCAGGGGCACGAAGCTCCTGACAACAGAGCCCCCAGGATCATTCAGGTGCTCAAACCCCTCCACCATGTTAAAGTGGCGGTTCTATGAGGGGTAAGCCGACATAAACCTATTTAAGAAGATCATTCTCCAAAATAAATCACACTGCGATCGTCTTTGAAGTGTTTGAAATGATCACACGGGGCCTCACATCTCCACTTCAAATACGTTCAAATGGAGGAAAATACAAAGAAGCGTCCCGTCAGAGACATTCAATCTCAGACATGGGCCAACAGGGACTGCATGCATCGCTCAGAACAGTCTGTACCCGTTGACAACCGTTGCACATGTTGAAGAAAGTTTCTCAAAATGTTGGCTCCAAAATGTCCGGTTGCTTCGAATGTATAGACTTGTTGGTCAGGAGTTCCCGACTGGTGGATGGATAGCTCGGGATTCATACTGTCGAGAGAATAAGACCTGCATGTTGCGAAACTCAAAGTCTCTCACAGCCAAGCCACGCGACCTTCTTCAAACTCTACTGTGGATGCAACAGCGTACGCCCAAACTTTACCAACCTCCAAGTCAAAAAAAGTCAGAATGTCCCACTTCAGCTAGCTCAAGTACACTAAAAGTCGCAGCTTCTCATGTCGACAGCATGTGCCCATTTTGTCTTGACTAAGCTGCTGGATTCACTTTCTCAGGGGAGGCCAGTGTTGAATGATAGATGACTACGACTGAAGAGGCTGCTAAATTTAGACCCTCGGCTCTGGACTGCTTTATAGAACTGGGACCGCATGCATCACTCATAGCAATCTGCACCCCAGGCATACGCCGTCCTGTCCCAAACGGGAATCAGGTCTCAAACTGTCAGTGTGCATTTTTGGGGGTTGTTAACTTCGCGGGGCTACGTCAACCTTCGCTTGCCTGGTCCAATTTGATGAACCAGAGCTGCATCGAGTTTCATCACGTTGACTGTTTGTGATGTATGCAATTTATGAAAACACAAATTCACTGAACGTATGAATCATTATGTATAGTTGTCGGAGAATGCTCATCAGTTTTTACGTCTAATGGATATTGTCTAGGGAAGCAAAAAAGCAACTACTGACTGCGCAGATCGTCAAACATAACCATGAATTTAGATTTTAAACTACAGAGTTAGCCTGATGTGCATGTTTTAGGTTGATGAGGGACACTGGGGCGGCCTGATGAGGAGAGCTTGCAAACTCCACCCCGGAAGACCGTCACATGAACCGGTAAATCGCCTCCTGTGCAAGGAATGTTTGACCCAAACTTTATGCTAGTTCTGGCTAACTTCCTGTGCACAAAACAGTTTCCTGTCCTTGGGAGTGAGCAGTGTCCCGTCAAAAACTGCAGTGTAGACATGCAAACTGACACTTTTGTCTATATAAACGTTGTTTTTTTAGACTTGAAGCTAAAGGCTAAGGCTAATTTAATGCTAGCTAATGAAGGTTAACCTCTTACCCCCCGCTTTAACCAAGGTCATTTTCTCTTGTTCAGTTTTACCCACATCTAAAAGCTTCTCGACTGGAGCTTGCAACCAATAGGGCATTTGAAAGCTAAGACCAACGTTTTTGTTGATTTCTTCATCGCTTTTTCCCCTGCTTTCGGACGCTTTTTTTGTTGTGTTTTCGTTGTGTTTTTGTCACTCTTGATATTGTTTTTCCGGCACCTTTTTTGCGCTTTTGCTTTTTAAATTGCCTTTTCATCACTTTTTATCCCTGTGTTTGTTGCAATTGTCTTCGTTGCTATTTTGACGCTTTGTTCAAGAAGCTTTTGCCAAACTGGAGAAAATGTGCTCAGTTCAGGTGGGAAAAATACTGTAGTTTCATAATTGAAAATGGGGACTGGAAATAGTCATTCCATACACAGAGCCTATTTAAAGGGACTATGCGAAGTTTAAAGGGACTATAAGGAGTTTAAAAATGATTTAA
This sequence comes from Gobius niger, assembly GCF_951799975.1. Classification (NCBI taxonomy): domain Eukaryota; kingdom Metazoa; phylum Chordata; class Actinopteri; order Gobiiformes; family Gobiidae; genus Gobius; species Gobius niger. The sequence continues at coordinate 27,929,844 of NC_136852.1, read as the reverse complement.
AAAAAAGGATTTTCCTCCCCCTACATGTTCCAGCCATGTCCTAATGTGTAGAATGAGCCCAAACCTGTTCACCACAACTGCCTCTAAAATCCTGCACTGTCACTCAAAAAAGTGTTTATTCGGGTCTGAAGTGCCGTCATGCACGAGCTTAATATAGAGGCTGCAGTTACGCGTAAGACCTGAGGTGGCAGTAGTGAGCATAACATGGCCTTTAACATTGGACCATCTCGCAGTGACACAGAACCACCACTGGATGTCTTCATTAGTGCCATCACTGCAGTACAGATTTTCCAAATATTGCCAACTGGACTGGGTAGACCGAGTTGGGGACGTTTCGCTCCGATCCTCAGAAGCTCCTTAGTCGACAACATTTGAACTTTACAAGGATGGAACATTCCCGGACCACTGAGAGCCTACACAAACATTCAACAGCACGTTTTTCTTTTCACTTGGTTCCTTCTTAGCCGTTGCTACAAAGTTTCTGTCAAGCGATGAGATCGATTTATCCGTTAAATAGAGCGCTGATTACATTATAATACTCAGCCTCCTGCTTTCTCTACAGCTGTCATCCCCGTGAATCGCTAAAGCGGCGCCTTAAATGGTCTAAACTCTCCAACGCAGGCCTCTTGTTCCCCTCATCTCCTCGCCTTGTTTGCCGATCCGAACAGCACTCCCCTCATTTGCACATTCATTTAGAGCCCGACTCCGAAACAGCTGCGTGCGCTACCATTTGCGCCCGCGGTGACAGTCGGCGCTCCTCTGTGCAGAATATGCACCTTTTCTTTTTCTTTTTTTCTACAATCTTCATACCTCACACGCTGGGTAACAGATGTTGCGCAGACCTTTACTTGCAAATAAACACACCGTTTTAATCCGACGCGCCGACGCCACAACTCTTCGGGAAGTGCGGTCCCAAAACGCGCCCGAATGAGGAGTTCGTAACGACAGCAGTCAACTCGGATGGCAATTTGGAAATGCCAGATGCTCGTGGTTCCGATTGAGCTCCGGAGACGCTTGTTTTGACAATAGGCACGGGCTAGTCGGAAAAGAACCGTGGGTGACAACGCGGGAGAATTTCAGCCAGAAATAAATCACTTTTGGAGAAATGCTGTGTTGATTTTGTCGTATCAGATTTTCCTCTCAATTTTGGCAGAACAGTCCTGGTTGAGATATTTAAGTTCAACATTTCTTCTAGTTTAGAGCTGATGTAGTCGAATTCTTCCTTAAAGGTCCCGGGTTCCATTCCCGGACCTGTTGCCTGGATGAGCTTCTTCTGGGTACTTTTCCCTTTTCAACTTAAAACATGGACAATATTCTCATCCTGCACCTATCAAACGTAGCTCAAAATCTGGCAGGGCCCGGTTTTTTCCTATAGGCAAACTATGCACGATGCGTAGGGCCCCGCAGCCGCAAGGGCCCTGCATCCCAGTCAAACTGCGGTGTTGTAACGGGCCTATGTGTCTCAAAGATGAGTTGAATCCACACGGATCTGATGCGTGCCGTTACTTACAGTAACTCTGGTTCTCTGAATGTGCACAGTCTAAAACAAATTGGTTCACTCACAGGCTAATTCTCAGTGGTCAGACAGAAATAACCAGTTAGTTTTAAATCAGTGGTTCCCAAACTGTGGGTCAGGGACCAGAGGTGAGAGAATGTGACCATTTGTCATTTACCATTTTAAAAAGTGGGGAAATAGACTAGTAGTCGTCCTAAATCCCAGTCTCACAGTGGCTTAGTGGTTAGTGGTTCTCACACTGAGGGGAAGGGACTGAATTGAGGTCATTATGTTCCACTTCTGCCCGGCACTACTGCGCAGTGGAACCTTTTTTGACCGTAAATGGGTTTGCTCTTTACCGAATAACCATGGAGTACGAACTGTAATCATCTCGCGGGACGGATTGGGCCCTCGGCCTGCCTGCTTGACATGTCTGACCTGGAGTATAATTGCAATAGCATTATTTGCAGACTTGGATTGGAGTTTTCTTTTGGTTAACTTCACCAACTATTTAGTCCTGCTCAATCTGTGCACATGCACTAGTTATACTGTAAATAGTCACATTTATATACTTTCTACCTGCTTTTTAGGCCCAAAGTGCTTTACATCAAGGAACCAGCCACCCATTCACACTCTCATTCACACACCAGTCTGCACTTTCACTCTGCACGGGACTAAGGCATATGAAACCACTCTGTCCCAAAATCGTGATATGAAAAACAAAAAGCTCCAAAACTAAATCCACTTGTGGCCGCATCTGTCCATCTCAGATCGGACGCTCAATGAAGAAGCTGCGTCAAAACCTCAAAACCTACCAAGACTGTGACTCAGAAGACATTAACATCTTTAAACTACACATCAGGGACATGATAAACCACATTACCAAGAAATAAATCAGGTGTGTGTCCCCAGAGGATAACCTTTTTTGCATGTTTTTAGTGGTAGGGTAAAGGAAAGCTGCACAGACTTTTTTACCACATACATTAATACTTTTTAGGCAATTTCCCAAATGCTACCACAGTCTTTTAAAATAAAGTGTTACCTATCATCACCATTCAGTCATTTGGTCGGGAGCGTGTTTCGGGCTCTAGCAACTTGTAATATTTTCTGAGTGGTGAAAACGTTGAATATGACAACACTAAAAGCCAAGAAGACCAGCAACAGTTGGGAGTGTGACAAATCACAGCAAGCATTGAGGCGAAAAGTATTCATCTTTTGTTGAGTGAAAAGTCATTCTATCATTGTTGGCATGCACAATAGAAAATAAACAGGCTCCAGCGCCCGTCTCCTCTCCCACTCCCACGCAAATGAGGCGACGGACCAACCGCGCGTTGCAGACACAAGTCAGTCAGCGCGCCGTTCCTTCGAAATGTGTCACACAAATATTGGGAAAATCAATCAAGTGTTTCCCTATTGCTTTTGGAAAGTCATTAAATCTGGAGGAGGAAACTTTGCGAAATGACAGAAACGGATGTCATTAGTAATTCCACTGTTCGGGGCTGGATAATTTTAGCCCGTTCATTTGAAACGCTCTTTTCTGTCTGGAGACAAGAGCTCAAATTAACATCATTTTGACACAAAGGAGGGGTCACACGGAGGAAAGTGGCGATGGCCTCGGAGGGTGCTGATAAAGTAACTCCTGAAGGGCCGAGAGTGTACACAGAAACTTCTCTTCAAACAGTGGTGTTGTGCTTTTTCATGCTAATTTTTCAACACACTGTCATCACTATCTTACATTTTGCTGGTTAGAAAAATGCTTAACTTGATTTTACTTCTGTTCCCCATAGTTGGAAATCTCCTCAACAAATGCCACTGCCTCTCCGGGTCTGTGTACGATATCCTTTACAGATCTACTAATGTGAGCGGTTCTCAATAAATACTACAGCGACTTTTAGTGGAGCATTTCCTGTTGATTGGATAAAGCGCACCTTGGTTTAGTTATTAATCACGGTCAACGACAAACTGCCACGGAACCATTAAATATTTAGGTCAAAACAACACTATGTTCTGTTTAGAAGTGCGTAGCAGCACCACAGATCTAAATAATAGAGATCAGTGGGTCCCGTTCAAACCCATTCACAGTAATGATCCCAAGTGGTCGGTGAAATTAACATGGCTGCTCAATATCCTCCTACGATGCACTTGTGGGGCGGGTGATCTGGCTACGAGTCTCCACAGACCTCAGGCTTCTACTTTTTATTTCTAAAATACAAAAACCAGTGTGGTTAAAAATATAAAACATAGCCCAGTGTTGTCACATGGGTCATAGCATTTTTTTTTAAGCTTTTAAGCAGTACAAACAAGGTCCAAAGCTACTGTAAGTTTCAAAAGTGTGCTTTGGAGTCGCTGGCCCTGGCCACCGGGGAGTGATGTTACAGCAATGTCAGCTCCAAGCAAGGAAGACCAAAGAGACGCGCTTCCTCGCCCATTGAGCAGCACTTTGCACTTTTCAAGCATCAATAAAAGTGTGTTCAAATGTAACACCCTGTAAGACCATGTGATTGACTCTAACCAGCAGCGACGCGGATTCAAACAAAGATGCACAAGATTGATTCTCGCAGCGAGAAAGCAGCTATAGCAGGCAAGGTTATCTCAAACTACAGCTAACAATGAGAAAAGATTTAGGCTTTAAGCATGGAAGAACAGGGCTGGTTGTCACACTTTTTGTTCTGGAGTCCACTGCTCATAAACAGAATGCTGTCACACTTGCATCAGATAAAAACTTTACCCTTGGATTGAAGCAGGCATCTCTTCCTTTTTATAACTTATTGCAATAAATAGTAAACCGTCAAAGACTGACTGTGCTAAGAGTGCCGGGCAGGTTGCCACTGTGTGTGGGGTTGGTTGTCCCTTGTGTTACTAATGTGGTTATTTTTTTGGGTGTAAACATTAATTTAGAAAAAAACAGGTCTCCTTTTTTTTGTTTCTCGGGATAAAGGAACGCACCTAACACAGAAAGTACAGTATGTGCTCGACCAACTCTAATGACAAAATTAAAAGGAACAAAAACATGCTTGAACGACCCCTCGAATCATTTCCTCATTGCAGTGTTTTTGTAGTGAATGAAAACATATTACAAGAGGAGAATCAGGATGTCAAACTTATAGTTCAGCAACAATGTAAAGTCACAGCGCCCCCTAGTGTGGCTATAAAAAAGCTATGTGACAACCAACCCTTGTGACCCAGTTTCCACGATTAATGGATCTCATCAGGACTATACCAACTCCAAACTAGGGCTATGTTTTATCGTATTAAGAACTCTTTGGCGGTTCAAGTCTGTTTCCTGTTTCTTTTAAAGAAGCTCATGTCTGAATTGGTCTCGGTTTCGAGAGTTTCGGCTAAGTCCTGGTTTTGTTCTGGTTCGAGTCTGATTTAAATTCCTCTTTCAAAGCTTCTTTCCTTTCTGATTTCTAGTATGTGCTTTTGTTCTAAAACTAGGCAAGATACTGTACGTGCTTGACAAAACAAAACAAAAAAGCTGTCACAAATCCGTCAGTTGTCAATCTTCATCTCACGCCACAGACTTGCACGCACCATTTGAAACTCCTGCACATAACCTTTTCGTGTGTCACTTGCAAATCCTCAACCTTTGGCAATGCGACACGCGCGTTGGAGCCCGTCTACTGTCTGTATCGTAGCTCTTCGGAGTGACATTGTAATTGCAGAGGAGTGAAACACGGTGCCTCTCAGCTTTCACTCTTCATTATAGTCATTTGCCTCATAAGAAAGACACATGTACAAAGCATTTTCCTACGTTCTGACAACCGTCTGCGCTCCCATCCATCATAATTTGCTCGCACTCTCACTCAAGACTTTCCCTTTCTCCGACTCGTCACTTTAGAAACCGGAGCTGATTGAGAGCTGAAAAGATCGATGCACTGTCCAACTTTAAATTAATAGAGTGGAGCTTTTGTTCTTTCCTGAATGACTCATTTTGTAAGAAAAGATCATTTAAATTGCTCATATACATGACCTTCCAAGATATAAAGTTTTAACTTTTGCTGTAGGCTACTGATATATATACATACAGGGCACCGTCCTCTCACTGTTTCTCTTCCCAATCTACATCGGACTTCACATACAACACGGACAGTTGTCATCTGCAGAAGTTCTCCGACGACTCCGCCATCGGGGGCTGTGTGTCTAAGGGGAACGACCTGGAGCACCGGTCAGTCATCATAGACTTTGTGGACTGGTGTGGGCGCAACCACCTGTGCTTGAACATCAGTAAGACGAAGGAGATGGTGATCGACTTCACGAGGAAGCCACTACCGCACACACCGCTGAACATCCAGGGGGAGGACATTGAGGAGGTGGACATTCATTCATTCAATCTTTATTAAGGACACAAGTGAGAACACATGATCCATATTTATATAGTTTCAATTACCTGGGTGTTCACCTCAACAATAAACTGGACTGGTCCCACAACACCAACTCCCTGTACAAGAAGGGCCAAAGTCGCCTCCACCTTCTGAGGAGACTGAGGTCCTTCGGAGTGAGCAGGCCTCTGCTCAGGACTTTTTATGACTCTGTGGTGGCCTCTGCTCTCCACTACGCTGCCGTGTGCTGGGCCCCGGGCAGCACAGAGCGGGACAAGAACAGACTGAACAAGCGGGCCAGGTCTGTCCCGGGCTGCCCCCTGGACTCTGTGGAGGAGGTGAGGGACAGGAGGGTGTTAGCCAAGCTCATCTCCATCATGGACAACACCTCCCACCCACTGCACGGGACTGTAGAGGAGCTGAGCAGCTCTTTCAGCGGAAGACTGAGACACCTTCAGTGCAATAAGGAGCGCTACCACAGTGCCTTCATCCCCACTGCTGTCAGACTGTACAACAAGGCTGTAAAGTAACATGTGCCGTAACCCCTTTGCAAAAGTGCAATAATCTATGTATCAGCTGCACTTTATTCCCTGTACCAGCATCACTTATTGACAACCTGCACAAGGACTGTAACTTTACACCCCAATATTCTACTTATATAACCTGTTCTAACTTTTATCCTATTTTTATTTATTATTATTCCCTTATTGTTATAACTCCGCCCCCTAAGAATTTTGCTTTACTTATTGTACATAAGACACCTCGTTTTCTACTATTTAACTGTTTGCACATTTCCTGTCTGTTTTTGCACACTCTGTGTGATCTTATTGAATGCCGATTGTAACACGTGAATTTCTCTGTTGTGAGATCCATAAAGGATTATCTTATCTGATATGAGCAAAATATCTGGATTAAAGCGTCATCTCGGTCGCCTCTCATTATACACAAAGTACTTGACTTATCAATACTTACTCAATATTTGTGAATGAATAAGCGTGGGGAAAACAAAGAAGTGCCGCACTGATGTGGTGTTTTCCTGATGAACTCAACAAAACATGAAAGGTGAGTTTGGTCAGTTTTTTTACTCTGCCATATCTTTCATGTTTGACAAATGTATGATGCATGCATGATTGTAACAAAGAATTTGCATCAGAATCCCTTCCTGACACAAGTATCTACACCTCAGCAGCGTAGACTAACAATCAGCGTCATTCAATTGCGAGTTCAGCCTTATTTTTGTGTCAAAAAAAGGACACAGTTGCTTTTAAATGCCTGACACTTGTCCACATCCAGAGTGAACAGACAGGGATGTCCATTATCTCTGTCAGTTTTGTCGTCGTTGCACTGGAGGTGACTTTTCATTGATTTTCTCTCAAGGCTAAAGCGGCCTGTGTCCTCATCTGGCACCACAGGCTTTAGCTGTAACTTTGTGTGTCCATTCACGCCAAACTTTATGTCCCACAGTGTTTGATTTTGGCCTTTATGCTATTTTGGAAGTGTATTTTCTTCTTTTTTTGCAGGCTTAAATGTCCATTCCTCATCAGTCTTGCTCAGGAGCACCATAGCTGCTTTTAAGTCCAGATGGAGAGCACTTAAGGTGACGTCCTTAAATTGTAACTTATTCATAATGTGTGTAAAAATTTTATTTGGAGATTTGAAATTGCAACGTTGTATCTTTTGCTGCCTCTTGGCCAGGATTCCCTTGCAAAAGAGGTTTTTAATCTCAGTGTGACTTTCCTGGTTAAATAAAGGTTAAATAAAAATGAGTAATAAAAAAGTGCAGTTAAAGGGTCTCATATAACTTTACACACAGTTTGGGCGTTTTGCTCCACCAACATTTCATCCGATGGGCGGGGGAGCGATTGAATTTTGCCTTGCACTTTGGGTAACATTCGACTTTGTTCTGTCTGTTGTAGCCTTTTCGTTTCTTCTGCTTGCTTCATCATTTTCTAAAAAAGGAATACAATTCTGTAGCTGATGTTTTATGATGCAGACTTTGACTGTTCCTACCCTACGTTTGGGGCTCGTACCTCCCCTCCTGCCTTCAGCGGACACTCAGCCACACACTGCCCCCTGTACAATCTCCGGCTCGGAGTCTGGAAGGCCGGGCGGGATAGCTAACCGCTGCCGCCGGTGTCTATGAGCTGTCCCTGGGGGACTATAGTAAAAAAAGCACTGACAGCCTCTGGTTATCTCTCTCTGCCCCTTTATTCTGTCTGTATTTTCATCGTAAGAACATCCAGCCATGTCAATAAATAAGTCCGTAGCCAAGCTGCTAACTGCTCGCTCGGAGCTAACTAGCTGCTTAGCTGCAAGCACGCATAGATCCACTGAAAACAAGTACTATGCACTAACAACATCAATGAAGCCGGTAACTATATAAAGCAGCCTTTGAGAGGATCACACGCTGAGCCGGGCTTGGCACATTTGTGATTTATTGCGGACTTTTCATCAACAATGAGCTGTAGGCGATTGCAACAAGCTAACGGGGTTAACCTGAAATAATCAATCAATCAATCTTTATTTATAGAGCGCTTTTCATACACAGGTGCATCACAAAGTGCTTGACATTTAAAGCAGTACAAAGTAACGTGTTTACCTTAATAAATCCTTTCCGTAGTCCCTGTGGGGGTAATACAAGTGTTTATGGGATGATTGGAGGGTCTTTCATCTCCCCCTGGTGTCTCTGACCAGAAAACCATGTTTGCAACTTGACTGCCACCGGTGCGGAGGAACCAATACACACTAATAGAATCACGAAGAAGAAGAAGCTAACATGCTAACGGGCAAAGCTACCTGCGGGCTAACATCACTTTAAACAGTATTTACAGCAAAGTTTGAGTGAAAAAAATAATATTTCCATTGTATAATTGGATGCACAGTAACCCTCTCTCCCTTCGCCTTTCCTGTCGGCGTAGTATTTACTCTCCAAGACAATTAACAAGTTAAAAAATCGTAACTTGCTACTACACCTGCAGTTGCACTAATGGCCTCTAGGGGGAAGAGTTACTTAGTACTGCTTTAAAAAGACATTAAAAACATTCTCGCCCGTCAAACCCTCCCACCCCCCCCACCCTCCCAATTTATACAGTTACCACATACACAACTATACCTCCTACCCTTTACTCTACACTCATACTCACACACATAATCAAAATCAAGTACATGAGGCTGGGAACAGATGACCAGGGTGAGGAAACCCCATCAGAGGAGCCGTCCTCCCCGGGAGCAATAGACCAGCTGCAGCCGCCCGGTCGCCGACGCAAGGGGGGAAGCGCGGCAGAGACACCACACCTCCACAATAACCATTATAATCGTCCTTTATTCGGACGTATGGGCTGGATATGTGCTTAAATACTGGGGAGATCCTCGCGTAGACCATGGGTATAGCTATAGTTAGGACATGGCAGTAGCAAAGAGGGACTAGTTAGCCCCACAACAGCAGTTATTTTTCAGTCAAGAGCTCCTTCCTACGCTTCAGAACATTTAAAATCACTCTCCTCTGACGTCTCAATCAATGGTTTTGTATAGCCCATTATTGCCTTACAGGGCTGCACTAAACATTAAGGCATAAAACAGAACGGAAAAGTATCTAACGCGTTCGGTCTGAATTCAGTATGCTAGCAATAGGAGGTGCGCGCCGCAACAAACGTTACTACAACAGGGGAGCAAGAAACAGAGATAAAACGGGAGACATTCCTTTTTTGCTGTAGATTACTTATTTTTACAAGGAAATAACGCTCTTTTTTTTTCTGTAAACTTTTTGTCTTTGGGGTAAAAAAAAAAAAGTATATATATATATATATATAGAATTGTCAAAATACTAAAATAATACTGCCTTGTTAAAAGCAGAAAAAAATAACCCCCCAAAATTTTAAAATAACAAAAAAATGGTTAATTACAAGACTGAAACATTGGAGCTGCTTCAAAAGGCATTCATCTATGGAGAATTGTTTCAGTGCAATAATAAAGCCGGTGATTGCGTAGATTTGACTCTTTCTTTGTTCTAGGTGAAAGCTCCATAATTAGACAGATCAATCAGACCCAACAAGAGAAAGTTGAAAAAAAAAACGCCTTAACCTTCCATTTTCAAAGCAAACACAGCCTTTCAATACCAGATAATTATATAGTTGCGAACATTGTGCAGTTGCAATGCCCCAAAAAAAAAAGTGCAATTATTAGCAACGGCTTTATTTTCCCACCTCCTCATTCGGATAACTCCTGCGAGATAACCAGCATTTGTAGCACTTTTTAAGTCTGCATTTAATGAATATGAAACCGGACAATGGGCGCGTTCAATACGTGGCCAACACAGAACGCCTAAGCCAAGCCAATACGGACCCAGGGCCATCTCTGCGACAATGGCCCTCGATAGTGGAAGAGCTTAAAGTAGTAAATCACTCCCAATACAATAGGCCACCACATAAAGACCCCATCTGCCATCAACAGATAGGGGAGTTTTTCACCTGGTAAAAAAAGAAAGAGAGCGAGACTTTCTTTAAGCCATACTCTAGACGTTAAAGGTCTTAACAAAAAGGAGAGTTTTATAGGCATTTAATTGGACCACAGTGACGGACCGACGGGGAAAGAAGTTTGGAGGAAAAAAATAATATCTAGACTGAGTTTGAGGTATTCACAAGTTCATTAAGTTTAAAAGACATTATCAGAGGAAAAGGAAGAGGAGCAAGCGGCGAGGGAGAGGGAGACTTAATGAAAGTTTGTTTGCCCCGAGGTTAAAAACAACTATTAACAGAAGAAGAACAGACAAGAAAACTTTAGTCTTGGAGCTAAAGTGAATTGGCACTGAAGTCGGAATAAAGGAGAAGCTTCATCATCGTCAGTTAATCTATTTGTGCCAATGACTTCTTGGTTTATTCTTGTTCGGGAAGACTTGTGACCGGAATCCTTCCACTACGTATTACTACTACGACTACTACAACAACTACTACTACCACTACTACAATGTATGGCTTCTCGTGCAACCATCACTTTTGGCCTTACGTCATTGTGAATTGGCTCGTTGCGCAATGTGGCTACCAGAGCCAGTTCTTCCTATACGCAAACTACCCATCTCAGTTAAACTACGGTGTTGTTTCACTGATTAATCAAAGCATTGTTACGGGGACAGGCTCTGTCCATTTTGACCAAATCCTGTAAAATGAGTCCATTTGTAATTTCAACTGAGATGAAATTGTTTCCATGATGTAGATGTCATGAACAATATTGATCCAATCCTCGGTTTTCCAGGCTTGAGCCATCTTCTGGTGATGGCCTTTTTTTTGGTTTGTTTGTTAACGCGGACAAAGAGAAGAGAACACATTACACCTGTGCTAAAGTCTCTCCATTGGCTTCCTGTTGAGTTTAGAATAAAATTTAAAATCTTGCTCCTCACATTTAAATCCATAAAGGGTTTCGCTCCGCTCTATCTCCAAGACGCTGTCATTCCATATCAGCCAACCAGAGCTCTCCGCTCTCAAAACTGAAAAAAAAACTCAACAAAAAAAGTGATTCCTCGAGTCTCCAAAATTACTGTAGGAGGCAGAGCCTTTAGCTCCAAGCTCAGGTGTTATGGAATGAACTCCCAGCCCACGTTAAAGAAGCAGACACAGTCCCTACATTTAAGACTAGGCTCAAAACGTTCCTCTTCGAATTAGCTTATAATCAGGTCAGTTTGGTAAAGCTCTAACCCACAGCCTGAAGTAAAGCTGCCTCAGGAGAAACACTGCTGTGGGAAGTATGGTCCACTGAGCGCTGTCCTCTTCTTCTTACTGCAGACTTTGTCTTATTATGATACAATATTTAATTTATCTGTAGTCTGTTCATCACTATTCACATGGTGTCTCCTGTCCCACTCCCCCTCGGGAGTGCCTGTCTAGATCGAACGGAGGAACTTGGGTGAACGGAGGAACCCTGCATTCTGGAATCTGAGGACTGGACGGTCTGTGATCTTGGCCCGTCTGCTGAGGGATCCTTCGGCCCTGGGTCTCTATAGCCTGTCCGTCCATGGGAGTGGATCTCTCCTTCTATGGTTCTCCCCAAGGTTTCTCTTTTCTCCTGCTGGGTTTTTGAGTTTTTCCTTGCCGTGCTGGAGAATCTAAGGACGGGGGACGCCCACGCCGCTCGTCGCTACCTCCTATTGGACATTATCTTTGCCTGGATTAACCTGAACTTTTAATTGTCATACTTATTCCTCTGTTTTATTGCCTTAATGTTTGGTGCAGCCCTGTGAGGCGACTTCTGTTGTGATATTGAGCTATACAAAACCATTAAACTTAAACTTAAACTTAAACTTTTTACTCGCCGCTAGGAGAATATAAAGTAGTTTCTTGTCTCCATTGTAAAGACCATCCAGTTCTATGTCACCAAAATAGGTTGCTTCGAATGATAAGGGGAAAACAATCGAAAATACATTTTGTATATGTTGATGAATCTCTACCCAATATTCTTGAATAATTTGGCAGCTCCAGAAAACATGGAAATGAATCGCCTGTGCAACACCACACCTCCAAGCACAGGCTAATTCTAAGTGGTCAGACATAACCGTCAGGTGCAGGTTTCAGTTAGTTTTAAATCAGTGGTTCCCAAACTGTGGGTCAGGGACCAGAGGTGAGAGAATGTGACCATTTGCCATTTTAAAAAGTGGGGAAAATAGACTATAGCTTAGTCCTAAATCCCAGTCTGACAGTGGGGCCTGAATTGATGTCGTTATGTTCCACTTCTGCCCTGCACTACTGCGCAGTGAAACTGTTTTTGACCATAAATGGATTCGCTCTTCGTCGAATAGCCATGGGATGCGACTGTAGGGCCCCGGTCTGGATTTTTGCTTAGGGCCCCAGAAGGACCAGCACCGGCTCTGGTCTACGCCACTTCCGCTAACTTGAAGCTGTGAGCGCCAACACTTCACATCATATTCCTTTCCAATGGGGATAAGTTTAGACCTGTTTGAATGATCTGATTGACTAAAGATTACTGGGATTACAGCGAGTTTGTCCATGGTCACCTACAGAATAATGGATGTAGGATGTAAAACGTGTTTGTAAAGGTACTGGGCAAACAGGCAATAATGAATTAAACACAAATGAATAAGCAATTTCACACTCGAGGATGAAGTGACAGACTTTGACAAGTGCGAGATAGCAAGAGAGACCACACTTTGCGTTTTTTTTCTAGAGATTTGCATGAGTAAAGAGTTACAGTAGAAGCTGCAGTACCACACACAATGAGTCGCCACAAATAATGCCTTGAAATAGGGTCAAAATTGGGCTAAAAACTCCTCTACAGTAGTGTCAGTACTACTACAACAAATAAAAATAATAGTTCTGGGCTGGGCTTAGATGTTTCTTACCCTGTCAAGTGATATTTTGTGCATTGTGGAACTGGAAAATAAAACTAAACACCATATTTTGACTGGTTTGTTGGACACGCATTGGGGAAAACCTTGAAAACCATAGCAGCCAGAAAAAAAAGGACTATATGGCAACAAATCCAAAATGGTGGCCCACGGTACAGTCGGAATTCCTTTGCTCTGCTCCTCAGGGCTCCTCTGTGTGCACTGGAAATGACAATGGATGCCCCCCGCTTCTCCACTCCAATCAAACCCAGTGAGTCGTCTGATTAAATTACCCCCGTGTGTCGGCTCCAGGGCCAGGGCTCAGCTGTGGAACGCTCTCCCCCCCCTTTCCAAATCAGAGCACCAGTTTGGGCGAGCAGAAGAGGCGCCTGGGGTCCAAGGTCCTGGTTTACCTGTCTGCTCCAGTGACCTGCGAACTGATCGACGGACAGCTGAGGTCCGCACCGCACACCGCAGACAGAGAGCGCTTTACTGTGCCTCAGAACACTGCTGTGTTTGTGGAGGGAAAACCATGAATGAGGGGAATAAAAACCTGAACTTTTTTCTTGTTTTCAGACGCTAAAGCAACAGCAAAGGTCTGACATGAGCAAATGTGTTTTATTTTTTGATGTATTTTTTTGATCTGGGCAACAGGGGCAGTTATTGGCCGAGGGGTGGCAGAAGAGGGAGAGAAACGATGCATCACAGCATTTTGTTCAGTATATTCCTCCAGCAGAATCCGCGTGTGCCGCCGCAGCGTCTTTAAACCGCAGCTGAACGATAACGCTGCAGATCCACAACAGCAGATACACGCCCCTCTCATGACAAAGGCTCCACTTTTGCTAAGTTACAGCAAGTCGCTCCCTCTTTCATGAAAGTGGGACGGTTCAGGAAAGGAGAGAACAGGTACTAGGATTAACAAAATCACAACAGCCTGTTCATCTATTCCAGGGGTGTCCAAACTGCGGCCTACGGGCCAACTGCAGCTCGCAGCCCACTTTAAAGCAGTACTAAGTAATGCGTTTACCTTAATAAATCCTTTTCGTAGTCCCTGTGGGGGTAATACAAGTGTTTATGGGATTATTGGGGGGTCTTTCATCTCCCCCTGGTGTCTCTGGCCAGAAAACCATGTTTGCAACTTGACTGCCACCGGGCCGGAGCAACCAATACACACTAATGGAATCACGAAGAAGAAGCTAACAGGCTAACGGGCAAAGCTAACTGCCGGTTAACGTCACTTTAAACAGTATTTACAGCCAAGTTTGAGTGAAAAAAAATATTTCCATTGTATAATTGAATGTACAATATCACTGTCTCCCTTTGCCTTTCCTGTCAGTGTAGTATTTACTCTCCAAGACAATTAATAAGTTAAAAAAAAAACTACACCTGCAGTTGCGCTTATGGCCTCTAGGGGCAAGAATTACTTAGTACTGCTTTAAATTGACCCGTTGCATTATTATTATTTATAATTGAACATGTCCAACAGCGCTTGACCGCATGTAATTCTCAGTCTGTCGGTGGTGCTCCTGTCTTGAATAGGGCAGTGGCGCCGAACAAATCAGGGCAATCAAAGAAAAAAAATCCAAAAGTCGAAAAAATCATCACTTTTACAACAGTGTTTTTAATGATTTAAATGATAGAAAGTTTAGTCAGAATGTAGTTTTCACTGTAAAAAAGTGCAACATATACAGTGTGTTTGGTTTATCAAATATAAAACTGTACGCATGCCTGTGTTATGATGCCAGTGATCACAGAGAACTATTCAGTAGACGATGTGCGGGCAGGGGTTAACCCGAATGATGATTAATTAAGTTGTCTGCCCAGGGCGCCGACCAGGCCAGAACCACCACTGCTTTTAATACTAATGTCCCACACTGTAAGGCATAAAATAATGATTCAGAAGTTTCACTCAGCGCGCAAAGATCCTATGGAGAGTTTCCCACAAAATCCCTGCAAACCGAAAAAAAGGCTTTAGATGTTTGACGACTCCAGAAATAAAACAAGAGGCAACAAAGTGCATATTCTGTTTGAATTGTTATCCATACAAGCTATTTCAGAAGGGGCTTACACAAATCAACACATCAGTCAGCTCTTTCTGAAGAGCATATGTAACCACAAAACCCAGACTTCTGTTCAACTTGAGTAAACACGTTTTGCAGTCCGTGCAGAAAAAATAAAGTTTGCCTGCTGGTGTTTTGACCTCCAAGAATGCCACATGGAAACTCTCGACACAGTGTACAGCACGACTGAAATCGATTGTCTAATTCCACAAACTTATGTCTATTCTCCGCTGATCTCTGGAAGCCGAGCAAAAAAACCCCAAATAACCTTATTTGCAGCAGTTAAAGCTTTCTTAAATCCTGCTGTTTTGTTCTGATTAAATGATAAAATAGAAAACCACCGCCCACGTAGAGACCTCATCTTAATCCTAAAAGTGGCCAATCATATCACACACAGCAACAGCAGATCGGATTTGTAAGATAATACAGGCGGTTTATATCTTTCAAATAGGTCGATTAAGACCCGCAATAGAAGATTTGAGTCACCGAAGGGCAAATATCAGCGTCATCCTACCTGTTCAAGCTTCCAGTGGAACTCGGCCGGCCTGAAGGAGTCGGCGCTGCTGAAGTCCGTCCGCAGCAGAAACACCAGGCGGCAGTTGTGGACGTACAGAGAGTAATGGTGACGGTTCATTTCTATAGACAGTGAAAGAAAGAATCCAATAAACATTCACAACTCACGAGATGCGCAATACTAAGCCGATTTTTTTTTTTTCCCAGAGTGTGAACGCGGCCTTAGACTTACAATTACGCTTCGGAATTTATTTCTCCTGATCAGCCAAATTGTGTTTCTTGGAGCATATTGTTAAATTTGCCCTTCTGAATGCTAATCCAAACAGTAGCATCGGGGAGGGATAAGAACTCTATTTACTTAGCTAGAAGAATGATTTTCCAATTTATAACATGTTGATATCATAATTTGTTTACTCGTGCCCCCAAAGCAGTGAGAAAAGTTCAAGGTGCTATAATAATAATACTGATTTGGAACAGATTATGCAAAATATTGAATTGTGCTATTGTTGCTTTGGAATCTTTGTTATTTTTTCCTTTGAAAGCATGTAGTCCGCAATTGGTTTGGCTTATTTTGAGCTCATGAATGTAATAACTTATACATGCATGTGTTCTATTGTTTCATACAAACATGTTTCCTAGTAGTGCATTAGGTTTTGGGATCAAGTATTTATTAAGACACAGGGGAATGTAATGATCAAATCAAGCACTGAAGGCGAGAGAGAAAGCACACGGTTATGTGATGTAACCAGCACATGTGGCACAGATGTAGCAGCTCTGTCTGTCGAGCTACAGCAGGATTTACAAAAGATCTGCTCCACTCCTCAGACTAAATTAACACATCAAAGAGGTAACAGAAAAACTGAAACTGAGACTCTGTTGACATGACAAACTGTAAAAATCACAGAGAAAGGCTCTGTGATTTTTACAGTTTGTCATGTCAACAGAGTCTCAGTCTGAGTCAGTGTTTAAGCTGCTCAAGACGTTAGCGTGAGACCGGTTAGCAACTGTCAACCATTGACACTTTATTCAATCAACTGTCAACACGATAAACACATGTGTGGCTCACATCTCTGAACACTGAGGAAATACTACAGGAACAGCTCAGCTCTGACCTCTGTCACATGATGTAGCCAAGGTTTGGACTTTGGTTCAAGGCTTTCTCTTGGAGAGGTCAGAGCTGAGCTGTTGAAGCTAAATGCTAACCGGTAGCATGCTAACATCTTAGACACTGACTCACTGGTTTCTTCACATAAACATGCGTCTCTGGGGCATGTTTTAACTGTTATCTTCTTGAGCAATCATTATTACATACAAATGCCACTGTCAATCAGTTGTCTTTCATTATTCTGAGTAGAGATATTGCTACATGTTGTAGTACCGCATAATTCTACTTCGGTATTCAAAATGGCCGCCATAACAACAAAAGTCACATGGCTGAAAGGCATGTATACTCGCTTTCAAGCCGTGGACAGAGGAGTGGACAATAAAAATGTTTAGACTCTATCAGACTACAATTGCTTGCAAAAAAAGCAATATTTTTTCCTGAGGTTCAACGATACTTAGTTTTCGATAGCGATACCTGAACAATACTTTTTCTGATTCTGAATCAGAAAACAGGAAAATACTGTTTGGAGGATATGCTAATTTACAAAATCTCCAATGTCATGAAATGTGTGAAAAATGGCGGGAAAATGTGTAAATAATGGGGGGAAATAGGGAAAATTGAGAATTGGGAAGGCGAGAAAAAAATGTGGCAAATATATATGTACTTTTGTTTTTTATTATACCGGTAGTACCTACATTGTTCTCCGATAACATACTGGTATCTTTTAATGGTACCCAGCCCTAGGTCCGACCCACACAATGTGATTCTGAAAAGTTCTGAAATGTTGCATCTTTCATCCCCTTCATTGCTCTCGCGACACTGACCAGTCTTATCCGAGTTGCAGAGCAGCGTCTCCTTCTCGGCCCTCAGCCCAGGACTCGGCCCGTGCTTCATCCACGTGGCGATGGTGAACTGGTCGGTGAGGTTCTGGGGGACCACCCAGTCCGGGATCTTCGCCGCCTGACGCCCCTCGAAGCGGAAGATGAGGTCGCTGTCCCTGCCGCTGTCCGTCAATAACCAAAACGTCCAGTTAGTGGCGCTGCTGGGTGCGGGGAGGAGGTCCGTGCTGCCCGACGAGGCGCCTGGGGACGACACGGGACAGGGCAGATTAGAATTTTCTTTTTTTCCTTTGAACCAATATTTTCTTCAAAATTATTATTCAGACCTGGCCGTGGCTAGATACGTAGCTTACCACCACAGAGTATGGCGAGAACAAACAAGTGTCCCTAGTAAAGCGCTTTGGGTGACTTTAGAGAAAGGAATGTTATTTGTATAGCGCTATTCACATGAAAAAAGGTCACCCAAAGCGATTCACACAATGGAGCAGGATGTGGTGGTGGTAAACTACGTACAATATGTGGCTACAGTTTCCCAGTTTGTGCTACACACATCTGCAGCAACGGACCCAACAACAAGTCACTCCTCCGACAAATGCAGTGGGGTCAAGGTTTTGCAATGGCTTTCACCATCTCCTGACGTAAACATCATTGGAGATCTGCGGATAAACCTCCAAAGAGCAGAGTGTGGTCGACAGCCCATGAATCTCTCAGTTCTGGAGGAATTTTGTAAGGAAGAAATTGCAAAAATCGCTCAAACAAGAAATGGAAGACCCTTCGGTGCCTTAAAAAGTCTTTCAAGCTGTGTTTTTTTTTGTTTTGTTTTTACATTCATTGCTTTTTTATTCACATTATTGGTGTGCCTAAACTTTTGCACCCCATTGTACTTCCTGGATAGAACAAAATAAATGTTGTACACAGACAGGTGGGCTGGGGTTTAGCCAGCCCATCTGCACGGCGATCTAGATTTACTGTGCAATTGTCCAACAACTTCCATGGGGCAAAACTATAGTCAATAACTAGATATAAAGCACTTTTCTTGGGAGTCGTTCTTTTTATTAGGACAGTAAAGTGTGTAAAGCGAATGAAGATAGACTTTAAGCATCTGTTGCCGACCGGACACCACAAGTCTGACAAGGGCATCTCTTTGGCCGCATCCAGGCCATCTTTTTTTGAAAATGATTGGGCAAATTGTGCATTCAATTGTTAATGCTTTAAATGCGGCGGCGGGGTCACCTTTGGTAATTGGATTTGGAGTGGGAAGGTTATATTCTGTGCCAGTTTTTGCTTCACGTCAATAGACCCAGTAATTGCAAATGTATTAACCATGACATCTGCATATTGACAATTTGGGGGGCAAATTCTACCATCAAATCCTGGCCCGCCCTTCGTTTATGTAGGTTGTGCCGTGACATGCCCAGCCCCTATAAGCGGCACGTTACACTTGTCAAAACCCATCAGCTCACATACACAGAGGGTATGGGCCTAACCTTGGCTATGATTACTCCTGAGTGAGGCAGATGGCAGGTCTTAATATGCAATCAATGGGTCGAGATAGAGAGAGGATGTGGCTATTGATTCACGGCGAAGGCATCTGACTTTCAGGAAGATCGACGCGTCAGGCACTGGTCACGAAATCCGAGATCAAGGTAAATCAAACGGAGGACACTGCGGATGGAGTGACACCTGCTACGTTGCCTTCTTGCTCCTGATGATATCAAAGCTTGAACCTTCAAAACATGTTCGATGGATCATTTTATAGCCCCAAAACTGGTGTACAAGTATTGAGTGTGTATGACACGATTGAGATAAACAGTGGGAGGAAAACATAAGTATACCATGTGGAATTTCTTACATTTCTGCCTAAATTGGTGACTAAATGTGGTCCGATCTTTGTTAAAATGACAAGAATGATTAAACAGTGTCTGCATGAACAAATACCAGCCGGACGTTTACATTTGATCATATTTTTATTGGCCAAAACATGTAAACATTCACAGGGCAGGGAGGAATAAGTGAGTACACCGCCTGAATCTACCTGAACTGCAGCAGTTTTGTAAAGAGATTCACTCTGATCGTTGTGAGCGTCAAATCTGCAACTACAGAAAAGCAGTTATTGCTGCAAAAGAAGGACCAGCCAGATATTTAATACAAGGGTTCACCTACTTATTCCATGCATGTTGTAAATGTCTCAGGTTTTTCTGCGTTTTCCTCCCAAACTTTTCAACTTTGGGTCCTTGAGTCCACAGTATATTTTTCCAGTAGTGCTGTGGAGCATCCAAGAGCTCTTTCGCAAACCAAAGTTGAATATTTTGGGAGGAACACACAATGTCATGTGTGGAGGAAAAATGGAACAGCACACCAACATCAAAAGTCTGTCCTCACTGTGAAGTATGAGGCAAGATAATCATGGTGTGGGGCTGTTTTGTTGCCTCAGGGCCTGGACAACATGCTATTGTCAATTGAAGAATTTATTTTTAAGTTTATCACAATATTTTGCAGGAAAACCTGAGATATTCACAACAGCACGAGAATATGTAAGTGAACCCTTGTATTAAATGTCTGGCTTATCCTTCTTTTGCAGCAGTAACTTCTTCAATCAGGATTAATCTTGGACCATTCCTCTTTACAAAACTGCTGTAGTTCAGTGTGATTCAGGCGGTGTAGTTACTTATTCCACGCTCTCCTGTGAATGTCTACATGTTATGGCCAAGCTAAGCAGACACTGTTGTATCATTCTTGTGATTTTAACAAAGATCAGACCACATTTAGTACTCACTTTTTCCTCCCACTGTATACTCTGGGAGGGTGTGTCAGGCAGGATGTTTTAAATGTTGTAATCTTTAAAGCACTTTGTGATCAGGCCGTTCAGACTGAAACTCAGGTGAGCTAGGTTATTAGGACTTAGAGCTAAAAATTCTTAGAACTACGAAGATGTTTACCCACAGGTGACAATAGTAGAGGGGAGGGACTGGGCCAAGCTTAACTCCTCCCTGTGGTCTATATCTGCGAGGTGAACTGAAACTGACAAGTTCAACACTTCAGCTACAGAGTACAGAAGATGACTCAAGAACCTTCATTGACTCTGAAAAAGTACCACCAGTGGTACATTATACATATTTCATCACCATTACAGTTAAGAATAATATAATGGAATGCAGAGTAAAGTTTAGTTCAGCAGCAACAGCCACATTAACAGCACAGTAAGGACTGTTGGAGTTTATGCAAATTAGCCATGTGGATTTCAGTTGATTTATAAACTAACTCAAAAGCAAAGCTGCCTTCATTCAGGCCATTTTGCTGCAACAATATTAAACATGAATTCAATAAAGGCTACCAAGACCAACAACATAGTTCTGGTTTAGACCTGGTTAAGTTGGGGCTTAGAGGCAGGCCCAGTAAATACTGCCATATTTACTTCATTTAGCTTTCAGTCTTTGTTTACGAGTGTGACTCAAGCAAATGCTCTATTAATTATCGTAAGTGAGATAATAGAACTTTTTGTCTACCTGCAGTAGAGACTTGGCAGAAAGACAAAGATGAACATTTGCAATATGAGCTCATAGAGTCAGAAATGGAGGTGGGCCTAATGTTTTCAGCAAAGAAATCTAAATAGTGGGTTGGTTATACTTTGTTGCTATATATTAGTTTTAAAGATTTCTGCAGTAGGGATTTTGGATGTCAAGTTTAGTTTTTGAATAAGCTGGTTATTAGTGGAAAGAATATGTAAACAATCAGATGTTTCCTTGTGTTTTAATAATAAAAAAACCTTCAACATATTCTTAAGTCCAAGTCTTTAAAGTTTTTGGAGGCTGTAGGAGTTACTGAAGTGGACACGTTGCTGCAAGAGTGTAGGTAAAAGATCCATTTGAGAAAACAACATATTTGGATTACGGCGTCATCTCGGCTGCATTTCGTGCAACACGTGGACACCGAACATCCCAATATCTGTTAATGAATACTGTGATGCTGTGAAAAACTACAGTGGGTCAAGAAAATGTAATAAAATAAGCATTGTAAAGGGTGAGTTTGGTCTTTTTTTTTTAAAACTCTGACATTAAAACTAAGAAAAAGGAGAAAACTAGCACAAAGAACTGTTTTCACCTCACCTCAATAGCAGTTGTAGTTTTAGTCAAAATATAAAGTTGAAGTACTGCACTCACCACAGAGCTTTTGTAAGGACTTCTCGGAGTAGGTCTCCCGGTCGCAGCCCTTGCCGATGTGGCTGGTCTGCAGCTCCACGGTGGTTCTCACCGAGGACAGGGGGCCTCCGCAGGTCTCCAGGTGCATCTTGGGAAACAGCTGCTTGCTTCCCGTGCCCGGCTCGTAGTCCACTCTCTTGCTCCAGCCTGCGCACACACATATAGATATGACAAAAATGTGAAGGTGAAATTTGCTGACATTTTGAGGAACAACATCAGCCAATTATAAATCTAAGGGCTTCTTTTGTTGACATATTAAATGCCAGCTTTTGTTTTGCTATAAAAAGTATGACAGCATAACCGTTGTTTATCAAATAATTACTGACTTCTGATTTATATCGTCTTTCTATCTGTTTCATTCTTTTGAAAATATACAAATATTGTAGAAAATCAATCAGACAAAAGCAGCCTTTCTTTCTATGTCGGAAAATAAAAAGTTCTCAACTGATTTCTGGCATTTGTGTCTCATGTTTTGAAGATTTTCCCGCCGTCACAAAAAAACCCTCTGTCCAATATGTCACAGTCCGCAGCGATCGCTTTTGGCGGCGCAGTTCGATAGCGTTGTGGCTAATGAGATGCTCCGCGGACACGGCTGTTGAAGTGCCGTTAGCGTCGCGCATTACCGGCACTGGTCATTACACTGTCACTGTTGGAGTTGTTTGTTTTCAGCTCAGATAATGGCAGACGGGCTGTTATTTGCGCTGCCTGTGATTTTGAGTTCTGCGGCATTATTTGTCCGTGGATTTTGCGGCGTCAATCCTGAACCACCAGTTTTGATCTTTGGCGTGTCTTCAGGTCACTTCTTTGGCGTGTTTTCAGTTCCTATCAACCCCAGTTAGGTGACTCCATAGGCAGCCCTAACCTGGACCAAGGTGCAACTACAAATCTTAGTCCTCAGTCAGTACATACATGGACACAACTGAATTACTTTATCTTATCCTCAAAACGAATGATCATCAATTTCTTTTGGCAGTGATGCATTAAAAAATATAAAAAATAAACGTAAGTGTACCATCTGCATCCATCACAACTCAACCTATCACACTTTGTACACCAACCACTCTTACTTTTACCTAACCAAGCCTAGATAGATAGATAGATAGATAGATAGATAGATAGATAGATAGATAGATAGATAGATAGATAGATAGATAGATAGATAGATAGACAGACACTTTATTCATTAAATTCAGTTGTCCATCAGTAGCAATCAGCCGATAAAAAGACAATACATATAAATATGATAAAAAGTACTTGCCCTTCACTTTCGATGGCAGCTAAAACACACAAAGAGCTTGTAAAGAGCTTTCTGCTTGTACTTTTTGGGAAATATAGCTTCTGACCAAGATTATGACCAGGATTGAATCTTCCGCATGTGTTTGTGCATCTGACAATGTGCTGGATCTATCATTCACCGCAGCCTGGTCATCAGCAGGAGAACCCATTACAAAGCCTCGCAGATTTGATGTGTTTTTGGAGGATGGAACTTTGCAAGTCTGCAGACACTGTCAACACAACTGTCTGCAGCTTCAGTTTAGCGGTAAATGATGATGACACACATGAGCTCGGTTTGGGTGCGCACATACACGCGTGACACACGCCGTGGATCTTCAAATGAAAAGAAAACAACATAGGCTAAAACTTGCACAAGGCATATCATCAGACAGGCACAGTGCATTGTTCCACCCCATAGTATTCAGAGATTTTCCTGTTCTCGATCACTTACACACTTTCATTGAAACAAAGCAAGAACACAGCGAAGACAAGGCATGCTGCTTCAGACTTACAAACATGGACATCGTTTTACTTAACCGCTTTAGTCCATCTTAGCTGTGATCAAACCAGGAGCAAACATCCCGCTAAAAAAAATCAATCCTCTTCCTCCTTTCCTCTTCCATTGCCTGGCTAACACTACCCGCTTGTCTCCATATGGCATTCCCTGTGTATAGCTGTAGGAACATGGTATGGATCACTGATGCGTTTGTTCACATTTGGAGTTTGACAACAGGTCGAATGAACTAGTCACGTAGAGAACGTTCCACAGCGTTGAAAGTCAAATCGATTCTCTATATTAAAAGTAAATAAATAATGGGGCCTCAATATCAGCCTCTCATTCAGTCGTCCTAGTTTCCCGTCCTCCTCTGCGCAGAAAGAGCTCTTTGCCTAGTTGGACACTGTTCCTATTACCCGCGCCATGTTTACCTCCTGCCTGGCCCCGCATAGACACACACAGCGCTTGTTTGGGGGTGATTTTCCGTCTGAAATTGGTTGCATTGGCGCCGGTGCGGCCCTGCTATACTGTGGGCTTGTCAGGAGGAGCGATGAGAATAGGAACAAACAATGGAGTGGGTAAACACACTGGTTTATAAAGAGAGGGGGGGGAAACACACACACACAGCGCAGAGCTATAAAGGAACGGGCCATTATTGTGTTGTGTAAGGTCAAGCATTAACCGACTGTTTAAGGCCTAGTTACGTAACATATGAGGCAAAAAACATAATAAAATATGAGCATATAGACAAACATCCCTCGAGAAAAAAATATTGTTGAGTACCAGACTGGAACGTTTTGAGTCTCCATGAGCGACAGTGGATTGTTGCTTAAAGGAACAGGCCACCGTTTTTTTATACTGAGATGTTCTTACCTGAGCTTAGACGAGTTGATGCGTACCTGTGTTGTCTTCACGCGTGCCCTCAGTCACGCAAAACGACCAAAAATGTTGCTAGCATTTGGCCTCTCCCATTATATTCCTATAGCTTCAAATGGGGGTGAAGTTGGAAGCGACCAAGCTCCTCCACGGGCACGCACTAAGACCAGACAGGTACGTATCAACTCGTCTAAGCTCAGGTAAGAACACATCTCAGTATGTTAAGTGTAAAGAAAACATGCCCTAAAGCTTGGTAACGTCTGCATGTGTGCGTCTATTTCTCTATGGCCACGGCTGTAACTATGGCTGGGAATTACCATATAGTATGTGGATCACAGCGACATCTTGGTCACCTTTCGTGCTAAACGTGGATACCAAGCAAGTCCACATACCGTTTTCCCATATGTTCTTCCAAAGCTTCCAACTTCACCCCCGTTTGGAGCTAAAGGAATATGCTAGGAGAGGCCAAATGCTAACAACATCTTTGGTCTTTTTGCGTAACTGAGGGCAAGACAGGTACTCATCAACTCATTTAAGCTCAAGTAAGAACAGATGAAGAACAGTGGCTTGTTCCTTTAACCCTTTATTAGTTTGCTCAACCATTTGGTAGAGCACGGCAGCTTACAGCCTATGCCAGTGAAATGCCTTATTTGAAAGCCAAGACCTTCTTGTTTCTAAAAATATGTGTGAGATCTGTGTGAGTGAAACATTACATTACATTTGCCGTTCTTAACCCTAAATATCCTGATTAGGGTGAACTCGCCCTAACCCTAGCAGGTAACAGGTTAATGAACACACATGGGTCTCATACATGTAAACACGGCACGCCGGATTGTAGCCTTGGGTTTATTTCCATCTGTCGTCCCCCATGTGCACTCTCAATCACACTCTCACTCATCCTGGCCTATTGTACATGGGCCGTGATGTGCAATAGGCCCATTGTACATCCTATCATGCTACCCTTTTAGTAGTAGGGGAAACTGGAGTGCCCAGGGGAACCTTGATGAAAAAGAAGTTTGGACACCCCTGTCCTACATGATTTTAGGATAAGAATCCTTCAGAACAGGATTTTGTACAGGATTTTATCCTACAGGATCACTACACGATTCCTTAAGAATCCTCACTCATCCTACTGTTTTTTTTTATTTTCTCTACAATAATAGGAAATCCAAAAGGATTAAATCTTACAGGATTTCTATAAGAATCCTGTTAGAATTCTTTAATATTAACCTTTTGCTTCTGTTACTACACCTTTTGGAGGCGACCCTCACTATAACTATTAATAGTTAGTAATTATCTAACCAACCAATGAGAAGTATGTTCCAGGAGAGAAGATCGTTGCTATGGAAACCTGCTGTGGAGTTCTGATGGTGATGTCGTTTGCATAGAATGACATCACCATCAGAACTTCGTTGCTATGGAGTTCTGATGGTGATTTGCATAGAATAGTATATTCAGAATGTTTAGTGACTTCACCTTCATTACCGTCTGCCCGCACACAAGAGACACACTCATTTGCCCTTCTCTGAGCAAAGCTGATCGTCTTTTCGTGCCTTTGACAAAGTGAATTTAGGAAAGTAGAAGTTCTTGTCATCTCCATCAAGGAAAGAGACAGGCTTCATCTTGAAAATACCTCAGACCTCAAACTGATGCTATTTTCAACAAGGAGACCACAGACTGAAGACATGGAGACAGAGATGTCTCAAACTGCTGTGAGCTTCAACCCGGAGAGCGCACAGGCTGACGCCCCCATCATGGAGACAGAGATGTCTCAAACTGCTGTGAGCTTCAACCCGGAGAGCGCACAGGCTGACGCCCCCATCGTGGAGACAGAGATGTCTCAAACTGCTGTGAGCTTCAACATGGAAAGCGCACAGGCTGACACCTCCATCATGGACACAGAGATGCCGGAGGAGGCTTATAAAACTGACCTGACTCGCCTGCACGACCTTGCCGCTTTGCACAATTTACACGTGCAGTTCAAAGAATTGAAACACATCGGCACACCGCAGGCAAGGATCTTCCAAATAGAGTTGCGTGTGGGGGAGTTTGTCGGCCTTGGGAGTGGACCGACCAAAAAGAAGGCCAAATTACAAGCTTCCAAAGAAGTGGTTAATAAACTGGCAATGCTCCAAGTGCCAGAGACTGTGACTCCGTACTGGTCTAGGCCCCAGACTGATCTTGTGGACATACAGGATCGTGAACATTTCTTTTTTAACAAAAATCCTGTCTGCGCCCTTGTGGAGGTGCTTACAGTGAGGCGAGAGAAGCCCCCGGAGTTCAAAAACATCAAGACCACTTATAAAGGCCACGTCCCTTGGTACACAGTGGAGGTGAGAGTGGGTGAGATGACTACCCAAGCTGAGGCGCCTCATAAGAAGAAAATTGCAAAGGAAATGGCTGCAGACCGCATGCTGGTGATGATGGGATTTGAAGATCAAATGAGAAAGGACCAATTGCTGGCCCAGGGACCCCAGCGAGCGTTTATTGCTCCATTCAGGTCAGCCCAAGCTCCCAGGCCAGTAAAACTACCTCCGACTACAGCGACAAGGACTAATCCTCTTGAGGTCCAACAGATGACAGTGGACAATGGACCAAAGGAGGTCTCCAGCTCAGCACAGCCCTCACCTCCACAGAAGCCTGCAGATTCAATACCTCCAGAACTACAAGTCTCTACCCCAGAAAAGCTCACGACACCACAGGATTTGACCAGGAGTACTGACTCGGTCACTCCAGCAGAGGGTGCTGAACCAGAAGTCTCCACCTCTGAACATGAACAGTTCTCAACTCCACAGACCACCCCTGATCCCACAGAGCCTTTCATTCTAGTAGAGGGCTCCACTCCCCCAGAGGACATCACTGAATCAGAGACCCTCAGCTCCCAGAAGCCTTCACCTCTACAGGACACTGTAAGTCCGCCAGAGGACCTTAGTGAGGACATCACTGAATCAGAGACCCTCAGCTCCCAGAAGCCTTCACCTCTACAGGACACTGTAAGTCCGCCAGAGGACCTTAGTGAGGACATCACTGAATCAGAGACCCTCAGCTCCCAGAAGCCTTCACCTCTACAGGACACTGTAAGTCCGCCAGAGGATCTTAGTGAGGGCTTCACTGAATCAGAGACCCTCAGCACTGTGGACCATGTCAGTCTAACAGAGGGCCTTGTCCCTCCAGAGGACTTCATGGAAGCAGAGGCCTCTTGCCCTGTACCACAGCAGTTCTCAGCGCCACTGGATTTGGCCAGTTCCGCTGAATCCACTTCATCAGAGGACTCCCCTTATGCACTAGAAGACATCACCGATCCAGCTTTCTCCAGCGCTCCACAGACCACCAGCCTATCATCTCATCTGGATCAACCAGACCTTCCTGCAGCAGGAAGCTCAACTGAGGCCTCTGCTCACCCGCAAACTGCTGTGAGCTTCAACATGGAAAGCGCACAGGCTGACGCCTCCATCATGGACACAGAGATGCCGGAGGAGGCTTATAAAACTGACCTGACTCGCCTGCACGACCTTGCCGTTTTGCACAATTTACACGTGCAGTTCAAAGAATTGAAACACATCGGCACACCGCAGGCAAGGATCTTCCAAATAGAGTTGCGTGTGGGGGAGTTTGTCGGCCTTGGGAGTGGACCGACCAAAAAGAAGGCCAAATTACAAGCTTCCAAAGAAGTGGTTAATAAACTGGCAATGCTCCAAGTGCCAGAGACTGTGACTCCGTACTGGTCTAGGCCCCAGACTGATCTTATGGACATACAGGATCGTGAACATTTCTTTTTTGACAAAAATCCTGTCTGCGCCCTTGTGGAGGTGCTTACAGTGAGGCGAGAGAAGCCCCCAGAGTTCAAAAACATCAAGACCACTTATAAAGGCCACGTCCCTTGGTACACAGTGGAGGTGAGAGTGGGTGAGATGACTACCCAAGCTGAGGCGCCTCATAAGAAGAAAATTGCAAAGGAAATGGCTGCAGACCGCATGTTGGTGATGATGGGATTTGAAGATCAAATGAGAAAGGACCAATTGCTGGCCCAGGGACCCCAGCGAGCGTTTATTGCTCCATTCAGGTCAGCCCAAGCTCCCAGGCCAGTAAAACTACCTCCGACTACAGCGACAAGGACTAATCCTCCTGAGGTCCAACAGATGACAGTGGACAATGGACCAAAGAAGGTCTCCAGCTCAGCACAGCCCTCACCTCCACAGAAGCCTGCAGAGTCAATACCTCCAGAACTACAAGTCTCTACCCCAGAAAAGCTCACGACACCACAGGATTTGACCAGGAGTACTGACTCGGTCACTCCAGCAGAGGGTGCTGTACCAGAAGTCTCCACCTCTGAACATGAGCAGTTCTCAACTCCACAGACCACCCCTGATCCCACAGAGCCTTTCATTCTAGTAGAGGGCTCCACCCCCCCAGAGGACATCACTGAATCAGAGACCCTCAGCACTGTGGACCATGTCAGTCTAACAGAGGGCCTTGTCCCTCCAGAGGACTTCATGGAAGCAGAGGCCTCTTGCCCTGTACCACAGCAGTTCTCAACGCCACTGGATTTAACCAGTGCCGCTGAACCCACTTCATCAGAGGACTCCCCTTATGCACTAGAGG
Organism: Gobius niger; assembly: GCF_951799975.1. NCBI lineage: Eukaryota > Metazoa > Chordata > Actinopteri > Gobiiformes > Gobiidae > Gobius > Gobius niger. The sequence continues at coordinate 27,900,732 of NC_136852.1, read as the reverse complement.
ACTTCACCGATCCAGAGGACTCCTCTTATGCACTAGAGGAATTCACCAATCCAGAGGACTCCCCTTATGCACTAGATGAATTCACCAATCCAGAGGACTCCCCTTATGCACTAGAGGACTTCACCAATCCAGAGGACTCCTCTTATGCACTAGAGGAATTCACAAATCCAGAGGACTCCTCTTATACACTAGAGGAATTCACTGACCCAGAGGACTCCCCTTATGCACTAGAGGACTTCACCAATCCAGAGGACTCCTCTTATGCACTAGAGGAATTCACCAATCCAGAGGACTCCCCTTATGCACTAGAGGAATTCACAAATCCAGAGGACTGCTCTTATGCACTAGAGGACTTCATTGAGCCAGCTTTCTCCAGCACTCCACAGACCACTAGCCTATCATCTCATCTGGATCAACCAGACCTTCCTGCAGCAGGACACTTAACTGAGGCCTCTGCTCAGTCGCTGACCTGCACGTATCCTCAGGAGAGTGTGGTGCCACAAGCCTCAGCCACTGTTCACAGTATGGTCAAAGCCATGGCCAAGAAACTACTCAAAAAATCCCCTGTGTCCTTTGACACTCAGGAACAAGTGGACCTTGTTCACAGACTCAGAGAGGTGGAGAGCAGAGTCCTGGTCCCTGAGAACCTTGAGCTCAGAGCCATAATGCTGAAAAGAATCGGCAAAGCAGCTGCCAAAGGTCTGCTGCTGGAGTTTGGCTCCGCCTCTAAGCTTTTATCACAGAGTGAGGAAGATTTTATCATGGCCACAGTCAAACATCTGCAGATCCACATCAAGGGTTCACTGACCCATCCTCTCACTGCAAAACCGTGGCACAAAAGAGTCTTAAGTAAGGTGTTCAAGAGAAACAGAATCCCTGCGGGTTCATTCAGCGACTACCTGTCATCAGAGCCGAGGGTCTGAATCAGACCACAAGTTTTTTAGTTTTTTAGATACAGCAAATATAACATCCTGTAGACATATAAGTCCCAACGCCATCTTAGCACCATCTCATCCCAGCCAAACTTCTAAATTTAAACATGAATCTTATTATAATTTTACATTCATCTTATTTTTGAAGAATCGTTCAGATGAAACAAAAATTAAAAACATAGGATTATAATCGGAGTGAAGCTTAAATCATCGTCTGGACTGGTTTTGTTTAAGTTGAGGATGTCTTGCTTCCATCCACAGAAGACGCTTCTTCACTCTTGTAGTCAGAATGTGACACTACACCCAAGCTAGAACGGTCTCATGACTGACTCGGGAACCAAAACTACCAACAACCATCCATTCAAGTTGTTTAAAGTAGCACTCAATTCAGAAGTGATGCTGTTAAATGAACAACTTGAATAGAAGGCTGTTGGCAGCTTTGGCACCTGAACCTGTCACGAGACTGCTCTAGCTTGGGTGTAGTGCAACATTCTGACTACAAGAGTGAAGAAGCGTCTTCTGTGGATAGAAGCAAGACATCCTCAACTTAAACAATAATACTTTCTGGACGAATGAGAGCCCACTTTATCATAGGATTATAATGTGAGCATTGATCCAGGCTGACTCCCTAACACCCAGGGCCGCATTACAATAAAATGTGACCTTGGGTTTTTTCAGGCTCTGTACTCCCCCTTTGCCTGTCTATAATTAACAAGTCAATGCTTTTATTTGATTAAATCACCCATAAAATGTGCACAAAGTCAATTATTCATTTATTTTTAGTTTATTAATTCTAAGTTCCATGTTATTAGGCAAAACATATCACATTTCAATTGGCGTCTGTGGGGTTTAGATGTGGTCTTAAACATGGATTGCTTAATATTGGCACATTATAATGGGCTTCAATGCAATAGATGAAGGATTAAATACAAGGTTCAAATAATATAGTTTTATTGGTGCTGGGGGCAAGTGGGGCAACATCATTGTCATCACCGTCCGACTTGTAGAATCGTCTGCCAGGACTTCTTGTAGATAAGCTACAAGATCTAGCGTTAGCGTGTACCATTGTTAGTCGCTGACCTGGGCTAATCTTTTAATAAAAAAACATGAGAAATATTATGTAGGACGGAGTTTTGTTGTTTCACATGTGACAAGTTGCAGTCGCAATAGATGTTATGGACAAATGTCCAGATCCATGAAGCATATGAGTGGGAAAGGATACAAGTCTATTAGTACTACTTGCAGTAAAATATAACCATTATCTTAAAGGGAGGGAGGGGTGTTGTGTAAAATCGACCTTTTGGCTTTTTTGCCATGTTGTAATGTTGTTCCCTGATCTAAAACAGAGCTAGAGTTGTGTGTCCAGGAACTAGCACAACTTTCTTTGAATCCTCCTCAATGCAATGAATGAATGAGTGAAAGAATGAATGAACTTAGCTCCTTCACTTTTTGGTTTCATTTTGTCAGACACTAGGGTTAGAGATATTGAAAATCTTTTACCTTTACATGTTTCAGCCGCCATCTGCAGGCCGTCATCAGAAGTATCACCGGCGTGCGGTGACATCTCTAACCCTAGTGTCTGACAAAATGAAACCAAAAAGTGGTACTGTAACACAAGTAGACACAATGAACGTTACCAAGTTTGAACTTAGCTCCTCCTGAGGTCTACATGCTCTATGTTCGTATGTAGGTCATTGAGGAGGACATTTTATTTCAGTTTTTGGTTTATTTGATCGGGACAGTGCACTTAACTGTCAAAGAAAAAAAGAAATGATCTGAAGAGGGCTATGCCGAAACGTAATCTTGAATAAATAACATAAATCCACTTTTTGGCTATGAGTGTGCTGTTTTTTTTTTATTTTTGATGATTTTCCCCAACATCTGCACCTCGGTTACCACTTTTGGTGAGTTTTGCTCCTCTTCTCTCAACCACTTTACTGCCGCCTTAGGGTTAGGGTTAACAATTATTTACATCCATTTACTATTACTTACTATTCTCTATACTCCACTTACTATTTACTATCTCTACCATTCGGTTCAAGTGTGTAATACTCCAAATATCCAGTTTGGGGTTGGACCAGTTTAGACCAAGTTTGGACTGTTTAGAGCAGGTTTGGACAGATTTAGACCTGGTGTGGACTGGTTTACACCTGTTTTGGGCTGGTTTGGACTGGTTTAGACCTGTTTGGACCTTTTCGGACCTGTTTTGGGCTGGTTTAGACCTGTTATGGACTGGCTTAGACCTGATTAGGACTGGTTCATGCTGGTTTTGACCAGTTTTGACTGATGCAGGCCTGGATTTATGCTGGTTTCGATCAGGTTTGGACTGGTTTAGAGCAGATAACTGGGAAGTCTATCAAAAAAAAAAAATATAAATAAAAACATTGTTTGTCCCCCAAATGCTTAGAAAATAATAACAATAAAAAAACGTGTAGGGAGTAAAATTAAAGGGTTAAGGGAGAAAACCAACTCAACATCTCAACATTGACCAGTTTCTGCTTATTGTCTCTCAAACCTCATTTTGCATAAGACACCAAAAATACAACAAAAGTCTGATGTTTAACATTCTAGATGATGCTCGTATCCGAGTACATTTTGTCACTGTAGCATGTAGTGGAGCCCTGTGTTTCTTTAGCACACTGAAGCAAGCTTTGAGGTGGATTTGCAGATGTTCTTTGAGAGCGGAGCGCTGGTCTCTTGCGTGGTGAGGCCAAGAGCAGTTTGTGTATGAGGAAACAACCGGACATCAAAAATATATTTTAGACAGACGAGCTCCGGACACAGAGCGCCAGCATTTGTAAACTCACCGACAACTCCTTTTCCCGAACAAAAAGGCCGAAACGGTGAGTTGAAACGTAGCCTCCTCGCAAACAGGCAGTGGGAGACAATACAATTTTAGGTTTCCAGGTGCTTTTCTCTCGCTGCTCATTAAGGAGGTGTCCGGGTTTCTTTGCCACTTCCGCCGAAAATAACACTTTTCTTCACATTCATCACCAGAGCTGGGACTACAATGTTTTGCAAACACCGTGGTGGAAATGTGGGAAGCAGTGCACAGCAATCAGGAAAGCAAACAGTCATTAGTGATTAAAACCGACAAATCAAGTGCACCACAAGACGCAAAGTGACCCAACTGAGATTGAATGGATGACTATTTCGACGGGAATGGTTCTTCTTCTTCTTCGTCGTCTTCTTCTTACAATAATATATAATCAAGCACTCTACCATAAAGGCCTGCTGAGTGGAGAGCCGCAGATATGGTTGTCCGAGTGACCATCAGGTTCTTGATCGCCTCCCTGACCAAAGCCCTGATTGCTCAGTTTGAACTGAGTTTGGAGTCCTGTTGGTTTTGAACTTTTTCCATTGACAACTGATGGAGGTCACTGTGCTCTTCAGGACCTTCAATGGTGCAACATTTTTTTCTGTATCCTTTCCCAGATCTGTGCCTCGATACAGAGCGGTCTTGGAGGTCTGCAGACGGTTCATCTCAAGGTCGATCAGTGGGAAAAGGTGGACCTGAGCTCAGTTATGAGGGTCATAGCAAATGATGTCAATACTTAATGTGTGCAATATTTCAGAGTTTTATTTTGAATCAATTTGCAAAACATACAACTTCACTCAATTTGCCATTATGGGGTATTGTGTGCTGATTGATGAGAAGAAAAAAATGAGTGCATGGGTGTCAATACTTTCCGGATGCACTGTAGCATGCACAGTAGGATAAAACCTGTAGCTATAGGTACTAAGGTCCTGTCTCAAAATTTAGAGATGGGTTCTTGGGTATTGAAATGACTGATGGATCAAATCTAATACTTAACCTATAAGTCAGAGGCGTTGAGCTCGGACTGTGGCCTCATATATAACATCTTACACTTATTGCTTTTTTACTTTATCAGCCTGTGTCACATGTTTTTCTTATTTATTTCAAGGGTAGCCCCGTTGAGATGAACCATCTCTTTTTCAAGGGGGTTCTTTCAAGGTGGTCTCAAAGTGCTACATGAAGTCATTATTCATTCACTCCACACTCGATAGCAGTAAGCTGCGATTGTAGCCACAGCCGCCCTGGGGCAGACTGGCCATTTACCACATGGGTATAATATGCTGTTTATATCCTGATCTCTTATTATGTCAGTGCCCTCTGCTGGACACTTGTGGAATTCTTTCCTTTTTTAAATTGTGGCTGGAGTGAGCAGCCACAATTTTCTTTAAAAATCCATCCACACAGGAATGTGCTAGAGACTTACTTTTTTTTTTGACATCCTCAGGAATTCATGCTCCCCAAAGGGCCATATTACTACATGCAGCCCGCGGGCCTTGACCTTGACACATGTGCTATAAGTGAATACACAATCGGAACAAGTAAACACAGTAGTATTCATTTTCCCTAGAGCATTTTATTCTGGATGTAAACATCAAAATTGTATTTGATATTTTTGCAAACACGCAAATTCATAAATGAATTTTGTTGGACTGCCTTTAGCTTTCGCATTCATTTGCTGTGATAAGATAAGATAAACCTTTATTAATCTCACAAAGGAGAAATTCACTTGTTACAGTCGGCGTTACTTCACAGTCTTATTGTACAGTCTGACAGCAGTGGGGATGAAGGCTTTGTGACGTTGTTTCATTAAGCTTCTACAATATTCCAACATAGAGCACATTCAAGATCATGATTTTTTAATTGCTGATGGGTAGGGTGAGCAGATTTTCCAACTTAAAAACTGGGACATAGTTTGGGTATATGCTGCGGGTCGAATGGTAAAACATGACATGCACCAAATCTGCTAGAATTGAGATTTTTAATTGGTTTATCCGTATAATAGATTTTTACATGAGCCAAAAACATTACATTTCAAGTTAAGTGTGTTGCTGTGGGGACTATGTTTGCTAAAAATCAAGACAACTGGGACAAATCAATGGTTTCGGTGAAATCTATTGAGACGTGGGACGAAGGACTCAAAACTGGGAAAGCCTCGGGTAAACTGGGACATCTGGTTACTCTACTGATGGGAGAGACGGACCGCTGCTCAAAGCCTCCTCCAGCACGTCCAAAGTTTCTCATTGGGGTTTATGGTCTGGTGGGAAATCCATGTGGGAAAGTTAAGTCCACTCTTTCACAATCTGAGCCTGAATCGCGCATAATGCTTCTGAACCTTGACCTGACCAACGGCAGTAAACTCAGGTGCAACCTTGTTTGTTGTTGTTTTATTGGCACCGACACTCTCTTTTTTTTTGTCTATAATCGAGCAGCCATAATCCAGTTACTCTCTGCCACTTTCTCAAAGCCCAAGTCAATATCTCTAAGCTGTGTTTCCCTGTTGTTTGAAGCCGGTCCTCGCACATGCCTCTGAATCCCGAACAGCCTGCGTGTGTTTTGTGTCAGGTTGCTGTCATGTCAGAGGCAGGCGTCTCCGCTCTTTCTCAAGGCCGCTGCTGCGCTCCCACTCGTGCTCGTACTAAATAATTCAGCTGTATTTACAAGACGGGGGAGAAAGGGGGCGCCGCTGCTGCCATTCAACGACACGCTCGGAGCCCCTTTCAGCCGATGCAGAGACTTCGAGTGTGGAAGCGACTGCCACAAGGTTGAGTTTTACAAGAGCCGGGCAGAATAGAGCAGACGGGAGCCAGGTGGTTTGAGAGTAGGCTCTGGCGCACAAAAGACAGGAATCCGTGGAGTTTATGAGCAAAGAATAGAGCAAAGACATCGTGTCGTCGCTCTCTTTCTAAAGAAAATACAAACAGTTCTCAGAGAATTCAATCGTCTTTTTAATTCTTTTTCTGTGACAAAGATGTGCATTTGTCAGGCTATAGTTGATGAAACCGTCAGATCAAGCATGCTACTTGGAAAAAAAACTAGTGTGAAGGAACGCAATTTAGTGAGTCCAACAAGAAAAGGTCCAATCCAGCTGATGCGCTGGCCAGCCAGTAACGTTAGGCTGTAAACGGGCCTAAAGGCCACTTTTACACCGACTACTTTATGTCCATGGCCCGTTTTATGTACATCTGCCATAACAATAGAAATGAAAAACCAGATACAATTAATCCGGGAGTTTAGACAAGTCCGTCATGTCTCCGTCACGTCTTCGGCTCTACGACACGAACAGTTTTAAAGGTCCTATATCATGCAAAATCGACTTTTTGGAGCTTTTAGCCATGTTGTTATGCTATTTCCTCATCAAAAACACCCCCAGAGTGGTTTGTGGGTTCATTCACGCAGCTCTCAGTAATCCTCCTGAATCCTGCTCTCTGAGCAGCTGCTCCTCCCTCTCCTGGTGAACGACTGAGTGTTCAGTTGTGTCGTAACAACGGAACAGAAGTGCTCAGCGTCTGTAATGTAATGTCTTAATTCTATGCTTACGGACGGATTTTAATTTGTAAAACAGCTTTTTCATTATTTCTGTCGTAAGAGAGAAACAAAGAGTAAAAAATGGAAGAAAAAAAAAAGACAAAAAAAAAAAAGAAAAAAGGATGTGCCCGAGGTGCTTCCAGGTCAGCTGTGGCCAAAACAAACACATCGCGTCTGAACAGATCAGTCATGTTTGCGCTGCAGCTGAAGATGGAGCTCGTTACCTACTCTGGACACACCTGTTTTTTATTCTTAACTAACGATAATGTCACGGACGGAGAGAAAGAAGCGCGTTTGGCTACGAGGACGAGGAGTTTATATTCAACCCTTTTCAGGAAGAGGCCACTCAGCTGTTTTTTTCTCCGGGATTCAGCGACTATCAGCCAAAATATTGTTTTTCTGTGACTGTCACTGATGGATGTTTGGTGAACCTTCGCCAGAATCAAAGTGGATTAACTTTTATAACCAACGCGAGTCCCATAATGTAAACAGCGATGGACCAGAGGGTGAGTCAGTCCAAACGCGGGTTAGCATATTAGCATGTGTGTTAGCATATTAGCTTGTGTGTTAGCCATTTATGAAGCTGTGTTGCAGATGTCAACTCCGTATAACTGCATCGTGAAGTAACTTCACTTATCGTTGTTTATTTATATTACGGTAAAGTTGTATGCGCGGAGAGAGGGGGCGGAATTAACTGAATCGAAGCGTTCTGTCTTCCGGGTTTGAAAAATACCTCCAGAAAACACTTATATTTATCACAAAAATGAGTGCTCCATAATGGTAGAGGGACAATATATCATATAAATGCCTATACTTAACTTTGGAATGGCTAAAATAGCATGATATAGCCCCTTTAACATTGATGTCAAGGTGGAAATGACGTCCCATCTTTCCGTGGGACAATAAACAGCGTAACAACACTCCAAAACAACAACTCCTGGGAAAAAAAGTTGTGTCCTCGTCCCACGTCTCATCTCTTTTGCACATAGTCAGCCAAAATGAGCGAGCTAAAGATGGTTCTCTCCACCGAGACTGTGCACCGACACCCATCGCACGGCCCGACTTTCTTTTTCTCTCACACGGACTCTCTACGATTCGGAAGCTCCGGGGACAGAGAGCACGTTTGCTTCAGACGTTGGATATGAGGAGGAAGGTGATGATCGGAGGAGAGACATGCGGAGACAAGTGCAAGAGGACAGAGGGGTACAAAGACAGTGAAGGAGGAGAGGCTAGTACAGAGACCAACATCTGGCAGACCACGGCTCCATGTGATGACGCTTGAGGCGCAGGTAAACTTAAACACTGAGCATTGCCTAAAATTAAGTTAAAATCTAGGAAATGGATATAAGCTCCTATAAGCTGGCATTACCAAATTAAATGTGATTAAAAGCCTACATTATTACATGAAGGATTAAAGACATAAAGACACTGTGTAAACAAGAATGTGTGATTTGACGTGCATAAAACAGGCCTTGGACAATATGTACCCAGTGTAGGGGTAAGTTCTTCAGTTCTGCAGTACCCAGTCACAATCGGGTCACTCCCCTTCTTCGGGGTGACCTGCCTATACAAGCTTGTGCCTGTGTGTCTACTAGTGATGGGTCAGGGTTTTATTCAGCCCGCGGGGCCCACCTTTGGGGCAGTTCTATCCCGCCCTGGAACGTTGTTTCCATTTTTACAACACAACCAGCCCCAACCCGACCCGCGATCAAAGGAGAATTTCATTACCCGACCTGATCCGTGGGCAGCTCTCGGGTACCGTAGTGGAACCCACAACCCACACATCACTAGTGTCTACCATAAGCACAGTGTTACGACGTTTGGCAAGGGCCCGCTCATGCCTTCGCTCCGCCCCATGTGTTCTGATCTCGTTGTGCCTTGTTTAATATGGTAATGCTGCTGTTGGAGTCCTCGTCTCGGATTGGTGGATTGGTTTCCTTCCCTGGTTGTGGTTCGTTCGTCATCTCCGGATCTCTGATTGGTACAGTGCCTCCACACCTCTCCAATCACCTGTCTCCACCTATCAGCTTGGAAGACCAATAAAAGTGCCGCTCATCTGTCGTTCAGGGCGGCTGGGACTCACTAGTGCAGCTCGCCTTAGACTTGGATGTGTCTCTCGTGTGTGTAGCCAATGATTGTTATATTGTGAGACACTAGATTGGTAAATTTGTTGTATCTGTTTGTTTTTCGTTTGGACTATTTTTGTACTCCATTTAGGGCCTACTTTTGTTGTTACTATTTTCCTTCAATATCTCAAATAAATTGTAGACTTTCTTTTACCCACCAACATCTTGGGTTTTATATTACTTCCCTTCACCCTAGAGAAGCAGGTCGTAATAACAGGTAAGGTGGGATGTCAAACAGCACAACAGTAATCTTGGGCAAGAATCCTAAAGATTAAAAATAGCGACTGAAATAGACATTTCAAGTCAGGAGACGGACTTTGGATGTAGTGATAATTCAATCTGGCTTACAATTTCACTTTACTAGTCTTGTAGAGTGGCATTCAAAGTTTGACCGGACAAGATTTGCGCAGCGTACCCAAGACGAGACCCTCAAATGTGTTTAGACTGCAACGTTCGTGCCTGCTGGTGAAATTTTCCTCCAAACAATTCCTTGCTTTGTGATGAAATTTCGCAGCACGTGCTTTCCCTCTGTTCGACCCAAACCCAACAAGATCCCAAATGCCAATTTCCAAAGCTTTCCACTTTAAATACGTGCACAAAAGACTAATCCTTCTGCTAATCCCCCGGAACAAGATCCAGGCTCGAAATCTGGAGAAGAGTCCCTGTGCGGCACTGTGGTCGCCCTCTGCTCCTGCGGCTTTGAGAGAATGTCAAATGTAGAGAAATCGCATCTTTGGCTCACCGTTTTTTTGAGTTTGATTTTTGAACGATGCCTCGAGAAAGGCTCCACGGTGCCCACTGCTCACGAGAGGCAGTCTAATTACAAACTCTCAGTGAAAAATATGCCACACATACCCAACTTCCCTTTAGTCAAATATCCCTTTGAGTTGTTTATCACTCAGAGCTGATTATGTGCCACTTATGCTTAATGCGGTTACACTGGAGGAGCCGACGTGTTTACGGGCCGCGCTGCAATCTATACGGCGCCGCCATTACCCAGAGCTGCAGTATTTACGACGTACATTAGCGACTCGAGCATCACATTTTAAAGGCATTATCTCAAATGGCTGTCGTTGAGCCAGCCAAAGGGAAAGCACTATACCGAGTTATGAAGGCTATTACTTAACGCAGACTGTAAAGCTACTGTCAAGTTAACTTTCTGTTTTTACTTTCAAATGAAGAAACTGGTCCTATGACGGCAAAGACAGAGGCACAAACTGATATTATATGAAAAATGAATGAGTCTGCCGATGTTTGAGTGACTGTTTTCAGGCGTAATGAGTGAGAGAGGATTGCATTTAGTTTGATTCTGTCACTATTTAGGATTGTTGTGACTGTACATCTGAGCTGCTATGACGAGTTAATTTCCCCCGTCCATCAATAAAGTAAATCTTAAGTCTACATACAACACACACTGGCAAAATAGAACAATCATCTTAATGAAGAAATCACATGAGTACGAGTTAATTTGTTTGATTTCAAGTGGGATTTCTGCTTGTTCCATTGGCATTAGCGTTGTTATCTTACAAGGGTGTTTACATTTTTTCAGCCGATTTCAAACATTTTTGCAACGGAATCTGAAAATAACATCCATTTATCTGTATCAGGTCAAGTTTTGTGCCAAGTGGATGTTTCAATCTGTATTCCTGTCTGTAGTTCTGTTCAAACCAACTTTAAGGATGTTGCAACCACCCCCGGCCAAGGAGCCGCTTTCAACATTTTTCTGTCTGATTTTTTGCCATTTCTAACGTGTCAAACAACAAAAGTGCCTGTACATAGCTTTGATAAAGTGTCACCAACACACGATCATTTGTAAGCACAGCTGCTTTGTTCCGAAATATCTGCACAAATGCAAATGATGTTCCAACCCAACCTCAGTCTCTCCCTTACTGTGGACAAGCAGGCACCAGGACAGATGACATTATAAAGACAAAAAAAAATGAACTGATTGAGCAAAACCAACGTGGTTTCAAGATTGTCCTAAGTCAGCTCACAAAGCTTAGGCAGCAAATTTGTTTGGTGGAATTCATTTCAGTGTAATGTATCATAAAGCGGTCATCATACCATCTAAGCTTTATGCTTTAGGCTGTGACTTGCTTATACAGCCAAGGTTACTGATCCTTCTGCGTGTGGAAGCATCATCAGAACCTGTAAGTATTACTTCAGGTATGCTGGGTGGTGTCCTAAGGGTGGAGACAGGTGTGCTGGAAAACAGGAAATGGAAGTGGAGCTACTCACCTGGAGTTTAAGGCGAGACACGGCAGGTGATAACATAGATTTTTTTCATGCGGTGGTCAATGTGGAGATATGTTGCTATTGTTTTCTCCTTTGACATCTAATTCCAACCTGATTTACTGACCTTTGAACCCCCAAAAAACAAGGCACAATTTGGAATGTTTACATATGTTTTCACTTATGATTAGCTTAATCAAAAACTAAACAAGATCCAAAATGTCTTCTGAAAAAAGTCTTTGTAACTAAAATAACAACAAAATAAATGCACACATTTAAATCTGTCTCGATCCATCATTTAGATTTCGTCCATCCATCCATCCATCCATCCATCCATCCATCCATCCATCCATCCATCCATCCATCCATTTTCTTCCGCTTTATCCAGGGCCGCGGAGGCAGCAGTCTCAGCAGAGATTCCCGTTCCACACACACCTCCTCCAGCTGTTCTGGGGGGACCCCGAGGCGACACCAGCCATAGTCCCACCAGCATGTCCTGGGCCTTCCACAAGGCCTTGTGCCAATAGGACACGCCTGGCGCACCTGCCGAGGGAAGCGACCAGGAGGCATCCGACACAGATGCTTGAGCCACCTCAGCTGGCTCCTTTCGACGTGAAGGAACAGCGACTCTACTCCGAGCTCCTCTCAGGTAACTTAGCTCCTCACCCGATCTCGAAGGGTGCGCCCATGCCACCCTGCGAAGGAAGCTCATTTCAGCCGCTTGTATCCACGATCTTGTCCTTTTGGTCATTACCCAAATCTCATGACCATAGGTGAGGGTGGGAACGCAGATCGATCGGTCAATCAAGAGCTTTGGCCCTCGACTCAGCTCCATACAGCGATCGCATGCTCTACTGCTGACGCCAATTTTGTTACTGATAGTATGTATTTTTTCTTCTCATGTTTATATCAGTAACATTCAGCAAAAGTTTAAAATTGATATCTCTAACTTAACATTGTTGCCCTATTCACCTGCAGTGTCTCGCCTGGACAGTTTTTGACTGTGCTTTATGTCTGAATATCTTGGAGACCTGTGAAATTCTGTGGACTTGCGGAATATGTGTGGAAATGTAACTACGTGTAACATCTTAGGCAAACCAAAATTAACCATATTTATAAGTGCGGACGCTCTTTTCATTACTCGCCCTCTTCAAGCACATGCCTAGCCCACTGTCGAGCCCACTACAGAACTAAAGTGGCAAGACGGAACCTTCATTATGCCACTACAGTACGCTCCTTTGTCCCCGTAGACAAAGATTACTACCAGAGGTTTCATCCTGAGGGTCTTTAACTTTTTATTCAGGCCAAGAACTGACTGCAACATCAGTGGGGACCAAAACTTTCATTCAGTGTACTCAATTGTGTCAGTTTCATAATCAATATCGTCATCAAAAGTGTGAAATGAACACAGCTTGTAAGGCGAGAGAGTCATCTGGAGAATGGCAAAACAAAATACGAAAATATTTAAATCTATCTGAGCAGTTTCATGGATGGTAGCTGGGCTTCACTTTAGACATCACTTTGAAGGTAAAATACTTTTATGTGGTACTTGGAAAGGTAAATATTCTATGAAGCGGTACTCGGTGTGAAAAGTTTGGCAACCACATAGACTTGTGAGATTGCCTAAGTTGAAGAAACTGTAGGCTGTCAGCTCGTGTCTTTTCAAAACAAACTTTCCCCCCGCCGTGTTTTCTTTCCCTCGATATGAAACCATCTCTGCCCGTTTCATTCCATCCATCGCCGCTGCCGGCTTCACGTCTTGATTTGCCTTTCTCCTCCGGAATTTCACAGCGCTTGTCACCGGATCAGCAGACGTGCGCCGTCTCTATCGCGCTTTCTCTCTCTCCCGGACATGCCGCACGAGGAGGATTTATGAACGAAGACAGGGCTAAAAGGCCTGCCAGCCTCGGTTCAGATGGAGCGCGAGGCCGTTTCTGAGCGATGGGTTTGTGTCGAGACAAGGGCCAGAGCGGCGGAGACGTATAACCGAGGTGTCATGATTTGTAAAACATGTGGAGAAACGTAAAGACGGTCAAACACCAGAGCAAAGGGGCACTTGTGGGAGAAAGTATTGGCTTGTCTGTCACTGGAATATCTCATTTCTCACAAGACTTCTTTTTTGTTGTTGCAACAGCAATGCAAAAAAAAAGCAAAGGGAACAACAGAGACCTTTCCATTTGATATATTTTCACAGGTTTCCTTCTATTCTTGTTGGCATCAAGCGCTCAATAATCCAGGAGTCTTCCATTGTAGCAGACGCAGAGGTTTCCAAAGTCATCAATCGAACTTGGTTGGTAAGGTTGAGAATATCTCGCAAGAAGGTTCTTCATGCTCAGCAGTTATCAGGAATGTATGGGCCTGTAAGTCTTACGTGATTGGACGGTACAGGGTGAAAGAGGATGAGGAGTGTGGAGGCACATTCAGCAAATAGCCATATGTGCAGCACCCTTAACCACAAGGCTATCGGCTGGACAATGAAACTTCCTGATCTGTCACAGCCTAACCTGTTTGTCTTCACCCAAAGCAAGTTTCACTCACCATAACCATTTCCCTAAGCTGAAAGGCTGGGACGAAGCTGGAACAAAGAGAATTCAAACCATTGCGGTTTCTATTGGCAGCTCATTTCTGTCAAAGAAAACCAAAGTGCTTTTTAGAACAACTGAAGTGTTCGCCCAGGTTCGCAACAAGAGTTTGTCAATGTTCTCAAACTCCTCACCGTTATCTACAAGTCCCTCCATAACCTGGCCCCCGGTTACCGCTCTAAACTTTCGTCACCCCCAATGAGGACCAGACTCAAGACCTGGGGAGACCGGGATTTCTACGCTCCTGCCCCCACACGTTGACCAAAATAAATCCCTCAAAACAGCATTTGAATCACTTCTTCCTTTGTCCCTTTGATATTTCTTTTGTTTTATCCCTCTGTGCCCTAAATATGTATTTTTCAGAAGGCTTGATCGTTTTTGGAAAAAAATAATGCATTGGTTTTTATATACCCCTCCTCAAACCGCCACCTTAACGTGGTGGAGGGGTTTGAGCACCTGCATGTCCTGGGAGCTCTGTTGTCGGGGGCTTTGTGCCCCTGGTAGGGTCTCCCATGGCAAACAGGTCCTAGGAGACAGGTCAGACAAAGAGCGGTTCAAGAAGCCCCTTATGAGAGACCAACAGGCCCGGTTAGAATCATGAGGCCGTCATCCCGTGGACTCACCACCTGCAGGAGGAGCCATAGGGGCAGCTCCAACAGCTCCCACGACCCGGAAACGTGGAAGAAAATGGATGGATAGATGAGTTTTATATAGCGCTTTTCTGGACACTCAAAGACGCTTTACATTGCATTATACCATGGTCTGGGTGAATACTCGATTCTGATTGGCTGGTGGGTGCTAACAAGCGTGCATTATTTTGGTATAACCGCACACGTAGTCCGGTAGTTAAATCACTGGGATATCACTCCGCTGTGGTGGGCATCGCCATAGCATCGCATGACACAGCTGAATCAGATAAACACGTAATTAGTGACTGACAGGAACGTATGAGATGGATTTTGTTTAATTTCAACGTTTTTGGCCAAAACAAAATGTTTGATAAATGGGAAGTAGAGGAGAGTGAGCAGCTAGGTTAGCTACAGTTAATAAAATATGAGCTTTACATTTCTATTGAAAACGGTTAAGGCACTACTCATGATTTTCAGGCGTACATGAAATGATCCTGCATTTAAACATATTTGTCTGGATTAGTAAAGTCAATCATAAAAGTTTCAGTTCGTGGGGCCCGGGTGTGAGCGACTCCACCGCAGCTGTTTCCATAAACAGTTAAAGAACAACTAACCCCAAAATCAACTTTTTTGTCTAGCTAAGTTGTATAAATGGGTATCTTATAGTGTTGTCTACACGTATTTGTCACTATTTTAACAATTTAGTGCATATTTGTTGAAATCCTGTCTTTGTGTCCAAAACCGTCTGTGTGGCGCCATCTGCACCTTATCGAGTGCATTACATGCTTTACTGTTGGTTTCCTTCGTGATTAGCTCTGAGCGGGGCGCTTACGTCAGCAGGAGGGCGCCGACGTCAGCGGCCTCTCTTCTGTGGAGTATAAAAGCAGCCCGCTCCGCACACGCCCCCGTAGCGAGTTGGAGTTTGGAATAGCGAGTGTCTTTATATCGATTTTCAGGTTTGCGATTTATTAGCGTAGCTTTTAGTTAGATTTATTACATAGCTTTTAGTTAGATTTATTACATAGCTTTTAGTTAGATTTATTAGCATAGCTTTTAGTTAGATTTATTAGCTTGTCGTAGTTTAGATAGTTATTAGATTTAGTTGTAGTTTAGTCTTAGTGAGAGATTAGTAGCATTTAGCATAAGAATTAGCTGGGTTAGCTGTATTTAGTGTTCTGTATTGTGTAATATTAGGTGTAGTGTTGTAGTCTTGTTTGTTAGGATGGGGAGAAAGTGTAGTGTTGTAGGTTGTCATAGTTCTGTAGGTTTACATTACTTTCCTCAGGACTTAGAAATTAGGCGCCAGTGGCTGCGCGCAATTGGCCTGGGGGAAAACTGCGAACTCCCGCCTCGTGCTGGAGTTTGCAACCAACATTTTACTTGCGATTCCTTCGCCAACTCCTTGGAGTTTGAGCTGGGCTACAGTAAGGTTCTTCGTTTGAAGAATGAGGCAGTCCCCACCCTTGCTCTTCCACGACTGAGCCCACCGACACTGCTGCCCCGCCAGCAGGACGATTTCAGGCGCCAATCTGAGGTGAGTGAGAATAATAACAACCTAAAACTGCTACTAATGTCATGTAAGTAGAATTTCGATAGTGCACGTTGAAATAGATTGTAGTAGTGTCTCAAACAATGCGGGATCTGGCGTGTAAATAAACTATGCACTGGGTGAGGCTTGTGTCTGCGTGTGCTCCAAGCGGTGCGCCCCGCACTCGTTCACTTGACTTGGGCAGAGGAACAGCAGTCTGCATCCATCAGCTGCCTGGCAACTCTCTAACCCCGCTCAAACAGAGAGCTATGAACCGCATGAGACGGTGAGCTGACAGTTACACCGCTGTATATTATGACATGTGAACTTTTATAGCCTTTTGTAGCTAGCGGGAGTGGCTAATGCATCAGTCTGCACAATAAAGTTACGCTGAGACCGCGCGTAATTGTGCTTGAGACTGAGCACCAAACTAGTCTACATTTTCGCGATGACAGTAGCTTTCATATTTGACAACAGCCGCGCAAAACGTGAGTGCATCTACAAGCTAACCTATAAAGCTAACGGATAGCTATCATTTAATGTGTGGCTAAACTGACCGGGCAGGTGCCCGTGGCTCCGCGCGCGCTCGTGTGATATGTGATCGTGGTCAGTGAGGGGCGAGAGGGCTGACCACTCCAGGTGGACCGTATGGTTATTGGGTGCTCAGGTGCTGGGATCCATATGTTGGCTTACGTTCACTAATCTGCATTAGACAACAATTAAATGCACTAAGGAAATGTAACACATTACCCTTCTTCTGTAGTGTACATTTTAAAAATAATATGTATTTTTACGTTTTCAGCCAGTGACCAGAGAATTTGGCTGCCAGACTGATCCAGTCATTGTAAGGCATGCAAGTGTCCAGGCCAATGTGAAGCCGAGCAGGCGAAGCAAAGGTGATATCTCTTTTTATTGTTTATACAGTCATTTTATTTCTAAAAACACTCTGTTTTGTGTAAATGATAATTACGGCCATTTTTAACATGTTTGTTTATTTTGTTTGTGTTTTGTACAGCTACTCAAGCCCGGACCGCTTACACAAGCGTCGGTTGTGGTACTGAGGACCTGATGGAAATCCCTCTTCCTGACAGTCCCAGAGCAGCCTCTACACCTTTAAAAAGGAGAAGGTGTGAGGTGTCAGCGTCTGACCCCAGCTTCCACATCGATGACAGTGCCAGCACTGTGAACTGTTCAAGGTACAAAGGAAATCTAGCTTTTTAATAGAAAAAATATATACAGGTTATACTGGTTTTTTGAGGGATGAAATATCCTTTATTTTATATAGCATTCCCACTGAAGTCCCTCCACACAAGGACAAAAAATATATTGTTCATGAGGACCAACTGCTGGAGCTGT
Organism: Gobius niger; assembly: GCF_951799975.1. Classification (NCBI taxonomy): domain Eukaryota; kingdom Metazoa; phylum Chordata; class Actinopteri; order Gobiiformes; family Gobiidae; genus Gobius; species Gobius niger. The sequence continues at coordinate 27,883,004 of NC_136852.1, read as the reverse complement.
TCAGGCGCTGTCCTGTCTGCACTGGTCGCTGTGCTGTGGACACCATCACCATCGGCACACTGCTTCGGGTCACTCAACAGTGTCCTCGCTGTGAGTTCTCCAGTCAGTGGTCCAGTCAGCCCATGGTGAACAACATCCCAGCAGGAAACCTACAGCTCTGTGCTGCTGTGCTGTTCACCGGCTCATCATTTAGCCAGATTTCAAAGGTACAGCACAAATTATTTTGTTTGGATTTTGTTTCCATCTATTATCAGTTGATAACCTATTTTTTCCTTTTATAGTTCTTGAGGGCCTTCAATATTCAGGGACTGTCAGAGCAGTGCTTCTACAGGCATCAGGCAAAGCTCCTCATCCCTACGGTCAACTGGCAGTGGAAGCTGGAGCAGGAGGACCTCATCAGGGAGGCTCTTGAAAGCGGCTCTGTGTCACTGGGTGGGGACATGCGGGCAGATTCACCTGGTAAATACATTTCATTAACATTTATCAGAAGTAAAAGTCAGCTAACGTACAACTTGCATTCGTGTAGGACATTCGGCCAAATATGGCAGTTACACGATGATGAATCTCAGTAATAACAAAGTCATTGACATCCAGCTAGTCCAGGTAATGGAATTCAAGGAATGTTTCAATATGTAATTTGGGATCACTCTGTGCATTTCAGCACCTAATTTATTTTTTGTCTTATTAGAGCAATGAGGTTGGAAACAGCGTGCGCATGGAGAAGGAGGGCTTTGTGCGGAGTCTGACTATGCTGGAAGAGAGGGGTGTCAATGTGGAGGCCATTGTGACGGACCGACACACCGGCGTGCAAAAGTTTTTAAGGGAGGAAAAGAAGGAAATCAGGCACTACTTTGACCCATGGCACATGGGAAAGGGTATGCATTTGGGGAATGCTGTGTAATATTATGGTTATTCTGCATTTAGTAAATATGTATTTTAACTCTAGGAATTGGGAAAAAAATTGATGAGCTCGCAAAGAGAAAGAGCACCCAGGACGCTGGCCAGTGGAGAAAAAGCGTGGTAAATCACCTCTATTGGGCAGCTTCGACTTCCACCTCGGGACAAGAGGCTGTCGCTAAGTGGACGTCTGTGGCCAACCACATGCAGAATGTGCACACGCACGACAATGCCCTGTTCCCTCGGTGCCTACACGGGCCTCTGGTTGGGGAAGGGTCAAGAGTGTGGCTCAAACCAAGTAAGTTTTGCATTTGTTATCAGTAATACTGGCCCTTTACTCATTGTATTTTATGTACATTTCAAAAATGTAAGGTTGGCATTGTCATTCGAAACAAAAATTGCTTTACAATTATGTCATGGTAATTTACTCTGTAGGCACAGCAGCATGTGAGAGGCTCAGTGACATTGTGTTGGCTCCACGCTTTGTGAAGGATGTGGAGAAAATCAGCCCGGTGTACCACACGTCAACCCTTGAGGCCTTCCACAGCCTGATAATTAGGTTCTCCCCCAAAAGTGCAGGCTTCTCCTTCAGAGGAATGTTAGCAAGGTAATACATACATACATTTAAAAAAAAAAAATGTTGTGTGAATCTGTACCTAAAAATGTTGTAGGTTGCAAATTGCTGCCCTGCACTACAATGAAAATGCTACAAGGTCACATGCTACAACACTTGAAGGTGTACTGCGGTATGCGATAGTGTACCCAAAGTACAAACGTGGCGACTACACCGTGCGAGCCTTGAAGACCAGAGCTACCTCAGGTATGTCACATTAAAAACAACACAACCAATGCTTTTACAAAGACAAATGTTTTGTGCTTTGTTTACAGTCTACATTGACCAACTAATGGCCCTGCTGTTTGAAAGTGTGGTTGAGGATCCTCTCCCATACCAGGAGCACACAGACAAAGTACCTGTGCCTGAACCACTCTGTGCCCAGTATGAGAGGCCAGACAAGCAGGAGGCTGTGAGCAGGCACAGGTCCAGATTTTTCAAGAGGACATAAGGTGAGCATGTTAAGTTTTGGCTTGATTATTTTGTGTGGCAAATATAATACGTAGATTACATAGCTAGTTTATAATGCTAGACTATAGTGCTAGTTTAGCAAATGTAGAATAAGTAAGGATTAAACAACAAGAAGCTGTGTATTACACAGGTTTAATGCACAACGCAGAGTCAGTTTTTTCAGATGATTTATCTAAAGCGACTTCCACAACAATAGTAGCTTAATTTTTAATCATTACTGTGGAAATTGCTGCAGTAGAGTGATATAGAAGATGATTTTCAGACAAACTGTGCGATTACAGGGAAATAATGCACCAGTTATCATTAGAATTCTCAGATGATTATGGATTGACTGTGGAATATGCATTATTATATTTTCAGACTGGCCTGGCAGTATGGAACAAAATCTTTTCAGAATGCAGACTGTGTTGCCTGAGAGCAGTGGCTAACCATGAACCAAAGTCCAGTGGATGAAAAAAGCCCGTGTATGAGTGGTTTTCTGGATTTTCCAGCTTGAGGTGTGTGCAAGACAGGACTGGCCACTCATTTGAACTGTCATAAGTACCTGTAGGTGAGCACATCACAATATTGCTCAACTCGCATTAAAATTCTAACAAATGTAGCATAGGAGTATTGTATTTTACACCAGTAAGTGGGAGAATCGTTTTTAGTGTTGACCAATAAATGCATTTGTTGACACCTATCATTTTGTTTATATTACTATTTCCCCAAGTGGTTTATATTTCTTCTCATTGAAAACAGTTTTGTGCCTTATTGAGGACTATATTTTAAATGTAAATTATAATGATGCTAACACATCTTGCACGCAAAAATGTATGCTGAGTTGTAACAGACTTTTCTTGTCCATGCAGTGTCAGAGGTGGAGAAAGAGGTGGAGAAAATGCATGCAAACCATTCTTCATGTCCACTGTATGTATCGGATCACACGGTGATGCATTTGATCAGTATATTGATGACAGACTTCCCTTTTAAAGTAATTCATGTCTTTGTGTGTTTTTTTAATTTTTTTATAGCATTTCAATTCACATTTTCAGACGACCTCTCTATCGGGCAAAGAAAGAATGTTTCTGGAAATGGAGGCACATTGGACAAGGACAGTCGCCAACCACATATAGAACGATGGGAGTAAACATTGCAATATGAAGAATTCTATAAGCTGACATGCCACTGGACAACATAGTAGATGAAATCAATGTTCCATGCAAGATTTAATTGTAGACACTGATCAGCAATCCAAGAACAAAATGAAGCCTTTAGCTGTTTCTGTCAGATATTTCACAGGATGGTTTGGTGAGGTAGAACCAGCACCACTTTGTCTCTAGAAGCTGAAAACTTAATGGTGCATGTGTAATTATTTTAGTTGGTATTGCTGGGTTGCAGGTTCTAAAATGTGATGTCACACTCCCCAGTGGGGAGGCAGGAGCCAGTTTTTCATATTAACTGCATTACACTTTCACAAGTTGCAGCCAAAAAAATAAATGTATGAATTACAAAAATGATCACTAATTTCAGTCACTGGGTCCATTATCTTTCTTATACAAGACCAAACATTTCCTCAAAAATGAAATAATTGTACCTCTATATAACATTATAGGCCTTTAGAACACTAACCTGCAACCCAACAACTGTATAGCCATAAGAAGTCAACTTTGTCTCCCGTGCATTGAGAAGACCTGCATGCATGCAGCATACTGTACATGAGCTACTGCTACTTGGTTAATTTAAGCCATCCTGTAGCTCAACTGTGGATGCAAGAATTCAGCTTTACTGCTATGTTTTTAATGCCTTTTCCCCTCAAAACTGTAATGATATCAATCTAAAAGGCGTATTAAAGTTTGATGGATGATCGAGCCACATTTAAAAATTCAGTTCAGTGTGTTCTAGTTCTGATTCTATAAATTAAGTATTAAACAGTCAAGTTCGATCTTGTATGGCAAGTATTAATTTAAATTGTATTTGTTCAATTTGTTTATTGCACACATCTAGGTAGACTAAGTGAATAGAGTACCACATGCAGCTTGATCCTCAAATGAAATATAAACTGTCATTATTGATTGATTGATATTGTCGTAGTAAGATTAACAAAAGAAAAATTGCATTGGGTAATTGCAATGTTGTAAAAGCCAGGAAGTACAAAATTAAGTAAGAAAACTTACCAAAAAAATAAGATCTATCATTTTCACTATTTCAACTAAATAAGCATACATGTAAAGACTTTATTATAGCCTTTACTCATCTTTTAGTGGTAGTTCAGTGCGTGTGTTACATTGGTTAAACCTGTAATTCACTAAATGTAGTAATAGAAATGACTTTGTGGACCCAAGAGCCTAATGTTACAGACCCTTAGTTAAGCCTTTAGATAAACATGGATGATTTATCTGCTTTATCTTCAATGACCAACCGAAAACTATTTCTAGGACAGTGTTCTTGCACAATATTTTTTTTTTTATGTGACATGTTTTGTGCACTTTGCTGTGAGAGAAATAAAAAAAAGCTTTGTAATACATATAATCAAGTCTCTATACCTCACACATTCTCTGCTTGCGACACTGAGATACATCTGCAATGCTTATGCAGACCACAGTGAAAAGTCTACATCTAAAATAGATCGGTAGATTCTGAAAGCAGCCAGGACAGTTACGTTTGGTCCCTTAGCTGCGATGCTAACATCGATCTAGCTCAATGCTAAGCCGTTAGCTTTGTAAATGACAGCGGAATCACTAATAAAATAACCCCGCGCCTCAGAGCAGTCTCGGGTACAAGGCCACTGTCTGCCACGATGCCTGTCCTGTGTAAAGAGAGCTGTAGAGCTGTCTCACCATGTTGCTAAATAAGTTAGCTCGCTGTGCTCGAACTTTGTTTACGAGGAGCGTTGCGAGTGCATCATTAGTCAAATGACTCAGGCCTGACAATCAGACCCCGAAACCCCTCCCACCCCTCACCCCTCCCGCGTGCCCCTTAGTCCTCCAGGCAACGCCCCTTTTCTGTTGAGATTTTCAAATCTGACACTCTCAGACTGAGCCTCTGGAAGGGGGGGTTAGATACCCTTTAAGCTCGTTGAGCTAGCTAGCTAGCTTCAGGTTAAACAGCATAAAAGTGAAATAACTCCTGCCCACGAGTGCCGCACATCGGTGTTTACTTCCACGGAAAAGTGCCGGGTTAGTCCTGTTGTGTTGTGATTCTGTGCTGATGTTGTGTCGTTGAGCCTGACTGAGATCCTCGTAATAGCTGCGGAGAATGACTCGCTCTGAGACCAGCCTTCAGTGACCGGCTAATAACCCACACAAAATAGTCCCGGTAGTCTGGCATATTTAGTGACTTTAGGAAATGAAACAAATATTTATTATAAATGTTACGTTTGTGGGACCATGGTATAAGCGGATTAAACAACTCGGAGCCGTGCATTAGACGGTTATAATGCACTTCGCGGAGTTCTTGACTCCGCGTCGTGCATTATAACCGTCTAATGCACGGCTACAAGTTGTTTAATCCTTACTTATTCGTTTTCCAAACTTGGTGGTGGTAAACTACTATTGTAGCCACAGCTGACCTGGGGTAGACTGCCAGAAGCGAGGCTGCCAATCTGAACCACCACCACCACCAATCACTCACTCACTCCCGACATTCACCCAGGCAATTCAAAATGATACAACAGTTATCTAAGCAATAGCCCCCTTTAAGAATTCAATCTAAGTGCATATAAAATCCAAACAAACAGCTAAATAAGCAAAAATATATAGCAAAGAAAAAGCCATTCTCCGATATGAAAATGTAGATCATTTTGACAATTTCTACAGTACTGTATTCTACAGCCAACCAGTATCAACCATAATCTCCGAATTGGTAAAAGGAAAGATTTTTGAAAGTTCATCTCCTGCCTTGGGGATTCGTGATTCACCCCGAGGGATACATCTCTCTGTCTTGTTCCCTTCAGAGAGCTCTGAATTACAGCCTATCGTCAACCGCGCGAGGACTGACAGATAAAATGTTCCCCAGTCCGCTCTTAAACGCACGTCGGCTGCCTTATTCTTTACGCATGTGATGAGTCGTTGGAAGTGACCAAAGGGGAGCTCCGCTTGGGGAATTATACAGTTTCTCAACCGCAGCCGAGCACCAGCCTCACGGGGAACGCGAAACATCTCACTTAAGCTCGAGCCATTACGCGTCGGTAAGAAGAAAGACGGAGCCGGGAAGTGGCTATAAGTGCCGCTCTGATGTGCCGCTTTGAACCTGGATGTTGCAACAGACTCACCCCCCCCCACACACTTTCATATTGAAATGTAACTACACCGAGGACCTCAAAAGGAACAGAGGAATTACCGTAAGAACAGGCCGTTCCGGAGGTCTCGGAGGATGATTTCCCCAAGCAAACGCCGGGAAAGTGAGTAATTGTATTTGACATGATCCTATTAGGGTTTTTTATTAGGCTCCAGTAACAATGTAGCGCAGAGATATAGACATAGACTGTAAAATAAGATTTGTCTGTTTTATTAGCACTTCAATGGGATTTTTACAGGCAAAAGGCAAGAAAAACGAAACAGAAGTCTCCACAGAGCTCGAAATTGAGTTATCAAAACGGTTTCAAGGATTCCTGACACATTCTACATTAATAGACTAATTGAAATTTGAAATGGCGACATACCGGAGATACTTTTCACACGGCATTATTTGGACACAGTAAGAGTGTTACACGTTCATGCTTATCTGTGGCCGTGCAGTAACATTGACAGGAATATCCTCGATTGCAAAACGTATTGATTTTGTAAAGCGTTTATTGGTTAGGTGGACAGCACAGTCAGCATTCACAGGTAGTTAGGGCTGTACGATAGTGACATTGAGATACTGTACTGATTTGCAATTTAAATAAGGTTAGTGTTTTAGCTATTAAGGAGAGACACTATAGGCAAAGCTCACTTTTTTCAGTTTTATGTTTTGGGCCAAAGTGGTCTATGCCTTCACAGGGAAACAAACAATACACCTGATCATCACAACAAGATGTTTAAATATTGCACTGATTCGATGTTTCTTCATAGATTTATAAAGGAAATCGAAATTTAAGGGCCATTTTCTCAAAGTCCATTTTTCTCTCATTGTGGCGACAATATCTCCGTCTGCTGCTCCTACAGACTTCAAACTGGATTGAACAATATTTGGAAGATTTCAAAAAGGATTTTGAGTTTTCTACATCTAATTCCTCGTCTGATTTATTGTGTTTTGAATGTGACAGAACAAGGCGAAATTTCAATTTCTACAGATTTTTCCACTAAAAGAAAACAGCACAATATTTGAAAACTAAACGAGATAGCCAAAATCTGCTCCGAAAAAGGCTTTGTAACTCATAATAAGATAAAAACATGAATTTGAGTCTGGCTCAATCTGTTATTCAGATTTTGCCGCCGAAAAGATGGGAACATTTGGGGCATTTTTAGGCATAACACGCCTTATTCTTATATATATGAAAACCTAAAATGACAGAAAACTTGCAATATATACCCAAGAACAGTGCACCTGAGGCAAATCACTTATAACACCAGACTACCCATATAAATGTCTGCGTTGACTGAATATTTTTTGAAATATAACCATTTTGCATTTAAAATAACTTATATTTGAGCTGCGGCGGAGTGATCTGCTAGGTTTCCGGATCTGCAGTAGTTTATTTACCTGGGGCTGGCATCACTACACGTGGAATTCACGCAGGAGCTATCTACAAATCAGATATGACAACGTTTGAAGGACTACCACAAGTTTTTAATGCAAGCTACTAGCTACCATAGACATGCACTAGCCTAGCCCCATTAAACTCTTCAAATATAAGGACTGCATGAATTAAAAAAATATATATAAATCTCCAGAAATCAACAACACTCTGGAGAACTAGGAAATGAGGCCCTATGTCAAAAATCCTGAAATATCCCTTTAAAATCAAGAGAGACTGACTTATTAGCTGCTGAACATGTTCGTAGTCTTAGAGTTACACTGGCCTATAGGCTCCAGTCGAGAAGCTTTAAGATTTGGCTAAAGCTGAACTGGAGAAAATGCAGTCGGTTAAGGCGGAGGGTAAGAGGTTAAAATCGGTTTCAAAGCCCGTGATTACATTTTTTCACACTCAAAGTTTCTTTCACAATAAGGTAATCGTTCACTCCTCAAATTTCATGCTAAAAGCCACAGCTGTATGGACGTATGTGTGCCTTCTCTATCCAACAACAACTATAACTCTACAATAGGATCTCGGTCACTCAACATCGCATTAATCCAGTTGATACGACGTGTTTGCATTTCACTGAATTCTTGCACCTGAATCAATAAGCCACGGTGGGTTTTAAAGGGAATGTTCCTTCTCACATTTGGACACACCTCGAAGCACTGCCGCCTCTCTCTCTCTGTCTCTGAGCTTTCCGGAGTGACGCCGCTCTGTGTAGTACTGAGGGGAGCATGCATGAAGGCGGCGTTAAAAGTAAGGCTTTCGGAGAATCGTGAGGGAGGGAGAAAAAAGGGAGATAAAAGGAAGTAAAAAAAAAAAAAAAAAGGAAATAGCACTGAGGAGAGGTAGAGAGGACTTTCAAATGGAGATGTGGCCTACACCGCTGATGGCTGCCGCTCCATCATGCTGTCAGCGATTTTCACACTCCGCAGCAATTACCAGTGACTGAGATTGTGAAGGCTGCATCTGCTTTTACCTCGCACACAATCGCAACTCTCGGTTCGTGCGGGACATTTTCGGCATGTTCTTCCTGTGTTTGGGAAAGTTTCCCGCAGTTTGGGTGTTACCAGTTAAAATGCTATATTAATCAAAAAACTGCTCATTCAAAATGTCCCTTTCTTTCTGGTTCAACATAGGGCCGTGGAGGGACGTTAGGGTAAAGTGGAGGAGTATTGTACAGTGCATCCGGAAAGTATTGACACCCCATACGCTGATCCCACATTTTGTTTTGTTACAGTCTCATTCCAAAATGGAAACATCGAATGCTCAGTCTGGACGGGCAGACAGCTCTGGGAAGAGTTTTTAACTTCCATTGATGAGTGATGGAGGCCACTGTGCTCTTCAGGACCTTGAACGCTGCTACCATTTTGCTGACCCCTTCCCCATATCTGTGCCTCGATTACAAACCTGTCTCTGAGTCTGCAGACAGTTCCTTTGACTTCAGGGCTTAGTTTCTGCTCTGACGTCACTGTCAGCTTTAGGGCCTTATAGAGAGGAGTTCGTCTTTCCAAATCACGTCCAGTCCATTTTGATTAGCACCGGTCGATTCCAGCCAAGTTGTAGAAACATCTCAAGAAAGATCAGTGGGGAATGGATGGACCAGAGCTCAGTTTTGAGGGTGTGAATACTTTTGTACATGCAATATTTCAGAGTTTTATTTTGAATTCATCTGCAAAACATTGTCATTATGGGGTTTTGTGTGTAGATTGATGAGAAGAAATGTGGGAAAAGTGTTTAAGTGTAGGCGTCAATACTTTCCGAATTCACTGTCTATGCAGGTACGTTGTCACAGAAGATTCAAAGATTACTCAAACATGTGCAGATGCCTCAAAACGAAACTCGGATACCCTTATCCCTGTAAGGAAAGGTTATTTGGTCACATATTGATCACTACGTTGGATGTCAGAATCTGCCTTTGAGTTGGAAGGACATGTTTCTAATTAAGACTCCACAAAACATTCAGATTACCCGATTTGCAACTATACTAATTTGACCTTAATGCCAAACAATACTTTTACTAGTTTGTCAGCAGCCGAGCGGACTACAGATTTGACTTAGGCCAGTTGGTTTACGGCTGATACTTAGCATTAAGCAGTGTGTCTAAAAGTCTCCGTCAGCAAAATTCACAAAAGATTCGGCATCATCAGATTCGCACATACACTATATATTGTGGTTCTACATGCGCATGTGTAAAACATGCATGAGGCTTCCACTGACACACGGCTCTCCAGAGACAGCACAGTGTGATGAGGCATCATTTCCTTAAGCACCTCCATCCATCTTCCTCCTTCACCACCTCTGCAATGCTCTCTGAGATTTCCTTTGACAGCGGGATAGTAATATGACCCACTTCTACTTTCACCGCGAGCAAGTGATGTCTCATTGTTTAAAGAGAAAGACGTTTTTTGGAGCTTTTAACTATGCCCCCACGCCCCTGGCAGCTGGGAAACATGGCGTGGCATGAATTTGCAGAGGCTTTGCCCATCCTAAACTTTTGGAGGATATTTCTTGTTGTTTTGACACATCTTTACGGGCGGGAGAGCACAACTCTGGGCTTTGCTAAACCTGATTTGGCAGAACAACCTTTTTGAAACCACAGTAAACAAAGTGCTTGATGAAAAGTTTGGGGGTGTGATAGAAAACAGCAGAGAGTAAACAGTGGCTAATCCACACAAGCCGTCTATCCCTATTCCAGTAAAAATGCATTGTACTCTCTTTGAATATCAACTACGCTCTTCTCGGTGGACCGTGTTAAGACTGTTGTGTTTTAAGCTCAACAAAAATGAACAGGACAGGGCCCCTTTAAACATCCTTTCTATGGCAGAGTGGTCCGGGTTGAATCAGAGAGATACCAGGCTCAAAAGCCTCTTCAGTCCTGCCATTGGGACGAAGACTGTGAAGTCTCAACACTTTCAATACTTCCTTCTGCTACTGTGTAGATACTGTACATTTCATTGTACTCTGTGTATAAGGCTAGCCAAAGCTTTGAACACTATTTCGATTCTTTATGCATAACTTGTGGTAGAATTGATAAGCTGAACTCATGTTATAATGTTCCATCCTTCCAAAAGAGTATCTTTCTTCATTCATGAAGCTAATGGGCGACAACAAAGGAAGAGACAATGAGACTGAGTAAGGAAAGAAACAGCTTCAGCACTCTTCGTGGTAAGGCGTAGGCTGCGATAATTCTGTTAATCACACTCCAGAGCATTAATCCGGGGCCGGGTCATGGAGGCAGCAGTCTCAGCAGAGATGCCCACACTTTCCGATCCACGCACATCTTTTCCAGCTGTTCTGGGGGGACCCCGAGGCGACACCAGGCCAGCTCAGAGACATAGTCCCACCAGCGTGTCCTGGGTCTTCCACAAGGCCTCCTCCCAATAGGCATACTCCAGAGCAAATATAAAGAAAACTGTACGGGCAGATTTATGCATCCTGGTAATGTTTCGGAGACCAAATGACCCACGGCCAAACGTTGGTTGGGGACCCTGCTCTAAACCCCTTCCACATCGGTTCTGAGGCTCAAACTTCATCTACTGTGTTGCCATCCATTCGCTAGCATGCCGTTTTGGATGGATTGTTTCTTGTCTTATTTCCCACTGCTGCTGGTGGGTACTGTAAAACCAGAGCACCAGGGGAAAGCATAATCAGTCACAGGAAGGACAACCAACTCCACAAAGAAATGCGCTCATGACCTGGGACCTCCTTGCTGTGAACCACCGAGGCATAGCCCTAGAGGAAGACCAAGAGGAGATTCATGGATTTGTGGTAAATGAGGACATGGAGTTAGTTTTTGGCGAGAGAAAGTGCAGATGACTCTGTATATGAAGGCAACCATTTTGTTTTCCTTGACCAAAAAAGCCTCTGCAAAACTTGCTTGCTTTGTCCTTTCACAAGACGAATGGCCACGAGGCCCCCCAAAAACTGTTCTAAAGAAATCTAAACGTATACAACCAAAGTGACAGAGCAAACAAGCTGATAAGGCAGAGAGAGAAAAAAAAAAAGCAAATAGTCGAGGCTGCACATGGGAACAAAGATAAAACAATGTGTGCAGTAATGCGGGGAAGCCGGCCAACACTGCAGAGAGGAAAGGTCCACGGCAGACAATTCCCGATTACACAGGAACCAATCCTAGCTCCGGGAAACAGCAGAGGGAGCGCCGGCCCATTTATTTTACTCGTCTTTCTCTAATTCAGCAGCGGACTTTCTTATCTCAGGTCAGGACCACTGGCTGCCCACACACTCATGGATACACTGTGGGTAAACTCGAATAATAGTGTGGTTTTGGAAAGAAAGAGTGAATATGCTCCAATATACGTGCATGCATCCAACGAAAGAAAAATGAGGAAATCAGGAAAACTTCTCACAACAAACCACGAGTCACTATTGTGTAAAAACGGGTTGTACGAGCTGGAATTAGAACTCATGATTTTGGGGCTTTATATCTACAGTGAGAACCATATGTTTACATGCACTTCATAAAAAGACACATTTGCATTTTTTCTCACCGTCTGACATGAAACCAGAATTAACTTTTTTTTATGTTTTAGGTCAAGTAGACTTTTAAAAAATATTCATATTTTCTAAATGCCAGAAGAATGAGAGATAGAATTTTCATGAAAATGGTTTTATGTTGCTTTTTGCAAAACCACAAGTTGACATACATTTCATTAATATTTGGTAGCATTACTTTTAAACTGTATAACTTGGGTCAAATGTTTTGGATTTCCTTCCACAAGCTTCTCAAACAAAGTTAGCGGGAGTTTTGGTCCATCCCTCCAAACAGAACTGCTGTGAGCCATATTTGGAGGCCACATTGCATGCTCATGCCTTTTCAGCTCTGCCCATACATTTTCAATTGGATTGAGATTAGGACTTTGTGATGACCAAAACACTGACTTTGTTTTCCTTAAGCCACTTTGTAACCAGTATTGGCCGTAAGCTTTGAGTCATTGTCCATTTGGAAGACCCATCTGCGCCCAAGCTTTAACTTCCTGGCTGATGTCCTGAGATGTCGCTCCAATATTTCCACATAGTGTTCATGATTTCATCTATTTTGTTAAGTGCACCAGTCCCTCCTGCAGAAAAACAACCCCACAGCATGATGCTGCCCCCCGTATTTCACAGTTGGGATGGTGTTCTCAGGTCTTTATCCTTTTTTTCTTTGAAAACTCCAAACTGGCTTTTTTATGTTTCTTTTGGAGTAAGAGCTTCTTCATGGCAGAGTTCCCTCTCAGCCCATATTGGTGCAGTGCTTGTTTCACTCTGACCACAGCGTGTTCATCTCTGGGACACAGAACCCGCCTTCTTTCTGGTCTGTATGATGACTGGTCATTTCCATCATTGTTTGAACCACCTTCAAGCGTCTTGATGATCCAGACTTGTGCCTCCAAGATCATGCCATCGTCATCTGCGCTTTCCCAAATTGTTTAACGGTATAGTCATTTTAGTGTATGTAAACTTCTGACTTTGTAAAAAGTAAGAAAAACATGTCTAAAAAATATATCTCATTCTTAGGGCATTTAGCAAAAATAAATATTTTTTAAAATTCTAATTGACCTAAAAAAGTAAAAGTTAATTCTGGTTTCATGTGTATGTAAACATATGGTTCTGGACGGTTGCCGATAAACCCCGGCAATGGACAAGTGGAAGAACATGGATGAATGGATTTAGAAGGGACAGTGCATATGAATACACATCTGCAATATCAGTAAAGCAATATATTGTAAATTATGCCAGACTTTAACAAAGATGCAAGTTTCCATTATTCCCTCGCCTGGAAAGATACAAATAATAGTTATAATAAATAGTTCTTAAATATAACAACGAAGCAACAACAATGGCAAAAGCTACGCGCTGAACTTTTTGGGAGAAGCTCTCCTCCCGCTGTACTGTCACACCTTTTCTGCAAAGTATTTATGAAAGTGAATCCTTTGTCACCTAAAAAGTGATCTAACTTTTCTTCAGGATTTCTTCTTCTGGGTGAATATTGATGCAACGTTTCAGATGGAGGATGTTACTGAACTGGTTTCTGAGAGCTGGAGTTTATCTTGAATTTGAGAATTTGAGAATTTGATTTTTAAACATTCAATCAAACAGAGGAATGATGGGAAACGTTTATATTCAAAACCAAATTGGACACACCAGGAGACTTTTGAGTCAGAAAGTTTCAGAGCTGCAGCTGGATTTGTTTTACACCGTAGTTTTTTGTGTGTGTTTTTGACAAATGTAACAATCCACTAATCAAAAACCTACTTACCAACACAAACTCGGGCAATTTATTCATACTTTTCTCATTTAAGATATATTTTTTTTCATACAATTCATTCAAAATACAGAAAACAGCACTACCAATTAGACATATGTGTAGTTTCCCACAACACATTACAAACGCACTGGTGTAAATACATGGAATCAGCAAACAGAGACTTTTTATGTCTAATTAAGCAGCTATTCGAATGTTCAAAGTGTTATGGGTGGCGCTTTGCTGGTCGGAGTGCTGTAAAATCATATAATTATTACAGGCAAATTAAGAGAACACAGAAAGCGCCTAACCCCGGGAACCGTGGTGCGGCAGAGCGGAAATAATGCACTCGCTGCTGATACAAGCATGTTTCTGCTGCGGGAGTCAGCTGCTCCGAGTCACTAACTGTACCTTTCATGGAGCGATGGAGACTGAATGGAAAGAGGGAATAGTTTTATTGGTATTACTGTGTCTTTTGTATTTTCTATCCCATCTAAAAATGTATGTCCAAGTAAATGGATTGCAACCATTCTCCAAGGTTCAGTACATTCATCTGAACATTATATTCATTATAGTTTAAATGATAAGATCTGATTTCCTTTTGCTGACATATATTAAAGATTGTGTTTTGTTTCTTCAGAGGTTTTGTTATTTTTGTGTAAACTAGCTACGACTGAAACCATCCATCCATCCATCCATCCATCCATCCATCCATCCATCCATCCATCCATCCATCCATCCATCCATCCATCCATCCATCCATCCATCCATTTTCTTCAACTTTTCTGTTGCCGGGTTGTGGGGGCAGCTGTTGGAGCTGCCCAAATCACATTGCACCAGCCCCTTATGGCGCCTCCTGCAGGTGGTGGGTCCACAGAATGATGGCCTCACGATTCTAACCGGGCCTGTTGGTCTCTCATAAGGGGCTTCTGAACCACTCTTTGTTTGACCTGTCACCTAGGACCTGTTTGCCATGGGAGACCCTACCAGTGCCATGATTCAACCAGAACAGCCATACCCAAAGTCTAAGACTTCGTGGCCCCCTTACTGATCCACAAAAATCTCATGAGGCCTCACCCCAATAATAATAATTTACCTGAAAAACCACATGTAGCAAACACTGTAAGCTAAATGCTGATCCTAAGTAATACATTTTAGCAAATACATGTAAATTCCCTTTCAAAAGGAAACCTTCCTCCATATACTTGTTTGTGTAGACAAGCTTTGGGGGTCGCCATAGTGCCTCTGAGGGCCCCCAGGGGGAATATCAATAAATCCTTCTGGAATAACCTTTAAATAATGTTAAAGGAACGATGCCTAATGAGGACCTGTTTGAGTTGACCATACACAACATCCACAAATCATTATCTGACGCAAACTTCACATATCAGGCAGATTTTTTATCACAAATGACTACTTTTACAACATACTTTTATGGGGCAAAAATAATGTTACCCAACAAAAAGAAAAAAATGTCAGGTATAGCTCCTTTAAGACTGGACAGACTTGTACTTGCACAGCAAACTATCTACAACTATCAAACTACTAGCTGAGACCCGGCCTTTGGCCGGGCATCGCTAGTTTCCACATTTGATAGTCTGAGATTATGAGTTATTACAAAGAAATGTCCAACCGGTCACACAGTTCAGCTGTAGACCAGTGGTTCCCAACCCATTCCAAAAACTATGGCCACTACAAATGTTTAAAATAATTAATGCTAAAAATAATTTCAAACAAACTGCAATTGGAGTGTTTGATGCACCCGTACTCCTTTCTTATAAACTACAATGACAATATGTTCGCTAAAAGGGAATAGAATTCAAGAGACAGTGGAATAAGTATGGAGAAATATTAGGGGTTCAGCTGTAACGGTTTGGTTCACGGTGCAGGACATGTGGTTTGGTGCATCATGGTAGTGTACAATGTAAAAAAAAATAAGTTGGTTTTGAACTGAAATAGCCTAATGATCGTTGTTAGACAGTATTCATAACCTTACAATAAAATTGGCAATGCTTTCAAAGCTGCTTTAGAATAAAATGTACCTCTGGGCTCACAATACGTGAAAGCAAATGACACACATCGCCCTGTTTCGATGCGCGCGCACACATACGCGCGCGCACACACACGCACGCGCACACATACGCGCGCGCACACACACGCACGCACGCACACACCGCCCGGTTCTGATGCACGCGCGCACACATACACGCACCGACTCACACACAAACGTGCGCACGCGCACACACACACATCGCCCTGTGTGGATGCGCGCACACGCACGGCAGTCAGATCTCGTGCACTCGCGTTGTAGTGACGGCGGGTTGTCCTCGGACAGCAGCACCGCGGTCCATATGGACCCGTGGTCAATGCCCGCGGGCGGCGGGACCGCAACGTGGGGGCCGGCACCACGCACAAACTCACTACTGTCGCCAGGCTTCCTGATGTTCCCAAACGGTCTCCCATCCCAGTCCTAACCAGGCCCTTCCCTGCTTAGCTTCGGAGGAACGGTCTCCCATCCCAGTCCTAACCAGGCCCGTCCCTGCTTAGCTTCAAAGTCGGTATGGGAAATAAACATGGCGGCGCCCAGGCGGCGGCCATTGAGATAGTGTTTTCTATAATAGATTAACTGTATGAATCATGTGGCCTACTTCATTATTTATGATGGTATGCATCTTTTTATAATATAATTTACGTGACTTGATTTAATTTAAAAGAAGTGCAAACATTATTTAACACACTCCTTACTCCAATGTGTGACAGTTATGTATTGTTTTTAGGGATTTGATATTCGCCTCCCTAATTTTTACTACACTTGTGTGCAGAGCAGACAGTGTCGAAGCTCACTTATGCAAAAACCTCCAGCAGCAGAGCAGCACTGAAGTGTGATACATGTAATATTTATGAGCCGTCGCATCTTCCAAGCAGCAGATTTCACACATATTAATTTTTAATCCAGAGTATCTACAAATGCACCTCCAGGATTATGAGTGGAGCCTGAGGAATCCCCCCAACATCAGGGAAAAAATTATGGTTGCAATTTGAGAGCCTTATGTATCTGCGACTTATCTAAGACATAATATGCAGCGTGCAGATGCTGGAGGCAAAAAAAGTACCAAACTTAGTGATGTAATCTGTAAATAATTCATGTCATCTGAAATCATCTGAAGGAACTGGGTTAAAGACTCGGGATGGCGGATGGACGAAAGGAGCTTTGACAATTTTAAACCCAAAATGCAGAATGTGTTTTCTTGCTTGGTTGGAGTGGGGTATTCGTGTACATCTATGGGAAGATTTCAGAACGCAATGACCGACTTGCTAAATCGGACATTCAATAGTTTCGGACACTCTCTCCACAACGTCTTCCAGCTCCTTCCCTCTGGATGCAGATACCGAACACTTAAATATAATAGGGCCCTGTTTTAACAGTTTTGTCTCATCACCTATTGCCATTCTCAACACGCTACCTCAGTGATTTCTTTGTCAGATCTTCTTTTATGTTATATTTGTTCACTTCTGCGCTTCCCTTCTGTGTTAAATGTTGAATGTGATGGTTTTGACTTGTGACTTCTGTGGAAACAAATTTCCCACAATGGACAATAAGGAATCTAATATATCTAAGTTAACAAGCAAAGGAATACACCGGGATTGCTGCACCGGCGGCAGAGGTGTCTGGCCCCTGGCATTTCAGCAACTGAAATATCTGAAGAGCGTGCTGAACTGTACTAACATGAACAGACTGCTGGCCTCTGACTGGCCAGAGGACAGAGGACAGCCCTCACTAAAACAGGCAGGTTGGGATTTAATAATTCACATCATACTGCTGTTGAAAAAGGTAATTTTGCCGATGATAGCATTTAGCTTCTGTTGGCACAACATTAGCTGGTGTTAGCACTTAGCTTACCCTTCAAACGCTCGTCTTTTAGCTGCTTTCTTCCTCAAGTATTTACCTTGGCACCTCTGCATAACTCCATAAACCCCACCAAAATGCAGAATTCGTCCACTTTGTTCTCATTGCGACTTTGAAAACAGCTAAAACAGTGTTGGGTAGAAGCGTATGTGGAAACACAGCTTTAGTGTCTCGTCACTGTACTTGTTGAATGCATGTGTGCTGATGATGTCTGTCTTGCACTGCAATCTACTTTACCTACGGGTGCTAAAGGCTTATTTATGCCCACAATTCGTATGTAAATAAATCTGTGCGTTCCAAGCGTACTTACTGTCACTCCATATATGCTTTCACATGTTCTTAATGTCCAGCCCGTGACAATGCATGAGAGGAGAAGAAATCTAGACAACATGGCCACATCTGCAATGTTTTTTACACCACATTTACTGAAGAAGAGACAAGAGGGACATGGCGGATTCGGAAGGAAGTAGTAGTGTGAGTGACAGCGAGAGCGGGGAGTTTAAACACACGAAATATAGAGAGAAATGGAAAGACAAATGTTGGCATGCTTATAGTGACTCTATGTGGGGGAAGATCTTGATGTTGGCATGATCTCAATCGATCACAGTGGAGTTTTGCATGTAATGTTTAAGTATCCCCATGTGATGGGGCGATTTGTCCACCGAAAGTTGGGACACGTCGAAGGAGTTAAAATCACTCGAGGAGAAATGGTTGTGATCAAATGCAGTTCCAAACTCCAGATGGACAGAGCATTGCGTATCACAAAATTCTGAGAAAGGAGCTGACATGTCTGCATTGTAAGGGAAATCATATAGTGGGTTCTGCTCAGTGTCCACGGAGAATCTTGGAAAAGGGTGTGGCCGTACTAGGTTAGGTTAGGTTAGGTTCATTTATTTGTACCCGCGGGTAAATTCGTTTTGCAATTCTGAGAACTAGTCGACACATTAAAACACATTATACAAAGATAAAACATCACACATATACAATATAAAACTTGTAAGTCCTCCACATACTAACAGGATGTGCCTTTGATACAAAAACAACTGAAATTTAAGCCACTTGACAGTAACAGAGATTTTAATAAAAAACGTGTCGGGGCAATTTGATCCCGACTTGTTAATAAAGGAAAGGGCAGCGGGAACAAAGCTTTTCTTAAAACGGTTTGTGTGGCTTATTGGCATCAAAAAACGACGCCCAGACGGAAGCAATCGAAACTCTGAGTGCAAAGGATGCTCTGTGTCTTTTGCGATGCTTCGTGCCATCCTCTCTAACTGTCTATCATGCAGAAAGTCCAAACTGGTCTGAGGCTGGCCAATGACTTTACTTGACCACTTGACCAGCTGATTCAAAGCGTTTTTGTTTCTAACAGAAGAGCTCCCGAAGTGTGGATAGGATTCCGTATGTCGAGGCTGTGGGAAAGGTGAATGAGATGTCAAATGATCGTCCAGAAGAAAGTGGGAAAGATTGTGTTATATTGGGTAAGAAGAAATTTGGGGAATTCAGTGTGATGATTATTAACCGTGTGCCAAATCTTGAGGGGGAAACCTGCTTGGACTGATATGGTGCTCAGCTCAGCAAAGAGGTTTTTGGCTGATGATGATCATGTGTCTGGAGAGGAGAGCGTTGCTTCAAGAGAGGGATGAACGATAGTCAGTGAGTACTAAAGCACTGTTGGGGATCACTTTTTTTTGCCCACCTTTCCTTTTATTATAATTATACAATCGATAGGGGTGATAAAGACATCCGGTGGGTGGCGGTAGTGCACTATTCAGTTTGCATCCGCTGTTCAACAACCAAAGAAGAAGAAGAGACAAGAAAATGAGGTAACACCGTTCTGGTTTTATGTGCAAATGGTTCTAATCACTTTTTCGAAGTTTAGCCGCTTTCTCTGCTTCACCTGTTGAGCTGTGTGCAGTAGTGTCCGCAACGGTCAGCTCATGTACTGCTTTTACTATGTGTAAACAAAGCATCCGACGGAGCCTTAAAGGAACACGCCACTGTTATTCCATACTGAGATATGTTCTTACCTGAGCTTAGACAAGTTTATGTCTGGTCCCGTGGAAGAGCTTGGTTGCTTGGAGCTAAAGGAATATACTGGGAGAGGCCAAATGCTAACGACATCTTTGGTCGTTTTGCATGACTAAGGGCACGCACAAAGACCAGACAGGTACGCATCAACTCCTCTAAGCTCAGGTAAGAACATATCTCAGTATGGAAAAAACGGTGGCCTGATCCTTTAATAAAGTACCACTCTCTACTCACAGCAATGATAAACTGTATGATCCCCAGTCAGCGAAGAGTTTACAAGTTCACCCTTTGTGGATGAGTTTCATCTGAGGGCTCCTCGTTTCTCCACATCAACCAAAACAACCACAAAAAAGAAAGAAAAAAAAAAGAAACGATTGTATTGTCTACTGCTCATGACAGGTTTACCCTCAATGCCACCAATGCGGACAATGAGTTATTCCGTGAATCTAACTCAATCTTGCACAACTCATCCCCCTTATTCCATACTGAAAATCTCTCAAATTCCAACTTGTGGCTGTTGTGGAGTTAGTGTACCATGGAGTTGTCTTCTCAAACCCCTCAAGATTGTTTTTCCAGTCGGCCGCCTGCGGGCCCAGACGCTCAGATGGATTGAGTAATGCTTTCTGTCACAGTGTCCAAAGTGTGCCTCCAAAAAAAAAGAAAAAAAAAAAAAGAAATGTATCGGTCCAAACGCTGCAGATAGCCATCCTTTAAATGGACACAGTTTCCCACTTATCTCGCCGGTCTGTCTGTCTGCCGCGTCCATTATGAGTTTTACCGGGGGGATAGAGATGTTAGACGCCAGATATGAGGTAGACCCTAATCGACTGGAAACTTTTCAATTGTCTTCAAACTCCGGAGATTATGGTGTGCTGTAAAAAAAAAAAATATATATATATATAAAAAAGGAATGCTGTGACAATAACTGATGCTATCTTTACAGACGTTTAAAAGAAAATATAATCGAAAATGAATGGTTGTCATTACGGCCTGACGCACCAAATGGCCAGAAATAGAGATGTTAAATGCAGCCTGCGAACGGTTGACAATTCTCATCAACTATAGAGAAAGAGACACCAAACTATATAAACCTGTTACAGAGTGGCTTAAGTGGTTTTCTGAAAGAGTCAATAATGTCTATGTGAAGGAACAACAGAAAGAATTGAGAAACTGGGCTGGTCATGATTTCAAACTGGCCTGGAGCTCCCTCTGCAGGCATGACATATTATGACCTCTTACCCCCCGCCTTAACCAAGCACATTGTCTCCAGTTCAGCTTTACCCAAATCTAAAAGCTTCTTGGTAGGAGAGCAACATTGTAATGCCTCATTTGAAAGAAAAATGTTTAGCTTTTTTTGTCGTGTTATTGGCGAGATTTTGTCACATTTTTGAAGCGTTTTTGTCGTGTTCTGTAAATGGTCTCAATTTATATACACATGACAGTATATGGACTATTATAGGTTAATATAATGTGAACCAGTGAAGGATTTTGGAAAATACTAGCTTTATATATTTTTTTTCCTCATGTACAAAAGGAAACTATTACAGGCAATCATTTCTAAGCACTTCGAGGTCAGGCATGTTAAGAGGTACCAAGGTGAATCATCGCTGTCTGGATATGTAACGCTTTTTCTTCGTGCTTCGTCACATTTTCCAAGAAAACGGCGAACTACAGGTACATTTACTTTTATATAAGTGTGTTTAGAACTCAGCAGCTAATACGTTTGATTAGGATATTCTTTAAACAAGTGTGTGGTCAGTCAGACTGACGCGCTGTCCCGCAGCGGCTCCTCCTGGGAGAGTGGCCGGGTTTAGAGGCGCTTCCCTCGGTCAGTCTGCACAGACGCCTCGGCTTAGTTACCGGTGTTCGGAGCCGCTCTAAAGCGCGGCAGAGCTGGGTCCGTTTTGAATCGCTCGAGACTGACTTTTGTGACTTTAGTGCTGTCGATTTGTCTCTCCATAATATTTCAGTGGTGAGGGACTTGATCACTATTTTACACCTGAAGCCACGTAAAAGCGCAGAAGGGCATCTACAGCCCAGCCCTCGCTGAGCAGCTGGTCAGACCTGGATAAGGACAGCGTTAGGGCCGTAGATATCGACTACTTTCTGTCTGAGTTGAAGTGCATATGAGTGGTGTATATCAGCGTGACACCTGCTGCTCCACCCTCTCCACGAGCACAACTTCATGTTTGGATTTTCGCTGTTGCTACATTTCTCACACGTCAGTCTTTAATTAGAAATAGCCGTGTTTTGGGACCAACTAAAGCACTCGTGCAGCGCTCTGTCTAAATGTAGATTGTTATTGATAATATGCCACGTTCATTATGTATATATTTTTTAATGACCGGTAATTCTTGCGAATGGCCGACATTTTACGACCCAGTCGGCCAAATTGGCCGACGGAAAAAAAGTCTAGCGGAACCTCTGATCTGTACAGACTTTTACTTCACATATTTTACACGCACTTGGAATTTTTATCTTACAAGTTGAAATATTGTTTGTGTCTCGAAATGTATTTATTGGACTTAGTGTGTAGTTATGCAAAACACCAGCAGATGGCGCAAACCTCCCCTGGCTGCTACAGGGGAAAGGGAAAGAGTTCAAAATCTAACCAAAACCACGGCAACAACAGGAAAACTAATTTGCGCGAAGAGAAGAGAGTTGGACAGTCAAAAAAGTTTCCCACTCAGAAAAACATGATGGTCTCTTCTGTATGATGAACATCTGAGTGTGGGCAAGCGCTCTGAGTGCAGAGGAGGGAGATGCAAAACACAAGTCCAGAAAAAGCTCAGAAGAGTGTCGTCTATGGAAATTCCCCAGATGACGCTCTCCATTCGAGATCAGTGCCTATATGTTTCCCCGTAGGAAACCCCGCGTGAGGATGTGCGTGGGCGTGTGCGAAGAGGTTTTCCTATTCCCAGACTGATCCAGGACAAGGATGGGACGTGAGAGACTCCACAGCGGAGACCCCTCCTGTCCTTAAATCGGTGAGCGTGGCTAATTCAAACAGACACTGTACTGTTTTTACTGGTCTGCAGCACATTTACCGACTGTGTCAGTGGGCTCTGACATGGGCTTAATAGGACTACAACTTGCTCTGGTGAGTGTCCAGAGATTTGGAGACTGTTGGCTGCCAATGCATTCACATTGAACCACTTTTAGAAGCAGAAGTGAGAATAAGACCGTGACAGTGAGACACAAGAGCCTGGGCATGGTCACGATTTTAAATGAAGTTATCTCTAGGCGTGGGAAGAGGCTATCTGTAGCTTAGGTTCAATGAGTTCATAATGTAATAATTTGCTGCGAAGATGAGAAATTACATAGAAGTCCTTTTTTTGTATTTCACTTAGATCAGCAACAGGTTGGAGGCACCTGTAATATGCTGCCATATCACTCTCAAACAGGTAATCTTGAACAAAATGCTACCAGAGGAAAGCTTCATCTTTTTTCTAAAACAGTCCCCTTAGATGCAAACTGTAGCTGTTTAGCATTGGGGTGCTAGCAGTAGCTTGTAGCAGCAACAGGCTACCGCTAACACAAAGCAGCAACACCAATGACTGACGTCACTGAAGACAATACAGACTCAAACACAACTGGAACCAATCGGATATTGGATCATGGGCTTGAAAAAGGACTGTTTTGTGTTTCATCTATGATGCAATGTAGCAAAGTTATTGCATGGTTAAAATATTTAAAAAGTGCATTATCCATGTTCCTTTAAATGCCTCAGCTACTCTTCCAAAATCTTTATGTAATAACTCACTGCAAAAAAGCATTGTCTGTATGCTGAGCATTAGGCGCACATTTGGTTTCACTGTGATTTTTTTTCTAATGTATCACTTCTATGACAGTTTAGTTGACCTTATGAGATAGCAAAATCAAATCGGGAACGTTTGTATTTGGGCTTTTGTAATGTCACCAATTCATGCAAATGTCACAACCTAACAATGCTAAAAGCTGAAACAATCCCCACACGATCTTGTTTTGTGTGTGACTCATATAAACTTACAGTTCTGCTCTGACAGCCCCCTCTTTCATGTGCATCACAGACTTCTGATTCCACTTCTGTTCTCCCAAAACAACGGCACTCTTTGTTCTTGTTTCAGAGTAAAGGCAAAATACACAGCGTGTCACCAAGTGCTGCCACCGACACTTTGTAGTTCATTCTTTTGTTCATTTGAAAACTGGGAACACATGGTACTCCCTTAGTTAGTTTTTATTACATCTCTGACGGCTGAGCCGATCCCACTAAATATAAAGTACTGACAACTTTCTTAGTGGGTGTTGTTTCAACTTCTGAGTTTGCACTAGAATATGTATTCATTCATTCTGTTTCATCCATGAGACTCATGTAGTATCAGAGTTTATCAGTAGGGTACAATAGGGGCGATATACTTGTTCATAAGGGAGGCGTACGTGAAAGGATACAATTAAAGCACAAACCCCTGATCACCTCCATTTCCTACCTTCCAAAGGTGTCAGAGCAGGAGTGTTATCGAAGGGCTAATTATTAACACATTCTTGTTGCTCCTCTGGAGTTTGCGCTGCATACTTTACTGCTCAATAATAGCATCGGAGCAAGTTTATTATGGTCTTTCCGACAATTACATGGAAACAGAACACACATATTTTTTGTTTATGGTGATAATCAATCCTAGCCGTGGAAGTAACGCCTGCCCGGTGTGAAGTCTGTAAAATACCAATAAACAAGCCTAGAATTGTTCACGCAATCCAATGTCACCTTGCTATTTCCAGTCTAGGCCCATGTTAACAATGTTATTCTTGAATGTTGTACACAATAAATCACACTATTGCCTTCGAAACCACATCTGTAAAACCACATTCAAAGTCAAACACGACACTGATTTGCGAAAGTTCAGAAGACCCAGAAGAATGAGGGGAATTTTTTTCTAGGTTTTTTTGATGCAGGGACGAACGCCCTGACCGCTAAGCCACTGCTGCCTTTAACTGAAACGCCCTTTTATTACGAGCAGAAAAGCAAATACGTTCTCACAGACGAAGAAACGGCGCCCTTGACACCCCACGCGGCGTTATGCTAAGCTGCTGTGCATCTGTATTGCTGGCCTCACACACTTGTCTGTGCATTACTCCGGCCTTGTTAGAGCTGCCACAGCTGCTTTGTGATGTGCTAAGAGCCGCGCCGCCGCTGTGTCATGGTGCTCCCACTAAAGTGCTGTTGATCGCACCCGCTAAACTTGACAGGCCAATTCCTCCGAGAGAGGGAGGGAGGGAGAGGGGAGGAAAAAAAATAACAGTGTTGTGCAGAGAAATCCAAATGTTTATCTGGCAAAGCATCTAGATAGAAAAACAGAATCCTTCAGCGTGCCTTTGTAGCCGTCTTTCTTAAGTGTTCGTAATCATGTGTCCAATCTGTATGCTGTCAGTGTCCCGCTTAAAAGGGGGAAAAAAGAGGGAAAAACCCAACAACTTACTGGGTTGCAAAAACATATCACTCTGCCTTCTAATGTGCACTACTGATTGAACTTTGAGAAAGCCAAGGAAAGGGGGTAGAAGTAATAGACTTTTTAGTATTTGTATTGCAATGACAAACTAGAATTTCAGCCAGTGCATGCGTCGGTGATGACTGAATATTAAAGGACCTGCTGCATTAAAAACACTACAATGGCTGTTTCGAGATACACTAAGTCCATAGATAACAATCACTTCGTACAATTCATGCTTTTTCTGGATTGGAACCGTGTCCGCAGTTTATCTCTTTTTGTCATTCGGAGCTTCCTGTGTGCAAGTACGATTGATTACACAATGACGAACTGAGGGACCACAATTTATAGTCTTGGGGGGAAGCTTGAGATCACACCAGCACAACAGCACAACTGTTCACGTCATACCTGGTGGCCACAGCTGCCCTAGGATAGACTGACAAAAGTGGGGCTACTAAGTTTTTAGTGGTAGGGGAAACCAGAGTACACGGAGGAAACCTACGCAGACGTGGGAAGAACATACAAACTCCAAACAGAAAGGCCCTGTCCGGGGATCGAACCAGGGACCTTCGGGCTGTGAAGTACGAGTGCTAACTGCTGTGCTACCAAGCCACCACAAGCTGTGGTTGAATCTAAGACCTTTCACTTTGTAGACAGATACATTGACCACTGCACCATTGAGAACCTGACACAGAGAGCCCTCTGTTTTCACACCCATATATGGAGATGGAAACAACATTTATGTGGCTCCAGGTGGAGCGGATTGAAGGAAGGAGTGAGCAGATTGTTCAACAAAGCAGCTGCCACAGTCCCAAATGACATTTGGAAACTACCCTGCAAAGAGTGACAATGGGGCTGACAGTGAATCAAAAATATTGGCTTCATGAAAACATGTAACTAAGTAGTACAAGGTGTTTTCTTTGTGTGCGTGTGTGTGTGTGCGTGCGTGTGCATGTGCGTGTGAACCTAGAATACAAAACAAAGCAGAAAAGACCAGTTTTACAAGAATACTTTCTCTAGAGTGCAAACATACCCGCCATTTTTGTTTATGTCAAGTCCACAAAGACCTCATTTGATGGATACACTATGTCACTGCTACTATAGGTTTTTCCCCCCCAAAATTTGCCGAACACTCCCAACGGTACTTGACGAAAACAGAGCAAAGTCACATTGGACGGTCCAAACAGCAGAGGAAATGTCCCCATCTGCGTTTCTTTGAATGTCCTTAGTGCCAGAGCGTGCATACTCCTGCTTAAGGCAACACGCAAACACGTCCATCTGCAAGTCTGTAAACACAGATCTCTTCAAACATATATACTGTAGATCACCCACAGCATTACAACCAGTGGAAGTTGTCAGCTCCATGTACTCAAGTATATTCACTTGTGGAACTAAAAAAAAGTAGCATCTACTACACAATACTTTCATCTTTTAATTGACAAAGGTTTTCATTGTCTGACAGTCATTGATAAAGTGCGAGTACTTTTGAGTTAATATTATGACTACTGCCAGATATACGTTCGTAGGAATATTTTGTCAACAACTGAATTCGGCACGGTAGTACAGCGGTTGGTGCTCGTGCTGCACAGTGTCCCCTACCACTATAAACATGTACAATGAGTGCAAGTGTGGGACAACAGAAGCAAATTAGCCTCAGGCAACATGCACTGCCCCTACCAAAGAAACCAATAAATTAAACTAAACTATGCTACCTCACAACAGCCAATGACAACCATCTATTTTTCTTTCCTTTGTTATAAGCGCACTCTGTCTCCTCTGCACTGCAGCCAATTTAGCGAAGTCCCAGCATCCTCTAGCTCCACAGCTAGAAGGTCCCGGGTTCGATCCCCGGTCAGAGGGGTCTTTCTGTGTGGAGTTTGCATGTTCTCCCTGTGTCTGTGTAGGTTTCCTCTGGGTATTCCGACCTGGTTGGAAGGGCCAATGGCACAGATTGGTAGCCTCGCTTCCGTCAGTCCACCCCAGGGCAGCTGTGTCTACAATAGTAGCTTACCACCACTGAGTATGGAGTGAATGAGTAATGACTTCAGTGTAGTGCTTTGAGAAACTTAGTACAGGCTTGTAAAGCGCAATACAAGTACAAGCCATCATCATCCACCTCAGCCTCTCCATCTACGTATTTCTCCTCACCACGTCTAGTAGATTCTAGGTGCTAGAATTTACGAGACTAAATATGTCTGTCCTCAGCACATCTCATTCATTTGCCAGTTTCTTTCTTTTCAAGATGAAATGGCAAAGCGTGAGATTGACCAGAGACAAATGCGGCTCGGCGACTGAGTAAGAACATCTTGCATGAAACTCTAACTACTGTGGGGCGCTCCTGGTCTGCAGTGTGTCAGTATCGACCAAAAATCGGTCCAAGAAAAGCCAAATGCAGATTGTATCCGTTTAAGATCCTGGCTTACCTTGCCATCCTGGTTTGCACACAGGCTTGACTTCTATGTGGACTGGGACAGTGTGGAGCGCCCTCTTCTGGCCGCAGTCCCACGCTGTCACCTGGATCTCGTACTGCTTCTGTCGGTCGTAACTCAGCTTCTCTGTGTTTCGGATGTTGCCTGAAATAAAAAATAAAAAAAGACATGTCAGTTTAGCGAGACGTCGTTTCGCGTGCCAATTTAATAGCAAGGAGTTAATTTCTGTGCTTTTATGCGAGCACCTTGGGATCACAGCGAATTCTCTGGCATATAACGTCCCCTTCCCAAGAACTCAGTACACTTGCACCTCACCTGCTGATGTCATGTCTGTGTTTTCAAACTCATACACATCTTTACTAGAGTCGTTCTGTTCAGTTGAGCGCTCAAATTGCCTCCAATTACAAATCCTGTCATGCTGACTTTTTTGCAGCTGTTGTTACTTCCTCCTGTGCCTGAATGAGTCTGATATTTCATTTATTTTCAAGGCAGCATACCCAATTTTGTTTTTAGCAGTGGAATGACACTTATTTTGCTCTCCTTTATCAAGCCAGGCATTTATGAAGAAGGATGAATGTGTAGCCAAAATCCATTTTCACACTTGCAGCCCTTGGAACATACAGTATATTACATATATATCAAGTTGAAACAATACCTAACATTTTGCAGTGGTTGATTGATTGATTGAATATTTTATTTCGAGCTACACAAAACAGACACAAAAGCGAGAAAAACAATAATAATAATTACAAAAAAACAGCATTCTAGCTCGAAAAGGAGTGGAAAGAAGACAAGCTTATTAACTCCCACCCCCTATTCACTTCAATAATAAGATGGTGAAGACCATACGGAAACAATGGGGAAAACGTGCCTTTGCAATCCAAACAAATAAACTGTAAAGCAATATATAAACTTTAAGCTCACATGGATTATTATTGAATGTATTGCCATGACAGTAAAGTTTGCTGTTGGAAAGTTGTGAAAGGCAGTGCTTTGAGTGGGCCGGTGTGCGCCAGTACTCAGTAGAAGAAGAAGAACTTCATTTACATAGCGGGTTTCACAGACAAAGTCACAAAGCGCTTTACATGAGACAGTTACACATTCACTCCATACTCGGTGGTGTTCAGTTTCCCCAGGGGGAGACATGTCGCGACTGCACACATCTTCGCCAACAGTCCTTCTGACCACCACCATTCATCCTGCCCTATTGTACATGTTTTTAGTGGTATGGGACACCGGATTACCCAGAGGAAACCAACGCAGACACGGGGAGAACATGCAAACTCCACGCAGAAAGACTCCACCCAGGTGGTAATCAAATTGCATCGAATTCTGAGAGCTGAGCTGATTTTGCCACTGTGCTACTTCTTCCCGCCGAGACTTCAGTACCCATGAACTATTTTGCAGGCAAGAGAGGAGCGCAGCCGTCACTTAAACCGTAGTCAGCAGAGAGATTGGTGTGTGCAATTCAGGATCACTCTGCTGTAAAACGTGTATCTGTTTGTCTCTAATGGCCGCAAACAGGACAAATAAGATGATCAAATAAGATGACCTTTGCATAATGAGACCTGTGTCATCCAAACAAGCTATGCTTCTTGCTCTGTGTTTTTACCCGACTTTATCCCTCAGTTGCGCCGGAGACAGTTTGGGCCACTAAAAGCACTGGTGAAAGTCGCTATATAACTGGTCAGAAACACATTGGGGAAGTTAGGAATCTGTTTGGCCCACAACTAACAGTTTAAAAACGTTTAAAGGTGCATTGTGCAACTTTTAATCTGGAGGGGAAAAAAAGAGGTTGATATTTCCCAAGGGCGAGGAGCATGCTTCTGTATGGTCCTTATGGCGGGGAGCTGACATTGCTGAAATACCACCCCCTGGTGCACAGGGGCGACTCCAAGAGACACTTGGGAGCATGGATTCTAATGGGACTTCAAACGTCCCAAGAACGGCTTAAAAGCCTGGCTCCAAAGAGTTTTTCTGTTTCTAAAAATCGCTATGACCCATGTGACCACGCTGGTGTAGGTGAAATATTTTTAACCACGCTAGCTGTTAATCAACTCAAAATTTGGAAGCATTTTCAGTACATTGACTGGCTCCAGAGCCTGTCAATCAAGCTCTGGAGCTCTGTGGAGGCTCTGCCCGCCCCGTGAGTGCAGGGCTTCCTGCCTTTTTGCCCTTTTAAGGAACAGGCTGCGTAGGAGGAGACAGAGCGGCCATTAAGGTTCACACAGGACTCGGGAAACTTTTTCAATGAATGGGGCTGAATGGGACCCACTCATCTTTATTATGTTATGTCTATGTATTTGACCTTTCAGTGACCCAGTGGCTGTATCGGTGGTTAGCTCGGTGCCTTTACTTTATATGATGTTCCTGGACCAATTTTATTTAAGTTTTTTTTTTTTAGGTTTCTGGATGGAATGTATACACAACCATGGAGATAGATCCATCAGCAGTGAAAATCTACCAGAAACCCTAAAAACGATTGATCCTGGATCATCCTTGGGGTCACCGGGATGGAAAGTAAAGGGGCCATATTAACCACTCACACTGTACAGCCGCTGGACCACAGGTTAAATATGTGTAAAAAGTATCATAATTCACCTTTAAACTGGTACAGGAACATAAAGTTCTAAAAATGCCAATAGGTGGCGTTCACGGGACATCACAACATTACATGATAATTGAAATTGAGGTGAAGGGCCGCTGAAAATTCCACGCTGGTAACTAAGGTAGCTGTCAAAACGTAGATTTCTGTATTGGTTTATTGCTAATTTGTCTGTAGTTCCTGGGCCAATGAAACAAAAAGTGTCACAAAGTCATCTCTTCCAGCACATATAAACTATGGTCTAATTATTTCCCCGTATAGGCGTCCAAAAGTGGAGACCATATTCATACAACGTGTGTGATGTTGGTCAGTAGAAAGGACTTTTCACTTTTAATGACCGGGGGAAAAACATTTGGACATTTTCTTTTGGGATATTTCTTTCAAAAACGGTTTCTCTACCATTGAGCTGTACTGGCACCTGCCCTCCAACTGAAATAGAATTCCATAACATGAACACAACCTATGCTGAGGGAACCAAACGTCAAAGAGTGATGGTCTTCAAATCACTTTTCAGAAGCTGTAGTCGTTTGTTCTGCTTCACCTGCTGAGCTTCGTGCTGTAGCGTCCCCAGAGGTTACACGCTTCGGGTAAACGGAGCAAGCAGGCGAACAGATTCACTCAGACAATGGACTGACGTAGAGCATAAACAAGCCTTTAAAGAGAACTAACCACTCCACCACCCTGCACCCGATCGAGAATAGTGGAATTAACTAAACCTTCTTCTCTGTATTCATATGCAAATAGCAAAGTGGAGGCGCTAAATTGCATCTGCCAGAAAACAGATATTTTGCTATTTGATTTCCATGCATGCCCTGTCAGGTATTTGGACGTGATTTTCTAATTTTCAATAGCACCACATTCCTTTCACAGCTTGAATTCCCATTAGCCCCAAAACGCAATTTCGATAATAATATGCAGTCACAAGGGCGCGGAGTGTGTGTGAGGACAATATCGTACAGTAAGTTAACTTTTATGGACTCCAAACTTTTTAGCCGGGAAAAAAAATATATATATATATCGCGGGGTGATAAAAAAAAAAAAGTGTTTTGGGGGACGCCATTATCGGATACAAAATGGTGCATGTCCAAAACTCCGCCAAAGTAAACGCGTCGCGCGAGTGAGAAACAGCCCGGGGTCCAGGACTTATCGCGGCGAGTTTATGAAGTCGTAAAACGTGCGTTAACAGCCAAGCTTCATTTTTTTTTATGATACTTATAATGAAAGAAATACATGCTTTTATTGCAGATCCACATACAGTGTTTTTTCCGAAACAAGATGGCAGCTGTAAATGGTCATGGGGCATTGCCAAGGCCGTAAAGACGCTGTTGTTTGTTTATTCACTTTATAGTCAACTGTAATGGCTTTATGGGTCTGTTCTCATTTCGGATCGTAATAATGCGCCATGATCAATGGGCCATTCACGTTGAAGGCCCTTAAGCTTGTAAAGAAGTTCAGACGTGGGAAATAAAACGGACATAAATGTGATGAACAGTGGACTCAAGGACAGACTCCATAAAGTAAACTCCAGCTTAAGGAGAAAGTGCGGTTGGAAAATATGAAACTCTAAGAGCATTCAAATGGTCTGTTAATAGGGTACTACTACTACTAATACTACATTGTTACTATTGCTACTACACCTTACTATTAGTAAACTACAACTATTTGCTACTGCCACAGCTAGTACTACACGTCTACAACCACAACAAACTTTTTAGAGCTTTATACCATGTCATAATGTCGATCTTCCATCAAAAACACACCTGGGGCTGTGTTTTGGGTCGCTAGCACATCTTTGAGTTATCTTTGCATCTTCACCGGCGGCTACACAGCACGGGAGCATCTCCTAAAAAGCCCCTCCCGAGGTCCAATGTATCCGACCCAATGCTCTCCTCCCTCCTCCATCTCTTGCTAAGCTCATTCCTCTTATCGCGGAGTAAAACTAATCGTCATAGCCAGACTACAGCCGCACGATCAGCCGGGTCTTTTTATCCACCTTTTTTTTCACCCTCTCTTCATTGAAACAGCTGCACAGTGAAGGGGAGTAAGAGGAGGGGGGTGGAAGCGGCTTAGAGTGAATATTTAGTTTAAGCTGTTTTGGATCAATATTGCATTTTCTAACTAACAAAGTGTATTGATAAAGGCATTATTGTCAAATATTTGCAATTGATATAAGGGATGTACCGATCCGATATTTAGTAATGGTATCGGTGGCCGATCCGGGTATTTTGAGAGTATCGGATTGGATCAGATTTGATGATTGGACGGGTCCGATACACGACGGTCGTGAATCTGCGGTCATGGATCTCCGAACCTGCAGACTGGAGCCGCTGCAGATCCAGGACCACAGATTCATGGCCTTCATGCTATCGCTAAGCTAGGATACTGATTTGATTTATTCTTATTATTGTGTCTTCCACATAAGTGAGTGCCCAGCCCTCATGGGCTTACAAGACACATTTGAAAACAGGATTCAGGATTTTTCAAACAGGATTTTTGGCTGCCAAAATAAAATCACAGAAACTGCACAATCAATCATAACAGAGCAACATTCACATCACATAGGAGGATATACATTAATTTGTCTATCGTTAACCTGCCGCATATACCTGCTTCTGAAAAACGTTCTAATTTAAACTTCAAAGCTAAAGCCAAAACCTCTTGCATGTTTATATAACAAAAAAAATGGTAAAAATACTGTAATATCCATAGTCTATAATATATAATGATATATATTATACAAAAAATGTAATCATACAAAAAGACTGTGTCGGATCAGTATCGGATTGGTATCGGCCAGCTAAAGTGTCATAATATCGGATTGGATAGGGAGCTCAAAAAAGCGGATCGGTATATCCCTAATTGATATTTAAAAGATCTGTACTTCAAAATGATCTACTACAAAGTAGAGAGAGGAGAAAATTATGATTTTAAAGAAGCAGTATCAATACAAGAAGCAAATGATGGCAGACTTTACAGCTTTGTTTGCACAATATTGGTAAATCACAAGTTAAGCCAACAAACCCTGTCTGTAAACCCATAATATTGAATCAGAAATCAGATCAGCTTTCCCTGCAGGAGGGCTAACTAATTTACTTTGCCGCCTCGCGCCCATACGGCCTATATATGCGCGTCAAAGTGCATTACATCACAGTTAAGGCCCAATAACCTGCTAAACCAGTGCAATAGCCTCCCTGCAGATCGTTCCTGGTTATAGATAAAATGCATTGCACTCGGCCGAGCATTCTCACACCCAATTCAGCAGTGATGTATCTGTTATGGTGCAGCGTAGTGCAGTTAAACGTAACAAATATAAGTGCTCTCCATAGTGCAGTCCACGGCCTTTAACCACGTCCAGGCAGCGAACCTCCTGCTTTGAGCTTACACCGCGCCCCATTTACAGAAGCACCGCTTTCCCTTACCCGGGGCAAGCGCATGCGGGGCAGCGGATCGTGTAGTGCTAATGTGTCTGTTACATATTTAATAAGACCTCGCTTCAGACAAATGACTATGCTACACTCAGACGGCTAATGTTAAAGCAGAAGGAGGGCAGGCTTGCTGGGAATAGAAGGTGGGGTCAAAAGTACAGCATTCCTCACTAGTGCCCCAAATATAAAACAGGTACGATCACTCCAGGTCAGGTCATGGTTAAAGATCTTTTTAAACAGGCCTCCTAAAGAAACACACTGGTTGCCCTCTGGTCCTGTAAGTATTTTCTATATGTCTCCATTGAAACAGTTCCTGAAAATGAATCCGTGAAGTCAAGGCTGTGACTGTATGCAGTTGAAAAGCAAGCTGGGGAAAAAAAGGCAGCTAGTGCTTAAGTTACTAGATAATTAAGAGGTGGTGGTGAAAAGATAAACAGTAAAGTCTGCTCTGCAAAAAATATCATCTACAATTAAAGCTGCCTTCAGCTATTCTCCAGGAATTACTTTTGTCAGTAGGTGTCAGTAATAAACCCTGTTCTGCACTCGCCTCACCTGCCTTTGCCCGCTGAACCACACGCTGCCCTGATCATGCATTCAAAGAAAATTGGAAATATCAGTATGAATAAGATATGTACCAAAGCAAACATTTTGGGACTAACCTTATTTGCTAAATTGCATCTCTTATGAATTGTTGTTCCATTCACAACTAAATTTACAGTGCAGAGGTTTAATTTACCGCAACCATTGAACGTCTCATTCACTTCCCCCTTGCAGATTTCGGATTATTAAACAAACAGTCATGGACCTTTCATGAGTTTGAGAACAGGTCGGTCAGATGATTTTCCAATTGACGATCTTTTTAAAAATTATTTCGTAAAGGTAAACTCGAACTGTGTTAGTGCGCTAGCTGTTGCCTCTTCTGCGTGTCGTATTAACATAAAAAATAAAAAAAATTATAATGAAAAATAATTATATACATATATATTTTCCCCCAAGCTCGGGTCCTTAGAGGCCTGGGAGCTTGAGGGTTCTGCGCAGTATCTTTGCTGTTCCTAGAACTGCACTTTCTGGACCGAGATGTCTGATGTATTTCTTGGGATCGGCTGGAGCCACTCCTCCAGTTTGGGGGTCACTGCCCCGAGTGTCCCAACGACTACGGGCATCACTGATGCCTTCACCCTCCAGGATTTCTCCAGCTCTTCTCTGAGCCCCTGGTATTTCTCTAATTTCTCGTGTCCCTTTTTCCTGATGTTGAAGTCGCTTGGTATTGCTATGCTTTGTCCACCACCACCACAATGTCCGGTTGGTTCGCCATTGCCATTCTGTCCATCTGTATCTGGAAGTCCCTCAGATACAGACTAGGTGACTGGATTACAACTTTACGGACAAAATCTAGGGAACACAGACCAGAGTGCTCCAGCTTTGGAAGAAGAAACTATAAAAGTGACGAGGATTACTCCAAAGTGCGTGAATGCAGCACAATAATACGTCAGGTGTGTTTTTTTTAACTTCGGCACAGCATTAAAACATGGTTAAAAGCTCAAAATGAAAAGGATTTTGCATACTAACAAAGCTCCCTTCTAAACTGCACACCCGTAAATGACTTTCCAATCTTACTCTTGGCGCTTACATATTGTAAACCCGACTGAATAGAGACACACATATTGGCTGTTGTAGTGGGTCTTACAGTTGAAATGCATCTGGAGCCAGTTTCTGTGACTTGTGCATTCAGAGGCAGTGCTGCTTCGTCAGTTTTATTTGCCTTCCACATTGTGCGCTGGGAGTCGCACTGTTGATAATGCGGGATATTTGAATTCCGGTGGTTTCGAGAGGGAGGATTAGATGTAATTCATACGAGGATGCTATTGTGCGCGGTCCCATCCCACTCCTCACGCCCGGCTTTGTCTCGCTCTGAATTCGTTCCACCCTCCTCGCGCCACTTGCCATTGCTTTTTCAGGGCGCGTTATTGTCCCTGTAATGCCGACTCCATCACATTTCAAAAGCCGTTATGCTGATTCTACACAGGTAAATAGACAGGGATACAAGCGTGCCGATACAGCATACTGGAATCTTTTGTTGACGGGCCGGCCCGGCTAGAGCTGGGCAATCCTGGAGACAAACTATATAATCGCTGATGTTTTGAGAAGGATTCAGATTCAAATGAAGTTCACAGTGCACATTTTTTGTTTCAAAGAGACTATACGTCATATTTTTTACACAATAGACCCAATGAAAACATGCGATAGA
This sequence comes from Gobius niger, assembly GCF_951799975.1. NCBI lineage: Eukaryota > Metazoa > Chordata > Actinopteri > Gobiiformes > Gobiidae > Gobius > Gobius niger. Next base: position 27,846,971 of record NC_136852.1, on the reverse strand, counting down.
GTCCACTGCAAAGACCATTATACTGGGATTCGAACAATTGCCTTTGGGATTTGCAGCTATTAAAACTGCCATTCTCATTCGGCCACTCATTGAATAATGAACTTCTTCATGTCGGCTTTCGATGATGCTCCGAGTCAGGGTTCTCCAACTGTTTTCCCTACTTCATGAAATAACTAGATTGCTAAAAGTATTCGGTCATCCTCTGGGAAGGCAGTCCACAAGGTTTAGGAGTTTGTTTATGGAGGATTCTCAACCATTCTTCTAGAAGGCATTTGTTAGGTCACACACTGATGTTGGAGGAGAAGGTATGGCCTCCAGTTTATTCACACCAAATTCTCTTATACATGTCCTGATGGACATTTATGTCTTTTTGGGAACATTAATGATTAGGACAGAGTTGATTTTTGAATGGAGTGAAAGAAAACATGAAGCTCGTTGGTGTGAGAGAAAATGGAGGCTGGCAGATGATCCAACAAAACACACACACACGAAATGTATGGACATTTGTAAATACCACCTGGTACAAACAGGTAATGTAAGGTAATGCAAATCTACTCCAATAAGCAAGTCAAAGTTATAAGTAAGACATTCTTCCAAACAACTTTCTGTCTTTCACTTTTGTCAAACTCACAAACAAATGAAATCAACTGGCCATAATGAGTTTAGTTATCAGCACCAAGAAGAGAGAACAGGTTAATTGGACGGCCTGCACTGCACATTTTGTGTACAGATATGGATTAAAAATGAATGCTTTGTTTACTTTGATAACCCCTTTGATTGGCAAGACCTGCAATCTTCAACGTCAACACAGATCTCTATCAAAAACTTTGAGATATATGTGTTGTGGAGAAAGTTTATAGTACAATGTCTTGAAGACACACATCAAAAAGATCAGTGTGGGTATAACTTTGAGCTTATGACTCAAATTTGGAACATTAGGATTGAATTGTACATAGTAAATATATATAATATATATAATATATATAATATATATAATAACTAGTTAAAATACTCACAAACAAGATTAATACATGGACTTTGGGTGGGACGACATACAATTATATTGTTCATCACAATAAAAGAAAGTCAGGATCAATTGATCATGGCATTTTTTCATATTTTTCAGGATAATCTTTTCTGAGGATTATCGCCAAAAAATCACGTCCCCAGAGCCACATAAACGAAGTGTGCACCTGCCGCACCATCAGTCTAGCGAGCCAGCATCATTCTGCCAAAGTTCTGCTTCTGCTCGACAGACTTAATGATGGCATTAGTGAGGTGATACAAACACCCTCTGTGATTGTTAGAGTCTGTATTGTCTGCTGAGCCTGAGTCTGTTTTAGCTGCTTGGGATGTTAGCGGTAGCTTAATGCTAAATGCTTAATCCGTTTACCTCCACACAATAAACAGCTGCAGCTCACATAGATATGTCCTTTGTTAGAAAAATACGATGAGCTTAGCTCTTACCCCCATCTGCATTTTATCCAAACTGATACCACAGTGTGTTACAGGGGTCTCCATCCTGAAGCTCTGGAGCGAGAGTCCATCCTCAGCCGTTTTTCCAGTAACTCAACATATATATTTTAATTCATGCAGTCCTTATATTTAAAGAGTTTAGTGATGCTAGGCTAGTGCTGGGCTAGCACATGTCTATAGTGACTAGTAGCCTGCACTAAAAACCTCTTCAAAATCATGGGGTCGTCCTCCAAACGTTGCCATATCTGATTTGTAGAAAGCTCCTTTGTGAATTCCACGTGTAGTAATGCTGGCCGCAAACAAACTACTGTAGATCCGGTAACCGAACAGATCACTCCGCCGCTGCGTAGCTTACAACCAGGAAGCTGATGCTGCTCAAATATAACTTCCTTTAAATGCAAAATGGTTATATTTCAAAAATTATTCAGTCACCACAGACATTTATATGGGTAGTCTGGTGTTATAAGTGATTTGTATCAGGTGCACTGTGCTTGGGTCAAACTGCAGGCTACTAGTTACCATAGACATGCACTAGCCAAGCACCACTAAACTCTTCAAATATAAGGACTGCATGGATTAAAAAATCTATATCTCCAGAAATCAACACCACTCTGGAAAACTAGGAAGTGAGTCCCTATTTCAAAAATCCTGAAATAACCCTTTAAGCTTGAGTAAATTCTATTATTTCCAAGTCAAATTTAAATGTATTTTCTCAACACCCTAGCAAAGCAAAAATAGGAAACTCATTTCACCACAAAACATTGTAAATAATCATCATGATGAAATCGTTAATTTCAATTTCAATATCGACGATGGACTAGATATTTAAACCAATGCCTTATGTTTAATTGTTGTGGTCTAATGATAAATTGTTGGTGCAAAATGTTACCCAGCAATGCCACGACACCTTTGCTCATATTAAAGCTGCAGTATTTGTTCCCCCTGAGAAGAGGCAGCGCATCCCGATTGTTTACACAAATAAACTTTATTCACATTTTAGTCACGTGTACTACGTTTACTACCTGCTAGTGATAGAAGAAAATGCTCAAGAATGTGAACACGCAATTGCTGCATTTACAATCATTGAACGTGCTATAAAAAGACATTCACTTGACGTTAGCTTTAAGAATACATGATCATTTTCTCGGCCCTGGTCGTAAAATGTAAATATTTGTCTCTTTTTCGAAGCACACCCCTAGCTTTTTCCTTGCGCTCCTCTCCTTTCGCCTCAATCCTCTCTCCTCCAGCTTGTACCCTTCTTGCGCCCTCCAGTTCAAGTGCACTCGAGTCCCTGCTCCTTTGCGGTCAATGACTAAGGCCCTTCAACGCGGAGAGAAAAGCGCGTGAGGAAAAAAAAGAAGCACTCAGAAGCAGCCAGCCCTCCGTCAAGTCTCTCTCCACGCACGCCCTTATCCTTCAACCAGCCATTCAGCCTCTTCATCACCTCCAGCCGCCGCTAACGCTGGGCGGTCGACCCGGCAGCGGAGAGGGAGAGCCTTTACAGTGAACAGTGTCTCGAATTAAACTTGTGCAGAAACCCAGAGGTGGCCATGTTTGAAATGAAGGTTTGACTCAGGTAAACACTAGCCATATCTACAGTGGCCTTTTCAGATGACCATGTACAGTATAATGCAGAGCGGTGTTGGTTCTCACACTCATCATATCTCGGTCAGCAGGGGGCGCTGTTAGAATATTTTCGGAGCAAAAGACTCAAGTCCACAGTCCAAGATCGGCCGTCAAAATATTTTAGCCGACAAGTGTTCAGCATTGGACAGAAGGACCTGAGAAAAGTCATTTCTAAACCTCTTAAAACAGTACTAAGTAACTCATGCCCCTAGAGGCCATAAGCGCAACTGCAGGTGTTGTAGCAAGTTGCGATCTTTTAACTTATTAATTGTCTTGGAGATTAAATACTACGCTGACAGAAAAGGCGAAGGGAGAGAGGGATTTTGTACATCCAATTATACAATGGAAATATTTTTTTTTAACTCAAACTTGGCTGTAAATACTATATAAAGTGACACTAGCCCGCAGTTAGCTTCGCCTGTTAGCTCCAAACGGGGGGAAGTTATTGTAGAAGCGACCAAGCTCTTCTGCGGGCACGCACAAAGACCAGACAGGTACGTATCAACTCGTCTAAGCTCAGGCAAGAACATATCTCTGTATGGAAAAACGGTGGCCTGTTCCTTTAAAAGGTCTTCAGTACTGAACTCATCATATTTAAAGTGCATATGACAGGTTTTAATGCTTTTGAAAATATGACTTATTTAGATGGATAACATCTGTTTTAAGGAATTATTATTTTATTTCAGTGGAGCAGCAACTTTAATGAAGAAATAATGGGCAGAAAAGCTACTGGCAGGAAGTCACTTCCTCATTTCCCAGTGATACAACATGATTGGCACGGCAACAGTTTATCGTTTTTGCCTCTATCTATGTCACTTCTTGTCAATGTCCAATAAGGAAGTGAAACTATAAACATAACAAAAGAGCTTAGACGAGTTGATTACATACCTGTCTGGTCTTTGTGCGTGCCCTCAGTCACGCAAAATGACCAAAGATGTTGCTAGCATTTGGCCTCTCCCAATGTATTCCTATAGCTCCAATAGGGAGAGAGGGATATTGTACATCCAATTATACAATGGATTTTTTTTTTTTCACTCAAACTTGGCTGTAAATACTATATAAAGTGACGCTAGCCCGCAGTTAGCTTCGCCTGTTAGCTCCAAACGGGGGGAAGTTATTGTAGAAGCGACCGAGCTCTTCTGAGGGCACGCACAAAGACCAGACAGGTAAACGTATCAACTCGTCTAAGCTCAGGTAAGAACATATCTCAGTATGGAAAAAACGGTGGCCTTTAAGAGGTTAGGGCCCTGTCTACACGTAGCAGGGTATCTCACGATCCAAAGACATTTTTCCTACGATCTGGTCCATCATCCACACAAAGCCGGAGTTTTCTGTCGATAAAAACAAAGGTTTCAAAAAACTCCGGACAAAGTGAAGATTTGGGAATTCTCCGGTTATTTATGTCCACACTTACACGCGTAACCGGAGTATTTGGCCGTACGTCACTGCTCTGACACGTGACCTGTGTTTACATCAGAAACAGGCCTCAAAACTGTGTTGGCTTTTACAAATGTTCAGACGTAAGTATTTTTGAAATGAAATATATTTCTCGGCTGAAGTGCTGGTAACAGTGCTGTGAGTGAGTGGTTGGTGGTGGTCGGAGGGGCCGATGGCGCAGACTGGTTGCCTCGCTTCCGTCAGTTTACCCCAGGGCAGCTGTGGCTACAACAGTAGCTTATCACCACCGAGTATGGAGTGAATGAATAATGACGACAATGTAGCGCTTTGAGAAACTTGTTAATACAGGCTTGTAAAGCGCATTACAAGTGTAAGGCATTATTATTATTTATTAAAAACTCTGGGTCGGGTTGTAAAGTATAAGGACTAAACTCAAGTCATTTTCTTTGAGATACCATCTTGGCAAGTAATTGAAGTGAACTCCACCTGAGCTGCATTTTTCACAGGTGTGTTTGAACGTAAGTAGCTCTCTGATGTTCATATTGTGTAAAAGTAAAAGTTTATCAGCAGAAAAAAACATGGTTTGGTCTTAAGTTGCACTTTAATATCATCTGTCCAATTCAGTGCAAAAGTTATACACATTTTTTTTTGTATTGTTTGGTCAGAACGTATTGGACCATTTCATTTTTGATCACTTTGTGCATTCTTCTCGCTATTTCAACCCCCTCAATTCAGGAAATGGAACGCATTACTGTTTTAATGGGAAAAGAAACAAAGACACATTGAAACAAAAACTAATCAGATTCAAATTTATTTTCCCGTTAACATAGTGGGAGATCCAACCCTGGCAGAGTCAGTTGTTTTGTTACCCGAGACTGTAATCAAAATGTAATCTTTGGCAAATACAATATTGTGCTACCATAAAAACAAATGAGATGCAAAATGTACGTAACATGATTATTTTGTGGATCTGTTTCTCATAATTATATGACTATCCTTGGTCAGAAACAGTGTTAATTTTGACAACATATTTTGATTTAGTTTTAGTCTCAGTCTTTTGACGAAAATGTAATTCGATTTTAGTCTAGTCAAAAAAATATCTTAAATTTTAGTGTAGTTTTAGTCGACTAAAATTGCAAGCAAATTTAGTCGACTACATTTCAATCAAATCATATTTAATCTTGTTCCTCTGCTTCATGGAGCTGCTCCACATGAACAAAGCTCAGAGCTGATCCTTTGGCAGTGAATTTACATGATCTGAGGCTCTTTCAGACGGTCAATAGAAGTTTGGATGATTTTAGTCTCTCCTTTTCATTTTTATTTAGTCTTATTTTAGTCGACTAAAATATCTGGACATTTTAGTCACAGTTTTAGTCTCATGAAAAACTTTTAATTTAGTTTTAGTCCAATTTTAGTCGTCAAAAATAACACTTTGACTAAAATTAAGACTAAATATTTTAGTCGACGAAATTAACACTGGTCAGAAACAAAGAAAGCAACACAAATCGTACGTAAATGAGGACAGGTAATATTCTCTAATGCAGGGGTGCCCAAAGTGGGGCCCAATTCTGTTGGCCCGCCCGAGAGTGACCTACTTTTGCGCTGAGTGTGGTTAATACTAACTCTCTTCCATTCATTCTCATTGGTAAATATAGATGCAGTACACTTTTTGACCACCAGGGTCAAATTGGGGGCGCTGTTTCACTCCTTTTGGAAACACTGTTGTGGCGTCTTGGTATTTATCAATTACAGAGTGTTGTAGCAGCAGCTTTCACAGTTTTCCAACTTTTATTGCAAACGTTGTTGACATCAACAAAGGTTCATGTTAAAAATTGACTTATAAAAGAATTGATGCTAAACTGACACTTTCAAAATAATCTAATGTGGCATTTTCTTTGAGTTAACGAATCAGGTAAAGTTACTGAGGTGCTGTAGATGCAAGTGTTTGTTTGGTTTTTTGTACTAAATTGCTACAATTGTTGGTTTTGTTCTTCTAAAATTAGGCCTTTTCCATAGTTACCATTTGTTTTAATATAGCATATTTGCATAGATAGAATCAAATGCAAATGTGGGCTATCGAAAAAATTAAAAGTAAATAAAATAAATACCTTTGTAATTTGCAGTTATATGTGTTTTTCGTGCTTGACATCGCCGTGTTTGGCCCGAGACTCACAGGCACTTTTTCATTTTGGCCCTCGGAGACAAAAAAGTTTGGGAACCCCTGCTCTAATGTAAACCTGATCTTATAAAAGTGACTGGATTTGGACAAAGGCTGGATTTCCTTCGATAATTACGACTTGAACCGATCTCTGTATATCACTTTAATTCCGTGCCGCTGAACTTGCAACAAAGTGAACAGGCGAGAGGCAGCCCTCGAATCATCGGCAACAAGTCAATGAGCACTTGAAGTCACTACTCGACTTTGCGCATCTGACTTTGAATGGGAGGTTTTTAGAGCACTAGAAAAGGCAGGCGCGAGGTCAGCCGAGGACAGGGCAGAATCACGTTGTCCAGCTAATGCAATATTAACGGAACGGCGTGTTCGTCAGTCGTGAGAGAGTGACACTTCTGTGCGGAGCAGTCGGCCTGATAAGATTCAGAAGACAAGTCGTTTATCTTTGTTTCTTCCGTGATGTCATTTGCAAAGACTGCCAGCTCTGGAAGAACTGTTTGGCGTGTCCTTGGAAAGCAAAAGAGGCACTTTTGGAAAAGAATCTTATCAGGCTAAAATGTAAATTCAGTCCCAAAAAAAAATATGATCATGCCTCTTGGAATAATCGTCAAACTTCTGTCAGTTTCTTTGATTATGTTGCCATCCAATCCTATCATTATGCATTGATTAGTCATCAGTTATACACTACATGTAAATATCTAAAACATTTTTGGGATTATTTCATAATTTAATTTTTCTTTTACGTAACAAACATGGCATTATGTAACAAATATGTTATTCTTCCATGACACAAACAATGCGACTGAATGGAGTTAACTCTGCAGATTCAGTCACCAAGATGATGTTTTTAATGAAAGCTAAGATGACATGACTTTTCTATTCAAGTGCTAATTAAAATGCTCAGTTTTCATTTATCTATGGGTAAACAATACACAATTCTGCGCTCCAAGGTGTTTGTGCTCATCTGAGTTGTTGCTGTACCATTTTTTTTCCAATCTGATCCACTACCTTTTGCAGACGCATGATTAGCGGCCACTGATGGAGACAGCCAAAGTGATAGAATTTCATGTGACACCAATAAATCACAGTTCTTCTTTAATGTATCAATCACTAGTCACTCTAAGTCACTTGTTTACCTTAATAAATCCTTTGTGTGGTCCCTCTGGGGGTAATGCAAGTGTTAATGGGATGATTGGGGGGGTCTATCATCTCCCCCTGGTGTCTCTGGCAAGAAAACCACAATTGCAACTTTTCCTGCACCGACTACAATACCTAATGGAATTATGAAGAAGAAGCTAACATGCTAACGGGCAAAGCTAACTGTGGGCTAGTGCCACTTTAGCAGTATTTATTCCCTTTGTCTTTTCTGTCAGTGTAATATTTTCTCTCACGGACAATTAATAAGTAAAAAAAGAAAAAACGCAACTTGCAACGACACCTGCAGTGGCGCTTATGGCCTCTAGGGGCATGAGTTACTTATTTCTGCTTTAAGATTAAGAATGGACTAATCGTGGCCTACTTTTTCCTGTAACCGCAAAGAAATGGCGGCTGGCTCCGGAAGTTAGCGGCTCATATGGACTTTCCATTTACACATTTTTGCCCCTCTTTAAGTTATTATTGAACACAGGCTTGTCATTCGGACCACCACATGTTCGTCTTAACATGCAAAACATCGTCTTCAATTTATCCTTTCACTATTCTCATTTTCACCCAATTGTAAATAATACACCTGGCATGTTGCTAGCATGAATGAGCTTCAGCTAGCCCCCACTGACCGCAATTGATGAAGGTGGCAAGCTACGGCATCCTCTATATTAGTGTAATTGAAGCTGTTCGAGCAATTCTTATGGGCGTCCATGCAGCAATTACGGTAATTTTGATTATCAACTATTTCATGAATGACTTGAACCTATGGACCTTTATCAGTGTCTGTACTAAATAAAGAATGAATCAATGAATTCTAACTAGGCTTTGTCTTAATCTAAATGAGGTCGATGGGTTGACAACAGCTGAAAACATCTGCATTTGCCAAGTTTGATGGCTAAATGCTAACGCTAATATAGTATAATAATGCTAATATAGAATTCACAAAGTTTCCCCGAGTAGCCAGCTTGATTACTGTTTCCGGAGATAGTGTGCCGTTCGTCCTTTCTATTTTTAGTTGTATGAAACGTAAAATGTAAAAACTACCCAAGTCTTTTTGCTGTCAATGGGGCTCTCCTTTTCTAACACCTAGTTCCGGGCCGGAACTTCTGGTGAGTCCCGTGGTTCATGACGTTGTGCCGTCTTCATCAATAGGGAAAACCTCGCTCCCTCAGTCCATTCTTAAGTTTACATTTACATCTAGGGGTATTTTATATGACCAGGATGTGACGATAGTTGAATTCAACAAATATCTACGCTAGGACGCCAAGCCCAAAAGCAGAAGGCTAATTGTAAATGCTATAAAAAAGTTGTGGCGCACAATTCCGTCATGTCTTCAATCAAAAAGACATCAAAAGGTAACACAAATGCTTTTTTTGTGCGTCTGCCGAGCCTCCAGAGACAGCATTTAAGCTGATCTGGTCGCTAGCATAGCGTTAGCCACATTGTAGTAAACAGCTGCAGCTTGCATCCCGTACAACATGGTGTCGGATCGGTGAATTACAACACCATAAGAACCTGGCGCTGACCAAAGCAAGTCTTCCACTCACCGTTGCGGTCAATGGCAAAGGGCGTGTTGCCGGTGGTGATCTGGTAGTTGCAGATCTGGCTGTACTGAGGAGAACAGTCCTGGTCCGTGGCCTCCACCTGAAGGATGCTGTCGTAGATCTTCCCCTCCGTGACAGCCGCGTGGTACTGGGGCTCCCGGAACACGGGCGCGAACTCATTCACGTCGTTCACCTGGATGTGCACCACCGCCCTGCAGACACAAGGGGGCCACACACGGGGTTAGACAGGGCACACAAAATCACTGGAGACAAACCCTGAGAAAGATGGTCTATCGAGTGTGTACTTTACTATCAACGCTATTTATTCATTTGAGTAGATATTGATACTTTTACTAATTTTCTCCGCTGCATGTTTAGCACAGAGCAGCCCCTCCAACAGCTCGGCTCCCACTGCTGGTGCACAGTCAGTGCCACTCATGTATCAGAACAATTTTACTCGAGTAAGTAAAACTTTTATTTTTTCTTCTCAAATTTGACTAAAGCCCTGGATAAAGTACTAAAACTAATTGCATCAATTGTAGAAATGTAAGATACAACTACTTCTCTCAGGGCATGTTGAAAGGAGCAGGCGTTTTGCTAAAAAATAAATAAATTGCAAGTGTGGCTAACGTTAGCTTAGTGATTAGCCTAGCTGACTCCATTTGTTTAGCATTGGATATTAAGCAGTTTTTCACTTAAATTTCTCAAAAAAATACAATTATATCACTGCCACTGTTTACTATTGCACTTGACTCAAATATAACAGCAGTGACAGTTCACTGATCATAAAGGCAGACAGTGTGGGCCAAATTCAGTAGTTTATATTGTAGGCCAGGGGTAGGCAATTTGCATTGTGGAGAGACGATGTTTATCATCGCCAAATCAAACCTTACCATCGTAGCCCAAAGTAAAGAACAAATTTCATTACATTAAATATGTAAATATGTTCTCACAGGAGATCTAAACATCCACTACAAAAAGTAGTTGGCTTTAACCATTGGCTTAAATGACTTAAATTGAGGAAATATATCTTGTTTTGAGCGTTTTTGACTCACTTTTTTGACCAAGTTGACTTTGCTAATTTGATGACATTCCAGACTAGTTCTAAGGTAAATCTCACTTGAAATAAAACAAAAAAAAATAGTAGAACTGCCACTGGGACAAGACCAATGTTCTTAGCCCATTGGCAGATAAAATTACTTGAAATAAAGACTAAATGTAATGAAACAAGTCAGAAACATACTAGACCAAGTGAATAGTCAATAATCAATAATCTCAATGATCTCGGTCAAAAGTCCAACTACATCTTACACAACAAAAATGTGGATTATTATGCTCAAATAGAGATTTTGAAAACCAATCTAGTTAATTACTTTTTGCAGTGGACTGACGATATTACCCTCATACTTTAACAGGCATTTCATCTCTATTTTGCACAAAAAAAGGTTTGGTGCTAGAGGGCCGGATTTGGCTGTTTTGACGTTGCCTACCATGTTGTAGGCTATATCGCCTGGAACAGTGGGCTATAAGCATTTGACGATGAATATTGCAGCAGAAAATGCAAAACATTTAATTAAAGAACAAATTAGACCTTTCATTGCAATGATTTCTTAATAACATGGCAAAACCAAATAAGCTAATATACTGGTGAGTGTTTTGAACTGTAGAGAATAGTGCAGATGGAAAAAGTCAAAAGTTTACTATAGCAAATATAGCATAGCCTATTTTTTTAGGGTTATGGTTAGGTTTCTTTTCTTTTCTTTTTTTTCCAATATCAAATTAGAATTTCAAAATCCAGACACCTTCCCCAAACTTGTTCTCAGCCTGTCCATGATCAGTCTCTTTTCTTTGCAGAGATTGACATCTGTTGCTGGTTTCAATGATTGCCAATCCTTTCAATTCAAATGTGTCTTGTTTCACTGCAGCGGTACGAGGAGCCCTCTGCTGGCATTTTGTATAACTACGCTTGAAAACATTGTAAGTACTGGGGGTATTTTCTAAACACATAAGTACATTATGAAAAAGCACCATGCTGAAAATTCAGACTGACCGTGGCTTTAATAGCACATGAAGTCCTTTTGTGTATTATATATGTAAAAACATCTGTGTCCTAAGTGCATCAAAGCATGGAACATGTCGCCCTTACATGAATGTACTGGTTATTTTTATGAGAGAAATTATTTCTAATAAAGAGACTTTCTACATGGCACACTGACAGGAAAGTTCTATGAGAGATGTTTTAATTAATTCCATGTTCAGTCACACATGTTCCAGCTTCCCATAGATTAAAGTCTATCTTTTATGTTCATGTATCATCTGTGACACTGGACGTAAATGTGAAATAGTACAAAGTATCATTCCTCATTACTGCGGCTCGTCAGATGATGCCTTTGTGAAAGAGGTCAGAACTCACAGCGGGTGGAAATCTCTGAAGGCAATTTACTTTGTTCACCTCTAATCACATGTACATGAAGGGACACTGCAGGATGAACTCTTTATTTTAATGTTACAGTTTATATGTTTTATTCATGGCACCAACAACAATATAATACAACGTCAGTCTAGTGATGGATTAGTTGTTTTATTTTTATTTGACCATTATTTAAACAGTCCCACTGAGATTAAGAACCTTTTGCATTTGAGTCCTGACCACAGAGGGGATCCTATTGTACATGTTATTTAGTGGCAGTTAGTTTTTCCATGCAAGCTTCACTCCCCTCCAAACACCACCAGAGTTTAGCTGCTTGGCGTTCTGACTGGCCAAAGATCACTCTTGTTATCTTAAACAATAACCTGCTCCAGGACACTAAGATATCTTACCTCAATAGAAAGTGACCCCTAGTACCTGCTAAACCAGGGCTTACATACGTTACGTGGCTGACCCTCTGATCACAATCAAAGTGCAACTCTTGAGGGATGTTCCTCAAGTGTATATAAGTGCTCCTTATTCATCAAAGGTGCCCAAAACCAGGTTAATAGCAGACCTGAGGTGTTTCTTATGTATATAAATACATTGACAAAGGACAATAGTGTGAAGTGTAAAGTGTGAAGTAACAGAAGGGGCAGATATTATAAGACATGTTCTTCTCCTCTGCTCCGTTTCATCCATACTGTGTTGGCTTGGCGTTTTGATGGTGATTGTATGACATCACTTTTGAATGAAATAAATAAATAAAGTGAAATGACTTTTCATGGTTTTAGTAGTAGCTATCAAAAGCAGCCAATAGAAAAATGGTGAATCAAGTCCAAGAGATTAGCAACAGTTATTCCTAGATACCCTCCTGGAACCGCCACCTTAACGTGGTGGAAGGGTTTGAGCACCCGAATGATCCTGGGAGCTCTGTTGTCGGGGGCTTCGTGCCCCTGGTAGGGTCTCCCATGGCAAACAGGTCCTATAGGTGACGGGTCAGACAAAGAGCGGTTCAGAAGGCCTGAGAACCATGAGGCCGTCCTCCTGTGGACCCACCACCTGCAGGAGGAGCCATAGGGGCTGGTGCCAAGTGATTTGGGCTGCTCTAACAACTGCCGGAAACGGAAAAGTGGAAGAAAATGGATGGATGGATGGATGGATGGATGGATGGATGGATGGATAATCCTAGATAAATCAGTTGTAAATGGTCAAGTGATCAATTCATTTGACAATAAGACAATACATATAGAGGTGACCAGTATGTGTTCAGGTAAGGATATTACTTTGGTCCTTTAATGCTACCACAGGGCAGGAGTACCTAGCTGAAGGACTGGCCAGGTGTGCCGGACTACTAACAACTGCCAAAGTATTTACTGCTACGGCCCTATTGCCAAAATCTACAACACACTGATTCTGGCCAACACAATGCGGTAATGAATCAATCCATAAGTGGCCTCTCGGCAGTTATTCATGTAAAGTCACAGATATCGGAGCAAGAAAACACTGCATCCATCAAGCTGAAATGTCTTCATCAATACTAAGAGGCAGCCCCAAGGCAGAGGGGGCGCGCAATCTATCGCTATCTTCATAAAGTGACAGTGCGAGATGGATGCTGATGAGAGCGGCTGTAGTTTCGCGGCCCCGTTTGGCGAGTCATTGTAATGCTTTAGCTTTACGATGTGAACGGGAGCAGATGAGCACATTGTTTATGGGATTAGCTGCTGGCGAAGGCAGTGACGGTGAAAAAGGCCCCATTAAAGTAAGCAGTAACTGTCTACGTGTGAAGTGGGCAGCTGGGGACGGAGAGTGGACAATAGAAGGAGGACAGAGGGTACAGGGAGGTAAGAGGATTGTTTATGCCGCCTTATCTCAGAGGGCCATGGGTTTGGTGGACATTTACTTTAAAGCTCTATAACCATTTTTTAATTTATTTTTTAAAACCGAACAGACGCAGGTAGTTACGTTTAACTACGCGGTCCAAACTCCTCCCGATTCTCTTGTAGTGATGCGTTCATGAGCACATTTCACTTCTTGCAGGTAGCAGAACCATTCGTCCACAGGAGTATTTTATGTAACAGCAAACAAGACTAAATGACCCCAAAAATGCAGGGCTGCAGAAACTAAGGACACCAGACGACCCCGAGCTTACACAAGACAGGACGGGCACAGACAGCGAGGCGGACAGTGATAGCAACACACATAAGATAAGATAAGCCTTTATTGATCTCACAATGGAGAAATGTACTTGTTCCATTCAGCTCTTAGAAACACTCAGGGTGTGCAAATAGGCAGGTAATGTGAGGAAAAAACAATTAAATGGGAAATAGTGATATCTTATATACACTGACTACCAAGTACTTTGTGGGGACGAATTAGTTAACATACTATAACGAAAAAATGTATGGTCAGTGTTAGTAGTGCAGGTTTACATCATAGTGCAAGTGGTTGATAAAGTGACGCAAATAAGTGTAAATGTAAATACAGGCATTATTGCATGTATTTTGCAATGGGGTTATTGCACATGTTACTTTACAGACTTGTTGTACAGTCTGACAGCAGTGGGGATGAAGGCCCTGCTCCTTCTTGTACTGAGGGTGCCTCAGTCTTCCACTGAAAGAGCTGCTCAGCTCCTCTACAGTCCCGTGCAGTGTGCGGGAGGTGTTGTACATGATGGAGGTGAGCTTGGCTAATGCCCTTCTGTCTCTCACCTCCTCCACAGAGCAGTGTAATTTTGACAACATATTTTAATTTAGTTTTAGTCTTAGTCTTTCGACGAAAATGTACTTCGATTTTAGTCTAGTTTTAGTCAAAAAAAATATCTTCAATTTTAGTCTAGTTTTAGTCGACTAAAATTGCAAGTAATTTTAGTCGACTAAATTTAAGACTAATTTAGTCGACTTTGCATTGATGATATTCATCATAATCATATTTAATCTTGTTCCTCTGCTTCATGGAGCTGCTCCACATGAACAAAGCTCAGAGCTGCTCCTTTGGCAGTGAATTTACATGATATTAGGCTCTTTCAGACGCTCAATAGAAGTTTGGATGATTTTAGTCTCTCCTTTTCATTTTTATTTAGTCTTATTTATTTATTATTTAGTCGACTAAAATATCTGGACGTTTTAGTCATAGTTTTAGTCTCATGAAAAACTTTTCATTTAGTTTTAGTCCAATTTTAGTCGTCAAAAATATCACTTTGACTAAAATTAAGACTAAATATTTTAGTCGACGAAATTAACACTGCCACAGAGTCCAGAGGGCAGCCCAGGACGGAGCCGGGCCTCACACCAAATGTGAGGCAAGACCAGTCTGTTCTTGTCCCGCTCTGTGCTGCCCGGGGCCCAGCAGAGGCCTACTCACTCCTCAGTCCAAATGATCTTAGTCATTCTTTAATTTTCTAATTTTGTAAATTAGACACATTTTTAATCAGGAATAAGTTTGTGTTTGCTTTGTAGTTTGAGGGTGAAACATGGAGATTGTGTGATCCAAGGTCAGTCAACATCTTCTATGACAACTACACCACTAATTCAACATTAGCAACTATTATGACTTTCCTCGCTATTACTACTTACTATAATCAACAACTACACATTCCGTAGGCCAATCCATATTTTTGAACAAGCTTGACAACTTCTCTTGACCCTCATTCGCAGAGTTTATATCTTTGTCTATTTTATCCTTTATGTCTTCACATTTTCTAAGATGACATGCTTGTTTTGGTATTCGCCTTATTCAGAAAGTCACACTGGGCAAAGTCATCTTGTATTCATGGCCAAACTGCAGGCCTGACTAGAGCTGACATTGGCTTACAATACTTTTTTGATCAAGAGATACTTTAATCCTCAAAGGGGAACATTCCGGTGTCCAGTAGCATATAGTACATCCAATTAAAACCACACGTCAAACACAGCAAACATACTTAGTGTCAAAAGATACCAGTAGTACCTAAACGTTTCGTTTAACGGTACCCCGCTCTAGAGACACAACTCTTTGTAAATATGGCTTCCGTCCTTTAGAGTTCCTCACAGCCAAATGGAAAGTGACAACAGAATGTAATCAACGATATCACTAAAACTAACATGAAGTCGGCTTTTTCATGCTCTCTTGTCCCTCACGCCAAATGTGAGGCGAGCTTCCGTCAAGCTTTTCCCTGAGTTTCTCGTCGACTCCCATTATGCTTTCTTCACTCTCTTCCGTCGACAACAATGGAAATACACGCTCACAGAAGTGTTTACAGTTTTGCGAAATGCTTCAATAAAAAAGTGGGCGGGGCTGTAGACAGACCATCAATTCTCTGATTGATGAATCCACCTGTCAATCATACCTAAACGCTGGGTCCCAGACTTCACATCTTTGTATAACCGGAAAATGGTGTAGTCTGGCAGAGGCTATAGGCGACTGTAATTTTATACCCCCAAAAAAAGTGCATTTTGTTTTGTCTGTAAATAAAACCATAAACCCCTTAACTCCCACCTGAACCGAGCACATTTTCTCCAGCTTTACCCCAATCCAAAAGCTTCTGGAAAAAAGGTGTGAAAATAGCAGCAAAACTGAGACGAAAACAAGGATGAAAATGTGAAAAAAGTGAGGAAAAAATTGTCGAAACATGTACAAAAAAAAAGAGAAAAATCGGACAAAAAAGTGAGAAAAATTTGACGAAAAATTGAGATAAAATGGACAAAAAAGTGACAAAAATGGACAAAAAAGTGAGAAAAATTTGACGAAAAATTTAGATAAAATGTACAAAAAATGGACAAAAAATGGACAAAAAAGTGATAAGAATTTGACAAAAAAATTTGAATAATTTGACGAAAAAGTGTCAAAAAGTGACAAAAAATGTACCTAAAAAAATCAAAAAATTTGACTAAAATGAGATGACTGCCCAACAAAAAAAGTGATGGAAAAAAATTTGATGATGTGAGGAAAAAGATCAATTTAGTTTTGTAGGTCTTAGCTTTCAAATGAGGTGTTACACTGGCCTACACGATTTGGGTAAGGCTGAACTGGAGATAATGCTCTCGGTTCAGGCGGGAGTTAAGAGGTTATAAGCACTCGCACCTCATAGCGCTGTGTGGGTTTTATAACTTGATCAGTTTCGCCGATGACTTGACTGCATTAACGCGCCTCCTAGCTAATGAGTCGCACATATAGAAAGCCATTTTACAGCAGCCGCCCAGAGTTAATGTAGTGGTAATGACAATTAAAGTGAACCTTGGATCCACAAATTAAGTGTGAAATGACTCAGGGCTGATTCAGAGGGCTCTGTCTGGACACTGTGCCAAAAGCAGTAAAAGTTTGTCATAAAAATAACCCAAATGAGAGCGGTAATGATGGGGACATCCCCGACACGGACTAATTACGCCCTAATAATGCCAGAATAATGATACTATACTGCTTCTGCTGGTGAGAAAGCGATCAGTATTAAAAGTTTCAGCATAAAAAAAAAATATCTTTAGCAAGTGTAAACGCTTTACCGAGTGTTTACCAAACCCGTGAGCCTGCAGTCTTGTTCTGTCATATTATTAATGATCCGTTACCCCCTGCCTCTCCACTCCCCCCAGTGGCGAGGAGGAAAACATATGCTCCACTCCCCTGGGCCCTTGTACCAAATAACTTCTGCACCCTTACCGCAATTACCGCAAAATCCGACGGAGCCGAAGACAAAACACCCCCTCGATTGTGAACGCTTTTACTGCAAGTTCCCCCCGTTTGGAAGTTTTGCCCCCTGGCTCACATCTGGCTCGAACCGACAACGCACTCTTTTGTTTTCATGCTCGTTGGAAAGCAGCCATTGCCCGCGAGCCACCTTGTTTGGTATGTTTGTTTGTTTGTTTTTTCTTCCACCCTCTTTGACAACCCTCACATGTCACCACCAAACAGCGGGAGGTTAACTGACCCCTCAGGCGTCCGCCGCAGATCACAGGCCCGGCATCAGCTGAGTGAATAACGATTCCGGCAGCCCGCGAGAAAGGTCATATGTTAAACTCGGCGTTCAGACTCCATTGCATTCCGGTCGTGGCATTGGAAAAGGGCGAGACCAGTGTTGTGCCGCTATTTGCACAATCATCCATAAACAAATGATAGTAAAAAAAAAAAAAAAAAAAACACGGCGCGGTTAATTCACGGCTGGGTTGAGCTCGCAGTCTGCTCTGAGCAAACACGCACGAGCCTGGAGTGGAGCGATGTATTTGTCTTCCAACTTTGAAAAATCTGCCCTCACTTTTGGTCTGAAAGCGATGTCGATTTTGCAGCTACAAACATTTGCATTTGCACCGACAAGCGTGAGTAGGGAGGGGTGGGGGGGAAAGCAGAGAGTGTTGGTTGGTGGTTTGATTCCGGACCTATGAGTTTGAGAGAGTGGTTAGAGAGGGCAAATGTGGCGACAGAGGCACAGTAACTTACCACCCCCAGACCAACTTTTACTATTATGCACACCAAGGCAGACTGGCTATTATTGATAGCAATGGAAAAAAGAGATATGTCCTCTGTGCATTGTTAAAGCAGACCATCCATCCATCCATTTTCTTCCGCTTTATCCGGGGCCGGGTCGCGGGGGCAGCAGTCTCAGCAGAGATGCCCAAACTTAACTTAAAGCAGACATTTGTGGAAAAAAGTAAAACTGATCATGAAGCATTTCTATTGATTGCGAAATAACAGGCTCGCACAAAGGTCACAGAGTTGCACTACATCTATTATAGAGATGGCTAAACTTTGGTAATAAAGTATTTCTGCAATAAAGAGAGAGTTTAATAATGGATTTCATATGAATGAAACAACTTGGATTTTTGCCTTTTTGCCTGAGAAACAAAGCTATCAATCATTTAACGATGCAAGCTAAAGGTAAGCTGCTAACGTTTGCAACTTATCATCATAACAGTGTTTTTTTCAAGAAAAATACGCCAAACACACGATTAAAACTGTTCCAGTGCACTGTGAACCCCTGTATATTGGCCTGTCTTGTGACCATCGCTGCTCACTACTTTACAGAATGGATTGCGGGACAATTTGAGTGCATTTCTTGACATTCGGACATCAGATTTAGCGCACTGTATGGGGGATAGGGTGGACATTTGGACACGGAATAAATCTCTTTCCCTGAAAGTTGAAAATGTGCTTAAAAACCAGGGGTTGGGAACCTTTTTCACATCAAGGGCCAAATCAATTTGTATAATTTACTCCAAGGGCCTTACAATTTAGCGACAAACATTCTAGAGTTCATGCCACACTGCGGTAGGACTGAGAGTATGGAGGATCATCATTTCTGCATGTCAGACTCACATAATGCGATGGCTGGAACTGTTTAGATTTGTTACGGCGTCTGATGTCAGCTGGCAGTAATGATGATGCTACTTGAAGCTGGTTTTCCAAGTTTGGATCAGCCTTGTTGAAGTGGGCTTGCTGGGCACCCAAACTCCGACGAAGAGCATTAATTTTATCCAAACGCATTTGTTTCAAGGTGTAATGGCGCTCGATATTTGCCTTCTTCATCACTGCCAGCCCCTCGTCTCACACTAGGCACACTGGTTTGCCTTTCACTTTCAAGAAGAAATAATTTATTTTTTTCCTGGAATACGCGACATTCAAGATCCACCTTCCTTTTCTTAGCGGTCGACAGGATGCAGCACTTCAAGTCAGTCACTGCCACACGACACATCAAAATCACATGACCCTGATCTACCCAATATTAAATATGAAAATTGCCTTGGAGGCCTGGTCAAATGGTCTTGTGACGAATTGAGATGTCATGTTACAATTAACAGTTAATATTACACACTCCATCTTTAACCGTTTGTAAATTGGAAAAAAAATGCTCACTTAGGAGGCTAAGACTGTTCCTGACATGTATCGTCAAAACCATAAACACAGAACCATGAATTGTGTTTAAGGTTTTGGCAAGTCAATCATTTTTGGTGAATGCAGCCAATGGCAAGCTACTGTACATTTCCCTGAACCGTGTCAGTAGTTGAACACCAATCGCCGAAAACTGCTTGTTGGATTTCTTCTATAAATTATATGTGACATATGTTGCATCAAGAAATCCTTAGCTCAGAGCCGAACTCGAACCACAATTCAAAATCATTACGAGCAGCTGGACCAGTGGCAAAACATCTGGGCCGGGGCCATCTTTTATGTCGAGAGCTTCTACATTGTTAGCGCCGCCCGGTTCTTACGCAGAACAGATGTAATGATTAAAGGCCCTCAGACGGACTGCTTTGCACGTCGTTAGTCTCCGGCGCTCACACTGCGACGTGCTCCGTCCCGCACGGACCACCGACTCAATGCGTTCAATTAAACTAAATGGGAGCGCTTTATTACATTGGCCTAATAAGCAGCAGCATGTAAGAGTCCCACTGAATCGATCAATCCAGCAATCAATCCACTCCACTCGCTGACGTCCTGCCCACAGAGAGGCTGAGGCAGCGAGCAATAGGCAGACGGTTTTCTACTCACTGCTCTGGATCATATCGAGTCTTACGCATGGTTTGCAATTCAATCAAAAGCAGGTACAGAGAGAAAATCATCTATCTTTAAGATCCAAGTTTTGATGCTGTTGGTCTAGGGACAGTGTTAAAGGAAATGACTTGGTTTGTTAAGGTTCTTTTAGAAAGACACAAGGTATACGGACTGAGAACTCTACTTCTGTCTTCATCAGAGGTGTCTCCCAACGTGCATCTCTTATTGGGATGTTCTGCCCAGGCATGGCCACACTGACATAAGCAATAAACCTGTCAGTGTGGCCATGCCTGCCACCACCGAGCAGTGTGTCCCTTGTGGCGCACACAGGAGTCCATGCAAAACTTGCAATAAAACATGCATTGAGGAAACGGGATGGACTTTTCAACACATGCAAAACAGCAAAAGGAGTGTGAAAGGGAGACAGCGGGACGGCTCAACAGAGCAATCTGCAATATCAGACCACTGCAAAAGGGAAAATCACTTTATGGACTGGGAGGGGGTGAGGATCGCGGGCACGGAAGAACACAATTGCAAGCGTTGGATCTGGGAGGCCATAGAGATCAGAAAGCGAGGAGTAAGATCAATCAACAGAGATGAGGGCGCCTCTACCCTGGCACCAGTTTATTGCTTATGTCAGTGTGGCCATGCCTGGGAAGACGATCCCAATAAGAGACGCATCATGCACGTCGGGAGTCGCCTCTGATCACGACGGAAGTAGAGTTCCTAGTCCGTCGAAAAGCGTAATGTATTGGAACAAAAGGTTTTTGCTTAAAGGTCCTATATCATGCAAAATCGACTTTTTGGTGCTTTTAGCCATGTTGTTATGCTATTTCCTCATCAAAAACACCCCCAGAGTGGTTTGTGGCTTCATTCACGCAGCTCTCAGTAATCCTCCTGAATCCTGCTCTCTGAGCAGCTGCTCCTCCCTCTCCTGGTGAACGGCTGAGTGTTCAGTTGTGTCGTAACAACGGAACGTAAGTGCTCGACGTCTGTAATGTAATGTCTTAACTCTATGCTTACGGACGGATTTTAATTTGTAAAACAGCGTTTTCATTATGTCTGTCGTAAGAAAGAAACAAAGAGAAAAAAAAAAAAAAAAAAAAAAAAAAGGATGTGCCCGAGGTGCTTCCAGGTCAGCTGTGGCCAAAACAAACACATCGCGTCTGAACAGATCAGTCATGTTTGCGCTGCAGCTGTGACGATGGAGCTCGTTACTTACTCTGGACACACCTGTTCTTTATTCTTAACTAACGATAATGTCACGGACGGAGAAAAAGAAGCGCGTTTGGCTACGAGGACGAGGAGTTTATTCAACCTTTTTCAAGAAGAGGCCACTTGTCTAGCTGTTTTTTTCTCCGGGATTCAGCGACTATCAGCCAAAATGGTGTTTTTCTGTGACTGTCACTGATGGATGTTTGGTGAACCTTCACCAGAACCAAAGTGGATTAACTTTTATAACCAACGCGAGTCCCACAATGTAAACAGCGATGGACCAGAGCGGTGAGTCAATCCAAACGCGGGTTAGCTTGTGTGTTAGCATATTAGCATGTGTGTTAGCCATTTATGAAGCTGTGTTGCAGATGTCAACTCCGTATAACTGCATCGTGAAGTAACTTCACTTATTGTTGTTTATTTATATTACGGTAAAGTTGTATGCGCGGAGAGAGGGGGCGGAGTTAACTGAATCGAAGCGTTGTGTCTTCAGGGTTCGAAAAATACCTCCAGAAAACACTTATATTTATCACAAAAATGAGTGCTCCATAGTGGTAGAGGTACAATATATCATATAAATGCCTATAACTTTGGAATGGCTAAAATAGCATGATATAGCTCCTTTAAGTTCTTTCTAAAAGAACCCTAAAAAACTAATTAATAAACAAGAAGGCATAATGAATGTATTAAAAGAAGTGACATGGTTGTTTCAGCTCAAATCATTTTTTCCCCCCTATTTTTGGTCATAATCCACCTCAAAAGCTTTGTTTCCAAAAAAATGTCCAAGGAGGATGTTGTCCAGGAACAGCCCAAATACGAACCGCAATTAACCATACCATGTCATACAATTCTGATGAAAATTCCTTAATTACATTTATTTTCTAGATGATATGTAGCCAGAGTAAATGAGATGAATGCATGCACGAAAAGCACCCAGCTGTGATTGTAATTACAAAGACTGATATGACGGCACTGCACTGTATCCGCGGTGAAGACACGTGTAAATAACCGAGCCGATATTAGCAGGTGTGCCGTTAATCCAGACGAATCCTCAGCAGATGTGCGGCACGCGCGGAGGCCACGTTCACTCTCGCATTTTCATCCACTCCATCTGAGCGAGGCCAACGGAACAGCGGCATTATTGAACGCGCTCATGCACGGACGCCGTCTCCCCCAGCTCAAAGACAAAAGAACTCAATTAATCTTTGTCAAGAATTAGCCGAGAGCTTGAATCATCAATTTCCTTGTGTAAGACCAGAATGGATATAATCAAGCCTAACTATACCTATGGGAGCGCAACAGGGCCGGTAAGCTAATCAATATGCAGGAAACCCCACTTCCACACTGACTGCAGCCCTGAGGCTCTACCGAGGCAGTCCAACGGGGGCATTTGTGAACGAGGTGCACAAGGTGAGGGTGCTGCATGGTAATACTTGGGTGTTTGTCAAGAGTTTGCATACATAATAAATAATGAACATATACATAACACTGGAGCTACACATGCAGTAAACAGCAATAAACCACTGTGGCCCTGTATCCAAAAGGTACATGTTGTCCTTCTAAAGAGTACCCTGTCTCAGATGGTCAATGGCGGTGTTGGTAGAGACTCTTCTCCAACGGTTGGTGGTAATATGTCTTGTTCCAACCTTCTACGAAGCACTTATTTGCATAAACCCCTCCTGCTTTTCTACTCTTGGGGATCTCAGCTTTGGGGAGTAGTAAGGTCTTAAAGGAACAGGCCACCGTTTTTTCCATACTGAGATATGTTCTTACCTGAGCTGAGACAAGTTGATGCGTACCTGTCTGGTGTTTGTGTGTGCCCGTGGAAGAGTGTGGTCGCTTCTAACTTCACCCCATTTGGAGCTATAGGAATATACTGGGAGCGGCCAAATGCTAACAACATCTTTGGTTTTTTTGCATGACTGAGGGCACACAGTTCTTCCATACTGTGATATGTTCTTACCTGAGTTTAGATGAGTTTATACGTACCTGTCTGGTCTTTGTGCGTGCCTGTGGAAGAGCGTGGTAGTTTCCAACTTCACCCCCGTTTGGAGCTATAGGAATATGCTGGGAGAGGCCAAATGCTAACAACATCTTTGGTCGTTGTGCATGACTGAGGGCACGCACAAAGACCAGACAGGTACGAACATATCTCAGTAAGGAAAAACAGTGGCCAGTTCCTTTAAAGGTTTTCAGTGACGTATTGTCACCGTGTCTCAAGAACACGCCTTAAGTAAGTTGTATTGATACGTTGGCCTCATAGGGGAGGGTGATGTTTATTCTACTTTTGGGCTTCTTGCACTGACTCCTATGATACACCCGAGCAAAGATCCAATCTGCAAATCCATGGGTGCAAAGCCTCACGCATATGATGGGAGTCTGCCGCCAGGGTTGCCATATTTGACATATTTATAGTGTACGATAGTTTGTGCTGAAATACGATAGTTTTGGAAGCTTGGTACGATATATTGGTTTTGAGAATCTGGCATCCCTGTGTGCCACTAAATCCAACTCTGAGGTTGTGTTGGACTCTGGCTTTGTAAAACTGCTAACTACAGCAAATTTGTAAATAAGTGGGTGGTGTGATGTACTGTAGTACTGACTCAGTCTTACAATGGTTAACAGAGCTGCTCAGCCTCCTTGTGTCATCGACTTTCCCCAAGCAGTCAAGGTCTTAAAACCACCTATTTTGTCCAACAAAACAAAAGGCTGAAAACAAGAAAATGACCATGGTTGTGCAATGGTGTCTCCTATAAGGGTGGACATTTATCTGGAGATGTTTGAGCTGCAGGCCCTCTACTCCTTCCAGAGCTCAGTACCATTACATTGGTACAGATATGTGAGCATAAGACGGCACAACCAACAACTGGCTTCCTTGGTAACAGTTTATGACAGGCTGTCTCCATCGACCACAAATAAAAGACCAGTACCATTATTTTTCCTCACCTCACCAGTGTTGCCATAGTTATTTTGAAAAAAGTAATCCAACTTCTTGATAAAATTAGATTACACATTACTTTGTAATGCTACAGTCAGCACCTGCCGACTGTGGTAAGATTAGTATTTAGTCCAGGGACAAAGACATTACTGCTATTGATGGAAACTGTTGTAGTTCAGCACGGCGCTCATGTTGACGTCATGTTGTGGCTAAACTAAAGCCGTTTCCTTTAAGATTAAAAGGGACTGAATGCAGCCGAGAGTCACAAGATCAGTGGAGCTCCCATTTATTGAAATGAATCTCAATAAGATGCCTTTTGTTAACTTCCCTATCTGTAAGGCTAGGATTGAGTTAGGTTTAGGGTTAGTTTGTACTAGTTTAAAATAGTGTTAAAATAGTGGAGGTGACATAATTTCCAGTAGAGAAGTGGAGCTCCCCCGATCACATGCCCCATTAGCTCTGCTTCGCATCACCTGGTGGGACCTTCTCTGTAAGTTTGACTGTAACGTGCTGCATCTCCAAATGTTTTTTCAAATTTTATGTTTTTTGTGTTTTGTTATTGAAGCTAGGGCGGGAGTTAATGATGATGAAATGACCAAAACAGTGAAGATGGCGGCTGCGACACGATTTTTTACCAGTGCCCTTTCTTCTGTTTTAAATGAGCTGGACTTGCCCTTAAAGCCACAGCAAGAAGCTGCTCTGAGGACTTTTTCCGGAACATTTACTCGACTGTGGACGACAAACAATCATGGTGGAGGACGTAAACGCAAAGTGTAGGTCGTTTTGTGTTTGATTGGTTCGCTCTTGTTCAAACTGTGATTGTTAGCCCCGCCTCCAGCCTCGATTTGGAAATCGCGTCCTATTACCACAATTCCAGACTGTCTTTATATGTATTCATAAACACATAAATAAAGTCAGTCTGGATTTATGCCAGGCTAGTCATCTTTAGCTGACACAAACACAAAATGACTACTGTAACCCACGTGATGTAGCGGCCCAACATCCTGTGCCTTTATTGTGGCAGCCCGGTTTCCCGGAAGATCTCTCTCCCCCTCTTCATTTCCTCCTACTCCACTCCCGCTATTCCCCAAATAGCTGCTACTGATGTGGCGTGGCCAGAACAGCGTTTTTGCTCCAAAAGCCAAAACCTACTGTGCGGATCTCTTCACAGCGGCGGATTCCACTCTTTCCGTACCTTTATCGATATATGATTGATCGAATCAACATATCAGGACCGACCGGTACCTGATTTAACACTGCTGCTCATCGGTCAGGTTTTTTTTTTTGTCCACCTCCATCGCTGGAACCCTCGTTTTCCTGTTGGACCTTGCTACTCGACCTTGGATGGCGAGCTATGACCCCCACTGCCCCTGCTAGGTGGTGTGGTAGGACAATCACGCACTTTTTATTTTCCCTTCCTGTTGGACTATAACCTGGGCTTTGTGCCCACGAACTTTGCAAATCTTTGCGAAAGAAATGGACTTGGCATTGACACATTTCTGTGTTTTTCCGTTTTGTTATGATTCTTTTTTTACTCATATCTACTTATCTATATTACAACTATTCACTACAATATCTAATGATTTTTATCAATAACTATTATCTATAATACACCTATGCCTATAACATAAATACAATTACTTGAGCATCTCACAGCTTTGGATACAACACCTCAACAACACAGTCCACTAGTTAGGGCAGCTGGGGGAGGGCTTGTTGGTTGGGGCTACTGCCCTTTCCTAACTGGCCCACTCCACACCCTGGCTTTTAATGCACCACACTATATAGGACAAAAAAAAATAAAAAAAAATTAAACAACCAACACTTGTACATAAAAATATTGTAGTGGCAATAGTAATGACAACAAATGTTTTATCAGGATCTCTGTGTCTAGTAAACAAGATTCCATTTAATCTCTGAATATTAAATATGCCTGTATAAAAGTAAAATATTGTAATATTATATTATTCATTCGCAATATCTAGGATGTCATCAAAAATAATAAAACAAATAATTGTAATGATGGTAATAACATTCAAATATTAATAATAATAACAAATGCATTTGTTTGTATGATCATAATTCTCATTTTGATGTATGCAATAGCATAAATGTAAATCTTAAACACAGTTGTATGTGCCTGGGTTTGGAAAATCGAATACATGAATTCTCTTATTTTCTTATACTTGTTTAGTATCCAATAGGAAATGTAAGCTATGGAGTCTATGCGTTCCACTCATGTAATCTCATATCCTTTTATGTGCAAACTTCTTCTTGGTTGTGGATACAGTCCTCATGTTTATCTGTAAATGGTAAACGTTTATTATGTTGAATGTGGGGTAGGCGCCCATAAGCTTCTTGCTTCAGCCTACTCCTTTTGAGCATCTGTGACTGGTTGTATATGTGTATTTGTAAATCAGGAAAATGTAGTTGCTCAAATAAATTAAACTAACTAACTAACTAACTAACCATAATTTTTGTTGTCTGAACTTTTATTCTCACTCTTTTCAGCAAGGAAAACGCAAATCTCTCCTCCTCCACTGTTGTGTACGTTTGGGCCATGCGGTCTTCATGCTGAAAACATGACTGAAGAAGAAATAGAGCTTTTTTACAAAGGGAAAATTACAAAATCGTAACGCACATCGACTTGGAAAAGTAACTTTAATCTGATTACTGGTTTGGAAATAGTAAAAAGTTAAGTCTAGGTGGGGCTTTTATGTGATAGTCGCTTGTTCTCCCCATGTACCCGGAAAGTTTCCTCTGAGCGCTAAATTCTTTCTCGCAACTTGGTGAATAAAACTTTAATCTGACAGTTTCCCACGGCATCGGAGAAGCCCTGAATGCTATTACTGACCATTTATAAACCCCGCATGTAAAAGTGAGCTCTATTATAAAGTGCGGAGGAGGAGGAAAGCGCTCCACAGCGGGACGGCTCGCTCCCGAATCTGACATCGTTTGTGCACAATGAGATCTTTGTTACGTCCATTTGCTCGCATCCGCCGCGGACAGGCCCGGCCAATTCCCCATTACATTTGGTCTTCGCGATTGTCGGCTCCTTTTGTGCGCTAAGCGAAGCTGACAAGCCCCAGATGGCGCGGCGAATATTTATAATTGAGACACAAAGGTTGATACATACTCTCCCATTACGTGATGTTAAGCTAAGTGTAAACAACATTTCCCAGCTCTTGATAGATGTTTTGATTCCTCCGTGTGCTAACGGGGCTTGACAGAATGAGGCTTCACTCACATTAGGATCGACTGTGACAGGCCAAAGATACTCGCAGGAAGGAAGGTGCAGGCGCATTGACACAGATGTATTATCCTGTGGAGGCTCCGGCTTGTCTTTTCCCTATAATTTATCTTGACAGCTTATGCTAACAAGGTGCAGCGTTTGGCCCACTTCTTTACCTATAAAGTGACAGGAGTTTGTTTTTGTTTTTGTGTTTATTTTGGCTTGTGTGTAGGCGGTGTGTAAGATGAGAAAACATTATCTCTGCTCAGAAAAGCAAAACTTACCCTTGGGGAAGCGTCGCTATGTGTCACATTGTAAGTAAGAGCGGATCATTTGTTAGTATTTCTGCCTCACAGCAAGAAAAGGTGAGGTTCGATGGGTTTTGTGGTGGGCAAAGATGGGACCATGAACCTGATTTTACACTTCGATCCCTACACGTTATCTCCTGGTGCTGAGGAAGTGCTGAGGAAGACTTCGGACCAATGGAGGGTTTTCGTTCTTGGAGGTCAAAACGCCGTGGGAAAGCCTGCCTCGTGGAACGGCAGGGTAATGTTCCTACACTGTCTGAAGCACTCAAAGTGTGGATTTTGTCTTCACGTATTCCTATCAGAAAGAACTTAACAGAATGACGATGGAAAAGAGGAGAGTTCTTGCTATTTTGCCGGACTCCTTTTGACGGTGTAGAGCATTGGTTCACAACCATTTTGTCTCACGTCCCTCCTGAGTCTTTAATGTCTTCCCAAAGTATCCCTTTACTCTTAGGTGCAGTCAATGTATGTACCAAATTATCCTCAAAACTCTTAGATTTATTAGTATTGTATAGATGTTTTTTTAATGAAGCAAAAATGCTATTATCTTATATTGAAAATGATCATTAAAAAGAAGATTTATCTTAAAATACTGCTCAGTTTCACCTTCTTTTGGATCTGGAATACCCCCAGCTAATTGCTCGCACATCCCCCGGGGTACGAGATCCAAAAGTGGGTCGTGGAACCATTTCCCCTGGGTTGCGAGCCTTTGCCAGGGAACCTTCCGGTCGACATCGATACAAAAAAACACCCTCCAAGTCTGTTAAAGGGATATTTCTTATTTCTTAGTTATCCAGAGTGTTTCTGGAGATTTTTTCCAATACAGGCAGTCCTTATATTTGAAGAGTTTATTGGTGCTAGGCTAGTGCTAGGCTAGCGTATGTCTATGGTAACTAGTAGCCTGCATTACAAACCTTTTCAAAATCATGAGGTAGTGCTCCAAACGTTGCCATATCTGATTTGTAGAAAGCTCCTTTGTGAATTCCACGTGTAGTGATGCCGGCCGCAGGTAAACAAACTATTGTAGATCCGGTAACCTAGCAGATCACTCCGCCGCTGCGTAGCTACAACAAGGAAGCTGATGCTGCTCAAATATAAGTTATTTTAAATGCAAAATGGTTATATTAAAAAAAAAATAATAATAATTCAGTCAACTAATTTATATCAGTAGTCTGGTGTTATAAGTGATTTACCTCAGGTGCACTGTGCTTGGGTCAGACTGTTTTTAATGCAGAGCTACTAGGTACCATAGACATGCACTAGCCTAGCATCACTAAACTCTTCAAATATAAGGACCCTTTAAAGTGATTTGTTTTAGTTGTGATATTTCAGCTTTATGAGTTTATTCAATGCCTATATCAAGAATAATCTGTGGGAAAGGACAGTATTTTGCATTGTATAGCCCTAAAACAGACTTTTTTGAACATAACTGAGTTGAAGTTATGTTTATTTCAGACCCGGTTTGGTCTTGATTCCATCTCGAGCTCGTCCCGCTGTTATTTGGACGGTCAAATATTTTCTGAATTGGTTCTTGGTGTGAAAAGTGATGGATTGGAATTCATTAACTATGGTCTCTATTGGGCCCCGACGCCAAACCAATTGAGAGCCACTGGTGTAGAGTATATGCGTATGCAAGCATGCCAATAAAGGAGATATAATCCAGACTCAATTTGAATAGAGCTACATTTGCTGTCTTGCCCTCATCTTGCTGGTAGTGCGGCTGTTTGTTGAATAAGATGTTGCATCGTCTGCCAGTTCTAAGTATTTATCGTATTTATATGCAAATGAATCAAGGTGTTTTCATATGGAACCTGAATAAACATTAGAACTTTGTACGTATTTGTCCTTGGGCTAATGATTGGAGACATAATTATTTTCTACATACTGTGTGTATAATGAGACACAGAGTTAGAATTCAGTGAAATAAGTGAGAGGATGGAAAAAAATAATTTGCATCTAACATAAAAATGGTGCAAATTCCCAGCCATGGAGGTGGTTTATTCTATCTGCTAAGTTTAAAACTATTTCAATTGGACTTACTTTTGTAACATTGAATAGCACGCTGCAATTCGGATTCTTGATGGCTTGATATATTTTTTTTCATTCTCTCCCTCACACACCACGGCTAAAGCTCTGGAATTCACAAGCTGCTCTGGCTAATGCAGTTGAGATTTCTCGTTCTGCTGTCTTGCTCCTTGTGTTCAGGCTTTTACTTTAGCTTCATCTGAAAGTCTTTTACAGGAGAGTCTTAAACAGGGTGGGTGTAATAATTTCCTATTCTGTTCTATTTGACACAGTTTTGAAAAGGCTCTCTTGTAAATTTCTTTCTCCGTTGTTATACACCAATTAAGCCAATTTTGAAAATTTTGGTCCACTCGTACAAGCCTGTGGACAACTTCAGGTTTGGATGTTTTTCTCTTATATATATATAGGTCTCTCAGGGTTCTTTCAGGGTCTGTGGATGATCGCTATAAACCAATGATTGGGGATAGATCCACAGGCTGAATCAGGTGAGAGCGCAGGCCAGTTTACATCTCCTTTCAAGGAGATCAGTCGCCTTTGGAAGGCTTCTCTCAAAACATCCATCGGAATCATTTTGTCTGGGTGAAGATGGAGTTCATTGTGAAGAATTTGTTGAAGAGAACGTCCCGACATGACAAGGGCAACTGCATGTTTATGAGAAGAACGCTTCGTTCAGCACAGAAAGACGTAATCCTTTTGGTCTTTTTTAATTTCAAAGTGATGACGAAAAGTAGGTTCAGGCTGCTAGCTTTCTGTTGGAGCATCTGAACTAATATTTGCTCATGATAGTTTTATGTTTTGCCTGATGAATGAACAGAGAGTTCAGCACGATGCCAGTGCGCGATGCAAGTCTCCCCTGATCGATTGCTTGCTGCGTTGGCACATGTTTCCTTTGCTCCTCTTCCTCATTGTTATAATAGATTTTTGTCAACTGCATTAATCAAACAGCGGCATAAACACAGCACAAGGCCATTCAATCACAATGGCCTTAGTCGGAGCATTTGATGGCCGAAACGTGTGCGTAATGAGCGCAAAACCGGCGTCAAAGACTCTCGAGATCATACTTGCTCTGGTCAGCTCTCACGAGGACTCACAAAAGCATCGCACCATGTGACACCTGAAAACAACTTCTTCAGTGTGAGCTGTGAAGAGGGGAGCGCAGAGCTTTTGTCAAAATGAGCCCGCGTATGAAAAAGAGAAGTCCACTTAGCTCCAGTCAAGCTGCTCAGGGAGGGGACTGTGAAAGCTTTTAACTGGTGTCAGACACCGCTGCTTCTCCTGAGGGCCACCGGGGCCCTCATTCATACGGCTAATTACACTGTTGTTAAGACTCGTGATCAAGTGTGACTTACTGGAAGGAGAAAGACGGTGGCGCAAGTCCTGCCTCGCGGTGAAAAAGTTGAATGCTACAGTCAGCATGGAGAATGAGTAATGGCAAGCACTATCGCCCTGAAACAAGAAGTCCCAGGTTGGGTTTTCGCGCTGCCTGAGTGAGTTTCCTCCATGTGCTCCAGGCAGGTTATCCTGACCACGATCTGGAGATGTGGCCCCAGGTGCTGCACTGCACAGGGCTGTGCAACTCAAGCCCAGCGAAATAAAGTTTGCGAAACATCTGTAAAAACTTGCTTCTAAAGACTGATGGAATTTATTTCAGGTGATTGTATTTCAGTATTTATGAAAACATTTTAGTTGCACATGTTTCTATCTACATGGATCTCATGTTAATGAAGAAAACTGACTGGATTTTTGAAGTTCTGTGTCTGAGACGGGAAGCTATCGATTATTTAGCTGCTAACAACTTTTCACCGTCCGATTGATGTTTGTGGTCGACAACAGCCAATCTATTGTTGCTTATCGCTGAACATTTTGAGTGCCCTAATATTCACTCAATGGTCATTTGAACACCACTGCAAAAGTGGCACAACTGCTGTATAATGCAGGCAATAGCATGGACTTTCGGACACAGCCTAAGCTGAAATCAATGCGGACTGAGTCTCGACTATAAATCTATAATAAAGCGGTCTGAACAGAGAGGAATGCATCAGAATGAGCCGGCTGGAGACGTGAACGCTCAGTTAAGCGCGTGGCCACATAAATAAATTGCAGGTCCTGTGGGAGAAGAGAGTTGACAAAACAAACATGGCACTAATGAGCTGTTCCTGAGTCATTTCCTGCCCACCTCATTGTGATGGCCGCGGCTTTGAGTAATTAGACAGAAGGGACTTTGGGCCTTCCAAGGACGACACAGTTAAAAGGAAGAAATTTTTTTTTGCATCGCCTACACATTTACAGACTTCACACCCAAGGAGCATGAAGTCAGTTTAAAGTGGACATACAGTATGGAGAACCATGTGAGAGGTGTGAGGACTGTGTGACAGATTAATCAGAATGTAAAACCTATACAACACAGATTTGAGCATAGGGATTGCATGTTTGAGAAAACAACTTCTGGTGTACTCCTGATAAAGGGGGGGTGATTTTCAGCAAAAAGGACAGTTATACCTGCAGTATTTCTAGAATATCCTGTAGCTTAAAATCTGTTCACTACATTAAAGGCCTATACATGATTTCTTGAAAACAAACAATGAAAGAGGAATCCACTAAATGAAAATGTCAGCTGTGGTTCAAACTATTCCTAAATCACAGTTCTTCACAGGGACGAGTTTATAGGCATGTTTCATTACTTGCAGGGTCACGATTCAGTCACACTTTTGCTTTCCTGAACTCGCCTTCAAGGATATGAATGTTGCATAATTATATATTGTTATATAACCATCTGTTTATTTCCATCACAGAAATAGACAACTTTCTAACCTAATGGTCCACCAGTAATGATTGGTATTACATAGTTTAAGGAAATGCTCCATGTCACCACACAGGTATCTCGCTCCAGATTGATGCTCACTGATAACCTGTACAATGCGTTCCATTATGAAATATACAATGTACGGTAAAATACAAATGATGTCAGTGAATATGACCTTGTTATAACTGAAAGAATGAACTGAATGTAATTCATAGGCACACGTGTTACTATGTGTCTACTTGCGTGTGGAAACAAAATCAATTCCAAATTGACAGGATGTTGAACAAAAAAGGAAAAAGGAGAAAAAATATATATATATATATATATATATATATATATATATAAAAAGTCACTACTGAATATGTACAGCATGAGGGTGATTAATAATGGTGAATGAGGGGTAGGCACCCATAAGCTCTGCTTCAGCCTACTCCTTTTGAGCATAATTGTGATGAAATGTTTAAATAACTGTAAAAATATGAATGTAAACAGCTCAAATAAACAGCGCAATCAATCAATATGTACAGTGTTTTTCCCAGAAATGTCTCAGTTTCCAATAATTTATACTAAGGTTGTTTTCACACAGGCTCTAGTTAGATCAACCTAAAGGGTTTTCTTTTGGGTCAGTGTGAATCCAACTGCAGCCGCTCTCATTTGTTTTGCCAAGGAGCAGCTTGTTTCAGGAAGAGCGAAAGAGCAAAAGTGACGTTGATTGGCTGACTTACTTTGCGCTTCATCCGTTCAAGTTTTCACACTTTAGCCTGGATATGACCGGATATAATTGTGCATTTAGTAAATGTGTTTGTCCATCCTCTACTGTTTAAAGATTTCAGATCAGTTGCTTTGCTGCAGTGCATTCTTGCAGCTCTTGCCTCTGAACTTGCTGTGTTCGTGTCAGTGGCTGAGCTCTGGGTCATCGACTGAATGTGGTTCTGACGCTTTGGTATAGAGTATGTGGCCAAAACAGGCTTATTTTCGTTCCAAGTGTTTTTTTCTGGCAGTTTTTATGTAAACTCAGTAACTACTTCTACTTTATTCATACTGTCACTCAGTTACTTTTGCAGAGAAGTAACATATAACTTCTGTATAAATAATTACTTTTGTAAGCAATCTTCCCAACACTGAATACCAGACACTTTTGAACAATTTGTTGTGACACTTCAGAAGAAGCAGCTGAAACAACATATGGTAAAGGTCTCGCTATAAGAAAAAATGTCATTCACAGACGTTTAATTCAAGAGCGTGTCTGTGCACATTTCAAGTTGTTTTCCATTTTTAGCACAGTTAAAAAAAAAACCATACTGCAGACTGGATGTTAATTCTACAAAGGCAAAATGTTACCTCTACTTTTTCTCAGACAAATATTGCGGCTTCAACAGTCCATAGTGTTGTTTTAGAGATTGAAGAAGTGATAGCTCAACCCATTAATTTCTGCTGGCTGTGCCTTTGAACAGCAAACAATAACCTATTTGTGAGATAAGGAACGGCACAAAAAGTCAGGCAGCAAGCCACTTTTTATTCTTTTTTTTTTTTTTCTCTCTCTTTAAATCAGGGCACTCTGATATAAAACTTCCAAAGAGTGAAGGGGGCACTGGAGAAAAGGAGGTGTACATGAAAAGGACAACGAGTCTGAAGCTGAAGGATCCCCAGTCAGAAAAAGTGGGACGGACTCAAAGCAGGACAGCAGCGGTACAAACTGATCGCACATCGACCTCTCAGCGTTTCCCTGTAGAGGCAGGAGTGATGGGGATACAACCTTAAGCAAGGGATTATCACATTTACATTAGTGCAAAGGAATTAGGCTAAGTGTCATTAGAGAGGAGGCACAGAAAGGAATTTGAGGACAGGTAAAAAAAAAAAAAGGGAAAAGAAATCCTCCCAAAATCCCATTCAGAGCAAACTTAATTAACTTCTGTCGCCTCTGCCGAACGGTAATTAGAGCTTCACCTGTTGGTTTGTTTAGAAGTCTGTGGTGTTTCTCGACGCTCAGCGGGATTGTTATTAGTTTTGTTTCCAAAATGTTGCGTTTCGAAATCTGTTAATCTGTCCCGTCATTCATGCCCTATCAGGACACGGATGGATAAGATAAGATAAGATAAGATAAACCTTTATTAATCTCACAAAGGAGAAATTCACTTGTTACAGTCGGCGTTACTTCACAGTCTTATTGTACAGTCTGACAGCAGTGGGGATGAAGGCTTTGCGGTAGCGCTCCGTCCTGCACTGAGGGTGTCTCAGTCTGCCACTGAGAGAGCTGCACAGCTCTTCTACAGTCCCGTGCAGTGGGTGGGAGGTGTTGTCCATGATGGAGGTGAGCTTGGCTAACACCCTCCTGTCCCTCACCTCCTCCACAGAGTCCAGGGGGCAGCCCAGGACAGAGCTGGCCCTCCTGACCAGCTTGTTCAGTCTGTTCTTGTCCCGCTCTGTGCTGCCCGGGGCCCAGCACATGGCAGCATAGTGGAGAGCAGAGGCTACCACAGAGTCATAAAAAGACAAGGCTCCAGACTAAAGCCTCGTTTCCACAGGAACAAGATGTTTACTGGAGTTTAAGGCTGTCTCAAGATGACTGTAGCGACTTATCGTTCAGTAAATGACAGATAAACAATACATCTTTGGGCTTCACCATCTGTACTCTAGGTATTTGCATTTTTCAACCCCATTTTTTCTATGTTTTTTTTTTTTTTTACCCTAAGTAGGTTGAGTTTTATTAGGCCCGAGCAACGGACACGCAGTGTCCCGCGAGGGACTAATTAAAATCGATAACGGGGGACGAAAACGCAAGAATTCACGTAGCAAACGTGAACCGATTCGCAAGTAACAGGGGTCAAAACGTAGTGCTCCGCAAGCTCTAATTTTGGGTGGGGTTCGCGAGAGAAAATAATAAAAGTTGACTCTGTGGCGCCCCCTCAAACAGGCGGTTTACATTGACCCAATGGAGGAGCGGTCGCAAAAAAAATCATCGTACAAACGTGACATTGGCCAGGGACATAGACCACGTCAGGACATGTCAAAAATGATATTATGACCCCGCCCTAAATGCTACAGGAAGTCGGCCATCTTGGCCCGAACCTCAAACCTTCAAAATTGTACCTCTTGAACTTCTGGCCCCTGATCCCCGAGTTTTCAATGCAAAGCCTCCAATTTTGGCCAACATGTCCCAAACCCATGTGGCTTTCTAAATCATCATTTCAATTTTTTTTAAATTATTGGGCGTGGTCATGACGAGGCCACAACTGAGAGGCCATTTTTAGCAAATTTCAAAGCCTCATATCTTTCACAGACTTGGCCGGATTGGAACGGACCCAATCCGGCGCACGTGCACATTCCACACCTGGACCTAATGCTGTGCACACGCAGCCGCTATCGCCAAAAATGACTCACTGGCGCCCCCTCAAAGGTTTTGTCTTTAAAAATTCGTATAAAAAAAACCGGATGGTATGGAGGTGTGGAAAAAATCATACAGACCTTGTCTGTGATGGGGAACAACATATCAAAGCCACGTCACTCTGAGTAATGTCTTTGTGGGAGAAAAATAATGGCCGAAAAATCGTTTCCATTATTATTATTATTATTATTATTATTATTACGTCTTTGATCTCAATTTTGACCCCCTGAACATTAACGAAAAGTCAATTTTATTTGACCAACAGTTCAAGGTTGGTGTAAAATTAACTATTTTGATATTCGCAAGACAACACTTTGAACAATGCCTCAGTGGCGCCCCCACATGCACGCCCCCCATTCATTTGGAAGCATGCATTTTTTGGCCTAAACATTTGTCTTTGAGTACAGTGATAGAGCACATCAAGACAAACTTAAAACATCAATATAACTCCGCCCTCTGACAAACAGGAAGTCGGCCATATTGGATTGAAAATTGTAACCTGAAT
The DNA here is from genome assembly GCF_951799975.1 of Gobius niger. Classification (NCBI taxonomy): domain Eukaryota; kingdom Metazoa; phylum Chordata; class Actinopteri; order Gobiiformes; family Gobiidae; genus Gobius; species Gobius niger. Next base: position 27,810,333 of record NC_136852.1, on the reverse strand, counting down.
TTCTTCACCTGATAATTTGTCAAGTCACTCGAAGGGTTTTGGACCAAATGACATCCAACTTGGTGAGTGTAATCTAGAGGCGTAGAGCTACAATAATCGAGCTCTTTTGTTCGGATATCTGTTACGGTTTGTCTCTACCGCTCTGCTAAAAAACATGCTTTTTCCCCGCCTCTTTGGTGACAACTCACAGGGGCACGCAAATTCAGATCACACTCATATTTGGATCACATAAGCCCCTCTATGGATCGTACTGATTACCCTTGATAATTGTACAATTTTCCCCAAAATAGCGCCCCCTACCTATACCTTCAAAATTACACTTGCACGAAAGTGAAAACAAAGGTGATATCCTGATTCGGCACGTCGCACTGATCAAAAAAGTCTATTACAACATGCCTCTATCTCGCTTAATTTTCTGTATAATTAGGCCCGAGCAACGGACACGCAGTGTCCCGCGAGGGACTAATTAAAATCGATAACGGGGGACGAAAACGCAAGAATTCACGTAGCAAACGTGAACCGATTCGCAAGTAACAGGGGTCAAAACGTAGTGCTCCGCAAGCTCTAATTTTGGGTGGGGTTCGCGAGAGAAAATAATAAAAGTTGACTCTGTGGCGCCCCCTCAAACAGGCGGTTTACATTGACCCAATGGAGGAGCGGTCGCAAAAAAAATCATCGTACAAACGTGACATTGGCCAGGGACATAGACCATGTCAGGACATGTCAAAAATGATATTATGACCCCGCCCTAAATGCTACAGGAAGTCGGCCATCTTGGCCCGAACCTCAAACCTTCAAAATTGTACCTCTTGAACTTCTGGCCCCTGATCCCCGAGTTTTCAATGCAAAGCCTCCAATTTTGGCCAACATGTCCCAAACCCATGTGGCTTTCTAAATCATAATTTCAATTTTTTTTAAATTATTGGGCGTGGTCATGACGAGGCCGCAACTGAGAGGCCATTTTTAGCAAATTTCAAAGCCTCATATCTTTCACAGACTTGGCCGGATTGGAACGGACCCAATCCGGCGCACGTGCACATTCCACACCTGGACCTAATGCTGTGCACACGCAGCCGCTATCGCCAAAAAGTCCTTTAAATGTCTTTTAAGTGGCTTGTAAGTGGCCCGCCCATCCTCCGTGAAAATCGCCAGAGGTCTTAACCTAGCAGCGTGCTGGCCTCTATCAGAGGTTTCTCCTGAAATTCGCCAGTATTCCACATTTCCCCCTTTCTTCACAAAAGCTACACTTTTGGACTCGTATATACTTATACTACCCCTCTCTAACAGACATCAGCTTTAATTTGGACGTTTTTGCCTCCAAAGTCACGTTTTTCTCAACTGTACTATCACAGGAAGTTCAATTCGACTGTTTCCTGTCCGTCTCTCTGTGTGTTCCTCATACTATATGGGTCTTACTAAATCATAGCTTCAATATCGAGGGTGCTGCAGGGCTGAAACCCCCTCTCAACGATTCTTTGGGCAGCCAGGAATTTACCCCAATTACAAAATGATACAATATATTATTTTCTAAGCTGTTAATCCGTTTCCTGCAAACACACAAGTGCGGAGTCTCTCATGACATTTATTTCACCTCCGCTATATTTTTCTCAGCCTAAGTAGCTCCATTGGTAGAGAGCTGGGTTAGTGTACAGGAGGTTGCTGGATAAAATTCTGACCTTGACTCTTTTTCATTTTTTTTTTCTTTGGACTCAGCACTTTCTGGTTAGAACATGCATCGTCGCCAATGGTTCCACACTCATTAAAAACAGGGAAATTACCCCTCCAGTGTGTTGCTGGGATCAAATTTCAGCCTGTGAATTTAGAAAACCCAAGCAGTCATCAGGCCCATGTTTGCTTGGAATTACAGCTCAGTGATAGCATGTTCGTCTCAAGTGAAGGAGGTAACTAGTCCAAACACAACCTTGACACTTTCATATTGCCTTCACCTTTTCCATGGGCCGCTGCACACATTGTCACAGCCTAAAACACATGATTGCGGGACGTTTCGTAGCAGTTCACTCAACCTGAGTAGCTCCATTGGTAGAGTGCTGAGCTAGTGTACAGGAGGTTGCTGGATCAAATCCCAACCTAAACTTTTTTTTATTTCCTTTTTCTTTTGGACTCAACACCTTCCGGTAAGAACATGCATCATTGCCTATGGTCCCACACTCATTAAAAACGGGGAAAAAACCTCTCCTCCAGTGTGTTGCTGGTACAAAATTGCAGCCTGGGAATTTAAATAAGCCAAGCAGTCATCAGGCCCATGTTTCAAGTGAAGGAGGTTGCTAGTCCAAACACAGCCTTGACACTTTTCTATTGCTTTCACCTTTTACATGGGCCACTGCACACATTGTCACATGAGTACAGCACGTTTCATAAGATTTGCTGTGCCCGTGTAGCGTTATTGCTTGTGCATTGGGTTTCCAACCATGAGATTGCTGGGTCAATTTTTACCTTTGCTCTTTTTTTTTTTCTTTTAACCGCACCTACGGTCCCATTCTCATGAAAAACGCTTTCATATGCGTCACTAAAGAGCTAGAAATGGGGGGATCGTAGGAAAACAATTGAGGCAACACAAGGGAAAATGTCGAAAACAATCGAGGAAATGTATGGGGGGGGGCATGACTTGAAGCTACCTCTCTCCTCCAGTGGGATGCTGGGAACTAACTTCTGCTCGATAACTTAGACAAAACTAGCGCACATCAGGATCAAACTACTATGGAGCTACAGCTCAGTGATAGTGTGCTTGTCTCTGGTGTAGGAGGTTGCTGGTTCAAATATGGCTGACACTTTTCTAATGCTTTCTCTTTTCTTGCCGGCATTTTAATAGGATTATGATACAGTGAAGTCTGGCAGTGATTTTAACAGTTTATACAGTGTTAAGAGTTTCTGCAATTTCAACAGTTCTTACAGTTTCTGCAACAAAATAGGGATTTTTGCAATTACAACACAATTATGCCACTACATAGGGATTTTCACAATAGCACTATAATGCAATTAAAGGGACTTTCGCATATAATGTACTGTAATGCAACTTAAAGGGACTTTCGCATATAGTGCACTGTAATGCAACTTAAAGGGACTTTCGCATATAATAAACTGTGATGCAACTTAAAGGGACTTTCGCATATAATAAACTGTAATGCAACTTAAAGGGACTTTCGCATATAATGTTCTGTAATGCAACTTCAAGGCACTTTCGCATATAATGTACTGTAATGCAACTTTAAGGGACTTTCGCATAAAATGCACTTTAATGCAACTTAATAGGGATTTTCGCATATAAAGCAGAATAATGCAACTTAAAGGGACTTTCGCATATAAAGCAGAATAATGCAACTTAATAGGGATTTTCACGTCAAAATGAGCAAGTTCAATCATGGGGCTCGCAAGGACCTAGTGTGATGAAGAGTGGTCGCAAGGGACGAGAGCGAGCGGGGTGGTTGCAAGAGACGAGAGCGAGCGGGGAGTGCGCCAGGGGCGAGGGCCTTTATCGCCGCGCGCGGCTTTAATTATTATTATTATTATTATTATTACGTCTTTGATCTCAATTTTGACCCCCTGAACATTAACGAAAAGTCAATTTTATTTGACCAACAGTTCAAGGTTGGTGTAAAATTAACTATTTTGATATTCGCAAGACAACACTTTGAACAATGCCTCAGTGGCGCCCCCACATGCACGCCCCCCATTCATTTGGAAGCATGCATTTTTTGGCCTAAACATTTGTCTTTGAGTACAGTGATAGAGCACATCAAGACAAACTTAAAACATCAATATAACTCCGCCCTCTGACAAACAGGAAGTCGGCCATATTGGATTGAAAATTGTAACCTGAATTTCTTCACCTGATAATTTGTCAAGTCACTCGAAGGGTTTTGGACCAAATGACATCCAACTTGGTGAGTGTAATCTAGAGGCGTAGAGCTACAATAATCGAGCTCTTTTGTTCGGATATCTGTTACGGTTTGTCTCTACCGCTCTGCTAAAAAACATGCTTTTTCCCCGCCTCTTTGGTGACAACTCACAGGGGCACGCAAATTCAGATCACACTCATATTTGGATCACATAAGCCCCTCTATGGATCGTACTGATTACCCTTGATAATTGTACAATTTTCCCAAAAATAGCGCCCCCTACCTATACCTTCAAAATTACACTTGCACGAAAGTGAAAACAAAGGTGATATCCTGATTCGGCACGTCGCACTGATCAAAAAAGTCTATTACAACATGCCTCTATCTCGCTTAATTTTCTGTATAATTAGGCCCGAGCAACGGACACGCAGTGTCCCGCGAGGGACTAATTAAAATCGATAACGGGGGACGAAAACGCAAGAATTCACGTAGCAAACGTGAACCGATTCGCAAGTAACAGGGGTCAAAACGTAGTGCTCCGCAAGCTCTAATTTTGGGTGGGGTTCGCGAGAGAAAATAATAAAAGTTGACTCTGTGGCGCCCCCTCAAACAGGCGGTTTACATTGACCCAATGGAGGAGCGGTCGCAAAAAAAATCATCGTACAAACGTGACATTGGCCAGGGACATAGACCACGTCAGGACATGTCAAAAATGATATTATGACCCCGCCCTAAATGCTACAGGAAGTCGGCCATCTTGGCCCGAACCTCAAACCTTCAAAATTGTACCTCTTGAACTTCTGGCCCCTGATCCCCGAGTTTTCAATGCAAAGCCTCCAATTTTGGCCAACATGTCCCAAACCCATGTGGCTTTCTAAATCATCATTTCAATTTTTTTTAAATTATTGGGCGTGGTCATGACGAGGCCGCAACTGAGAGGCCATTTTTAGCAAATTTCAAAGCCTCATATCTTTCACAGACTTGGCCGGATTGGAACGGACCCAATCCGGCGCACGTGCACATTCCACACCTGGACCTAATGCTGTGCACACGCAGCCGCTATCGCCAAAAATGACTCACTGGCGCCCCCTCAAAGGTTTTGTCTTTAAAAATTCGTATAAAAAAAACCGGATGGTATGGAGGTGTGGAAAAAATCATACAGACCTTGCCTGTGATGGGGAACAACATATCAAAGCCACGTCACTCTGAGTAATGTCTTTGTGGGAGAAAAATAATGGCCGAAAAATCGTTTCCATTATTAGGCCCGAGCAACGGACACGCAGTGTCCCGCGAGGGACTAATTAAAACCGTTAACGGGGGACGAAAACGCAAGAATTCACGTAGCAAACGTGAACCGATTCGCAAGTAACAGGGGTTAAAACGTAGTGCTCCGCAAGCTCTAATTTTGGGTGGGGTTCGCGAGAGAAAATAATAAAATATGGCTCAGTGGCGCCCCCTCAAGCACGCAGTTTACATTGAGTCAATGAGAGCCCGGTGGCAAAAAAAATCATCGTACAAAAGTGACATTGGCCAGGGACATAGACCACGTCAAGACATGTCAAAAATGATATTATGACCCCGCCCTAAATGCTACAGGAAGTCGGCCATCTTGGCCCGAACCTCAAACCTTCAAAATCGTACCTCTTGAACTTCTGGTCCCTGATCCTCGAGTTTTCTATGGAAAGCCTCCAATTTTGGCCAACATGTCCCCAACCCATGTGGCTTTCAAAATCATCAATTCAAATTTTGTTCCATTATTGGGCGTGGTCATGACAAGGCCGCAACTGAGAGGCCATTTTCAGCAAATTTCAAAGCCTCATATCTTTCACAGACTCGGCCGGATTGGAAAAGACCCAATCCGGCGCGCGTGCACATTCCACACCTGGACCTAATGGTGTGCACACGCAGCCGCTATCGCCAAAAATGACCCACTGGCGCCCCCTCAAAGTTTTGACTTTAAAAATTCGTATAAAAAAAACGGGATGGCATGGAGGTGTGGAAAAAATCATACAGACCTTGTCAGTGATGGGGAACAACATATCAAAACCACGGCTCTCTGAGTAATGTCTTTGTGGGAGAGAAATAATAGCCGAAAAATCATTTCCATTATTATTATTATTATTATTATTATTTTGGTGCGCCTTTGACCCCAATTTTGACCCCCTGAATATTAACGAAAACTCAATTTTATTTGACTAAATGATCAAAGTTGGTGAAAAATTCAATATTTTGAAGTCTGCAAAATCACACTGTGCATAATAACTCAGTGGCGCCCCCTCAAGTCTGACCCCTATTCAAATGGAGGCATGAGTTTTTGGCCTAAACCTATGTTATTCGGTACAGTGATAGAGCACATCAAGACAAACGTAAAACGTCATTATAGCTACTTCCTCTGACAAACCGGAAGTCGGCCATATTGGATTGAAAATTTTACCCAGCATTTCTTCGCCTGACATTTTTTCAAGTCACTCCCAGGATTTTGGACCAAATGACATTGAACTTGGTGAGTGCAATCTAGAGGCGTAGAGCTACAATAATCAAGCTCTTTTGTTCAGATATCTGTTACGGTGTGTCTCTACCGCTCTGCTAAAAAACATGCTTTTTCCGCGCCTCTTTGACGACAACTCACAAGGGCATGCAAATTCAGATCACACTCATCTTTGGATCACATAAGCCCCTCTGTGGATCGTACTGATTACCCTTGATAATTGTACAATTTTCACAAAAATAGCGCCCCCTACCTATACCTTCAAAATTACACTTGCACGAAAGTGAAAACAAAGGTGATATCCTGATTCGGCACGTCGCACTGATCAAAAAAGTCTATTACAACATGCTTCTATCTCGCTTAATTTTCTGTATAATTAGGCCCGAGCAACGGACACGCAGTGTCCCGCGAGGGACTAATTAAAACCGTTAACGGGGGACGAAAACGCAAGAATTCACGTAGCAAACGTGAACCGATTCGCAAGTAACAGGGGTTAAAACGTAGTGCTCCGCAAGCTCTAATTTTGGGTGGGGTTCGCGAGAGAAAATAATAAAATATGGCTCAGTGGCGCCCCCTCAAGCACGCAGTTTACATTGAGTCAATGAGAGCCCGGTGGCAAAAAAAATCATCGTACAAAAGTGACATTGGCCAGGGACATAGACCACGTCAAGACATGTCAAAAATGATATTATGACCCCGCCCTAAATGCTACAGGAAGTCGGCCATCTTGGCCCGAACCTCAAACCTTCAAAATCGTACCTCTTGAACTTCTGGTCCCTGATCCTCGAGTTTTCTATGGAAAGCCTCCAATTTTGGCCAACATGTCCCCAACCCATGTGGCTTTCAAAATCATCAATTCAAATTTTGTTCCATTATTGGGCGTGGTCATGACAAGGCCGCAACTGAGAGGCCATTTTCAGCAAATTTCAAAGCCTCATATCTTTCACAGACTCGGCCGGATTGGAAAAGACCCAATCCGGCGCGCGTGCACATTCCACACCTGGACCTAATGGTGTGCACACGCAGCCGCTATCGCCAAAAATGACCCACTGGCGCCCCCTCAAAGTTTTGACTTTAAAAATTCGTATAAAAAAAACGGGATGGCATGGAGGTGTGGAAAAAATCATACAGACCTTGTCAGTGATGGGGAACAACATATCAAAACCACGGCTCTCTGAGTAATGTCTTTGTGGGAGAGAAATAATAGCCGAAAAATCATTTCCATTATTATTATTATTATTATTATTATTTTGGTGCGCCTTTGACCCCAATTTTGACCCCCTGAATATTAACGAAAACTCAATTTTATTTGACTAAATGATCAAAGTTGGTGAAAAATTCAATATTTTGAAGTCTGCAAAATCACACTGTGCATAATAACTCAGTGGCGCCCCCTCAAGTCTGACCCCTATTCAAATGGAGGCATGAGTTTTTGGCCTAAACCTATGTTATTCGGTACAGTGATAGAGCACATCAAGACAAACGTAAAACGTCATTATAGCTACTTCCTCTGACAAACCGGAAGTCGGCCATATTGGATTGAAAATTTTACCCAGCATTTCTTCGCCTGACATTTTTTCAAGTCACTCCCAGGATTTTGGACCAAATGACATTGAACTTGGTGAGTGCAATCTAGAGGCGTAGAGCTACAATAATCAAGCTCTTTTGTTCAGATATCTGTTACGGTGTGTCTCTACCGCTCTGCTAAAAAACATGCTTTTTCCGCGCCTCTTTGACGACAACTCACAAGGGCATGCAAATTCAGATCACACTCATCTTTGGATCACATAAGCCCCTCTGTGGATCGTACTGATTACCCTTGATAATTGTACAATTTTCACAAAAATAGCGCCCCCTACCTATACCTTCAAAATTACACTTGCACGAAAGTGAAAACAAAGGTGATATCCTGATTCGGCACGTCGCACTGATCAAAAAAGTCTATTACAACATGCTTCTATCTCGCTTAATTTTCTGTATAATTAGGCCCGAGCAACGGACACGCAGTGTCCCGCGAGGGACTAATTAAAACCGTTAACGGGGGACGAAAACGCAAGAATTCACGTAGCAAACGTGAACCGATTCGCAAGTAACAGGGGTTAAAACGTAGTGCTCCGCAAGCTCTAATTTTGGGTGGGGTTCGCGAGAGAAAATAATAAAATATGGCTCAGTGGCGCCCCCTCAAGCACGCAGTTTACATTGAGTCAATGAGAGCCCGGTGGCAAAAAAAATCATCGTACAAAAGTGACATTGGCCAGGGACATAGACCACGTCAAGACATGTCAAAAATGATATTATGACCCCGCCCTAAATGCTACAGGAAGTCGGCCATCTTGGCCCGAACCTCAAACCTTCAAAATCGTACCTCTTGAACTTCTGGTCCCTGATCCTCGAGTTTTCTATGGAAAGCCTCCAATTTTGGCCAACATGTCCCCAACCCATGTGGCTTTCAAAATCATCAATTCAAATTTTGTTCCATTATTGGGCGTGGTCATGACAAGGCCGCAACTGAGAGGCCATTTTCAGCAAATTTCAAAGCCTCATATCTTTCACAGACTCGGCCGGATTGGAAAAGACCCAATCCGGCGCGCGTGCACATTCCACACCTGGACCTAATGGTGTGCACACGCAGCCGCTATCGCCAAAAATGACCCACTGGCGCCCCCTCAAAGTTTTGACTTTAAAAATTCGTATAAAAAAAACGGGATGGCATGGAGGTGTGGAAAAAATCATACAGACCTTGTCAGTGATGGGGAACAACATATCAAAACCACGGCTCTCTGAGTAATGTCTTTGTGGGAGAGAAATAATAGCCGAAAAATCATTTCCATTATTATTATTATTATTATTATTATTTTGGTGCGCCTTTGACCCCAATTTTGACCCCCTGAATATTAACGAAAACTCAATTTTATTTGACTAAATGATCAAAGTTGGTGAAAAATTCAATATTTTGAAGTCTGCAAAATCACACTGTGCATAATAACTCAGTGGCGCCCCCTCAAGTCTGACCCCTATTCAAATGGAGGCATGAGTTTTTGGCCTAAACCTATGTTATTCGGTACAGTGATAGAGCACATCAAGACAAACGTAAAACGTCATTATAGCTACTTCCTCTGACAAACCGGAAGTCGGCCATATTGGATTGAAAATTTTACCCAGCATTTCTTCGCCTGACATTTTTTCAAGTCACTCCCAGGATTTTGGACCAAATGACATTGAACTTGGTGAGTGCAATCTAGAGGCGTAGAGCTACAATAATCAAGCTCTTTTGTTCAGATATCTGTTACGGTGTGTCTCTACCGCTCTGCTAAAAAACATGCTTTTTCCGCGCCTCTTTGACGACAACTCACAAGGGCATGCAAATTCAGATCACACTCATCTTTGGATCACATAAGCCCCTCTGTGGATCGTACTGATTACCCTTGATAATTGTACAATTTTCACAAAAATAGCGCCCCCTACCTATACCTTCAAAATTACACTTGCACGAAAGTGAAAACAAAGGTGATATCCTGATTCGGCACGTCGCACTGATCAAAAAAGTCTATTACAACATGCTTCTATCTCGCTTAATTTTCTGTATAATTAGGCCCGAGCAACGGACACGCAGTGTCCCGCGAGGGACTAATTAAAACCGTTAACGGGGGACGAAAACGCAAGAATTCACGTAGCAAACGTGAACCGATTCGCAAGTAACAGGGGTTAAAACGTAGTGCTCCGCAAGCTCTAATTTTGGGTGGGGTTCGCGAGAGAAAATAATAAAATATGGCTCAGTGGCGCCCCCTCAAGCACGCAGTTTACATTGAGTCAATGAGAGCCCGGTGGCAAAAAAAATCATCGTACAAAAGTGACATTGGCCAGGGACATAGACCACGTCAAGACATGTCAAAAATGATATTATGACCCCGCCCTAAATGCTACAGGAAGTCGGCCATCTTGGCCCGAACCTCAAACCTTCAAAATCGTACCTCTTGAACTTCTGGTCCCTGATCCTCGAGTTTTCTATGGAAAGCCTCCAATTTTGGCCAACATGTCCCCAACCCATGTGGCTTTCAAAATCATCAATTCAAATTTTGTTCCATTATTGGGCGTGGTCATGACAAGGCCGCAACTGAGAGGCCATTTTCAGCAAATTTCAAAGCCTCATATCTTTCACAGACTCGGCCGGATTGGAAAAGACCCAATCCGGCGCGCGTGCACATTCCACACCTGGACCTAATGGTGTGCACACGCAGCCGCTATCGCCAAAAATGCCTTTAATTGGCTTTTAAGTGGCTTGTAAGTGGCCCGCCCATCCTCCGTGAAAATCGCCAGAGGTCTTAACCTAGCAGCGTGCTGGCCTCTGTCAGAGTTTCTCCTGAAATTCGCCAGTTTTCCAAATTTCCCCCTTTCTTCACAAAAACTACACTTTTGGACTCGTATATACTTATACTACCCCTCTGTCACAGACATCAGCTTTAATTTCGACGTTTTTGCCTCCAAATTCACGTTTCTCTCAACTGTACAATCACAGGAAGTTCAATTCGACTGTTTCCTGTCCGTCTCTCTGTGTGTTCCTCATACTATATGGGTCTTACCAAATAATAGCTTCAATATCGAGGGTGCTGCAGGGCTGAAACCCCCTCTCAACGATTCTTTGGGCAGCCAGGAATTTACCCCAATTACAAAATGATACAATATATTATTTTCTAAGCTGTTAATCCGTTTCCTGCAAACACACAAGTGCGGAGTCTCTCATGACATTTATTTCACCTCCGCTATATTTTTTTCAGCCTAAGTAGCTCCATTGGTAGAGAGCTGGGTTAGTGTACAGGAGGTTGCTGGATCAAATTCTGACCTTGACTCTTTTTCATTTTTTTTTTCTTTGGACTCAGCACTTTCTGGTTAGAACATGCATCGTCGCCGATGGTTCCACACTCATTAAAAATAGGGAAATTACCCCTCCAGTGTGTTGCTGGGATCAAATTTCAGCCTGTGAATTTAGAAAACCCAAGCAGTCATCAGGCCCATGTTTGCTTGGAATTACAGCTCAGTGATAGCATGTTCGTCTCAAGTGAAGGAGGTAACTAGTCCAAACAGAACCTTGACACTTTCATATTGCCTTCACCTTTTCCATTGCCCGCTGCACACATTGTCACAGCCTAAAACACATGATTTCGGGACGTTTCGTAGCAGTTCACTCAACCTGAGTAGCTTCATTGGTAGAGTGCTGAGCTAATGTGCAGGAGGTTGCTGGATCAAATCCCAACCTAAACTTTTTTTTATTTCCTTTTTCTTTTGGACTCAACACCTTCCGGTAAGAACATTCATCATTGCCTATGGTCCTACACTCATTAAAAACGGGGAAAAAACCTCTCCTCCAGTGTGTTGCTGGTACAAAATTGCAGCCTGGGAATTTAAATAAGCCAAGCTGTCATCAGCGCAGGCCCATGTTTCAAGTGAAGGAGGTTGCTAGTCCAAACACAGCCTTGACACTTTTCTATTGCTTTCACCTTTTACATGGGCCACTGCACACATTGTCACATGAGTACAGCACGTTTTATAAGATTTGCTGTGCCCGTGTAGCGTTATTGCTTGTGCATTGGGTTTCCAACCATGAGATTGCTGGGTCAATTTTGACCTTTGCTCTTTTTTTTTTTTTTTTAACCGCACCTACGGTCCCATTCTCATGAAAAACGCTTTCATATGCGTCACTAAAGAGCTAGAAATGGGGGGATCGTAGGAAAACAATTGAGGCAACACAAGGGAAAATGTCGAAAACAATCGAGGAAATGTATGGGGGGGGGCATGACTTGAAGCTACCTCTCTCCTCCAGTGGGATGCTGGGAACTAACTTCTGCTCGATAACTTAGACAAAACTAGCGCACATCACAGTCCAAGTACCATGGAGCTACAGCTCAGTGATAGTTTGCTTGTCTCTGGTGTAGGAGGTTGTTGGTTCAAATATAGCTGTGACACTTTTCTAATGCTTTCTCTTTTCTTGTCGGCATTTTAATAGGATTATGATACAGTGAAGTCTGTCTGTGATTTTAACAGTTTATACAGTGTTAAGAGTTTCTGCAATTTCAACAGTTCTTACAGTTTCTGCAACAAAATAGGGATTTTTGCAATTACAACACAATTATGCCACTACATCGGGATTTTCACAATAGCACTATAATGCAATTAAAGGGACTTTCGCATATAATGTACTGTAATGCAACTTAAAGGTACTTTCGCATAAAATGCACTGTAATGCAACTTAAAGGGACTTTCGCATATAATAAACTGTAATGCAACTTAAAGGGACTTTCGCATATAATAAACTGTGATGCAACTTAAAGGGACTTTCGCATATAATAAACTGTAATGCCACTTAAAGGGACTTTCGCATATAATAAACTGTGATGCAACTTAAAGGGACTTTCGCATATAATAAACTGTAATGCAACTTAAAGGGACTTTCGCATATAATGTTCTGTAATGCAACTTCAAGGCACTTTCGCATAAAATGCACTTTAATGCAACTTAAAGGGACTTTCGCATAAAATGCACTTTAATGCAACTTAATAGGGATTTTCGCATATAAAGCAGAATAATGCAACTTAAAGGGACTTTCGCATATAAAGCAGAATAATGCAACTTAATAGGGATTTTCACTTCAAAATGAGCGAGTTCAATCATGGAGCTCGCAAGGACCTAGTGTGATGAAGAGTGGTCGCAAGGGACGAGAGCGAGCGGGGTGGTCGCAAGAGACGAGAGCGAGCGGGGAGTGCGCCAGGGGCGAGGGCCTTTATCGCCGCGCGCGGCTTTAATTATTATTATTATTATTATTATTATTACGTCTTTGATCTCAATTTTGACCCCCTGAACATTAACGAAAAGTCAATTTTATTTGACCAACAGTTCAAGGTTGGTGTAAAATTAACTATTTTGATATTCGCAAGACAACACTTTGAACAATGCCTCAGTGGCGCCCCCACATGCACGCCCCCCATTCATTTGGAAGCATGCATTTTTTGGCCTAAACATTTGTCTTTGAGTACAGTGATAGAGCACATCAAGACAAACTTAAAACATCATTATAACTCCGCCCTCTGACAAACAGGAAGTCGGCCATATTGGATTGAAAATTGTAACCTGAATTTCTTCACCTGATAATTTGTCAAGTCACTCGAAGGGTTTTGGACCAAATGACATCCAACTTGGTGAGTGTAATCTAGAGGCGTAGAGCTACAATAATCGAGCTCTTTTGTTCGGATATCTGTTACGGTTTGTCTCTACCGCTCTGCTAAAAAACATGCTTTTTCCCCGCCTCTTTGGTGACAACTCACAGGGGCACGCAAATTCAGATCACACTCATATTTGGATCACATAAGCCCCTCTATGGATCGTACTGATTACCCTTGATAATTGTACAATTTTCCCAAAAATAGCGCCCCCTACCTATACCTTCAAAATTACACTTGCACGAAAGTGAAAACAAAGGTGATATCCTGATTCGGCACGTCGCACTGATCAAAAAAGTCTATTACAACATGCCTCTATCTCGCTTAATTTTCTGTATAATTAGGCCCGAGCAACGGACACGCAGTGTCCCGCGAGGGACTAATTAAAATCGATAACGGGGGACGAAAACGCAAGAATTCACGTAGCAAACGTGAACCGATTCGCAAGTAACAGGGGTCAAAACGTAGTGCTCCGCAAGCTCTAATTTTGGGTGGGGTTCGCGAGAGAAAATAATAAAAGTTGACTCTGTGGCGCCCCCTCAAACAGGCGGTTTACATTGACCCAATGGAGGAGCGGTCGCAAAAAAAATCATCGTACAAACGTGACATTGGCCAGGGACATAGACCACGTCAGGACATGTCAAAAATGATATTATGACCCCGCCCTAAATGCTACAGGAAGTCGGCCATCTTGGCCCGAACCTCAAACCTTCAAAATTGTACCTCTTGAACTTCTGGCCCCTGATCCCCGAGTTTTCAATGCAAAGCCTCCAATTTTGGCCAACATGTCCCAAACCCATGTGGCTTTCTAAATCATCATTTCAATTTTTTTTAAATTATTGGGCGTGGTCATGACGAGGCCACAACTGAGAGGCCATTTTTAGCAAATTTCAAAGCCTCATATCTTTCACAGACTTGGCCGGATTGGAACGGACCCAATCCGGCGCACGTGCACATTCCACACCTGGACCTAATGCTGTGCACACGCAGCCGCTATCGCCAAAAATGACTCACTGGCGCCCCCTCAAAGGTTTTGTCTTTAAAAATTCGTATAAAAAAAACCGGATGGTATGGAGGTGTGGAAAAAATCATACAGACCTTGTCTGTGATGGGGAACAACATATCAAAGCCACGTCACTCTGAGTAATGTCTTTGTGGGAGAAAAATAATGGCCGAAAAATCGTTTCCATTATTATTATTATTATTATTATTATTATTACGTCTTTGATCTCAATTTTGACCCCCTGAACATTAACGAAAAGTCAATTTTATTTGACCAACAGTTCAAGGTTGGTGTAAAATTAACTATTTTGATATTCGCAAGACAACACTTTGAACAATGCCTCAGTGGCGCCCCCACATGCACGCCCCCCATTCATTTGGAAGCATGCATTTTTTGGCCTAAACATTTGTCTTTGAGTACAGTGATAGAGCACATCAAGACAAACTTAAAACATCAATATAACTCCGCCCTCTGACAAACAGGAAGTCGGCCATATTGGATTGAAAATTGTAACCTGAATTTCTTCACCTGATAATTTGTCAAGTCACTCGAAGGGTTTTGGACCAAATGACATCCAACTTGGTGAGTGTAATCTAGAGGCGTAGAGCTACAATAATCGAGCTCTTTTGTTCGGATATCTGTTACGGTTTGTCTCTACCGCTCTGCTAAAAAACATGCTTTTTCCCCGCCTCTTTGGTGACAACTCACAGGGGCACGCAAATTCAGATCACACTCATATTTGGATCACATAAGCCCCTCTATGGATCGTACTGATTACCCTTGATAATTGTACAATTTTCCCAAAAATAGCGCCCCCTACCTATACCTTCAAAATTACACTTGCACGAAAGTGAAAACAAAGGTGATATCCTGATTCGGCACGTCGCACTGATCAAAAAAGTCTATTACAACATGCCTCTATCTCGCTTAATTTTCTGTATAATTAGGCCCGAGCAACGGACACGCAGTGTCCCGCGAGGGACTAATTAAAATCGATAACGGGGGACGAAAACGCAAGAATTCACGTAGCAAACGTGAACCGATTCGCAAGTAACAGGGGTCAAAACGTAGTGCTCCGCAAGCTCTAATTTTGGGTGGGGTTCGCGAGAGAAAATAATAAAAGTTGACTCTGTGGCGCCCCCTCAAACAGGCGGTTTACATTGACCCAATGGAGGAGCGGTCGCAAAAAAAATCATCGTACAAACGTGACATTGGCCAGGGACATAGACCATGTCAGGACATGTCAAAAATGATATTATGACCCCGCCCTAAATGCTACAGGAAGTCGGCCATCTTGGCCCGAACCTCAAACCTTCAAAATTGTACCTCTTGAACTTCTGGCCCCTGATCCCCGAGTTTTCAATGCAAAGCCTCCAATTTTGGCCAACATGTCCCAAACCCATGTGGCTTTCTAAATCATAATTTCAATTTTTTTTAAATTATTGGGCGTGGTCATGACGAGGCCGCAACTGAGAGGCCATTTTTAGCAAATTTCAAAGCCTCATATCTTTCACAGACTTGGCCGGATTGGAACGGACCCAATCCGGCGCACGTGCACATTCCACACCTGGACCTAATGCTGTGCACACGCAGCCGCTATCGCCAAAAAGTCCTTTAAATGTCTTTTAAGTGGCTTGTAAGTGGCCCGCCCATCCTCCGTGAAAATCGCCAGAGGTCTTAACCTAGCAGCGTGCTGGCCTCTATCAGAGGTTTCTCCTGAAATTCGCCAGTATTCCACATTTCCCCCTTTCTTCACAAAAGCTACACTTTTGGACTCGTATATACTTATACTACCCCTCTCTAACAGACATCAGCTTTAATTTGGACGTTTTTGCCTCCAAAGTCACGTTTTTCTCAACTGTACTATCACAGGAAGTTCAATTCGACTGTTTCCTGTCCGTCTCTCTGTGTGTTCCTCATACTATATGGGTCTTACTAAATCATAGCTTCAATATCGAGGGTGCTGCAGGGCTGAAACCCCCTCTCAACGATTCTTTGGGCAGCCAGGAATTTACCCCAATTACAAAATGATACAATATATTATTTTCTAAGCTGTTAATCCGTTTCCTGCAAACACACAAGTGCGGAGTCTCTCATGACATTTATTTCACCTCCGCTATATTTTTCTCAGCCTAAGTAGCTCCATTGGTAGAGAGCTGGGTTAGTGTACAGGAGGTTGCTGGATAAAATTCTGACCTTGACTCTTTTTCATTTTTTTTTTCTTTGGACTCAGCACTTTCTGGTTAGAACATGCATCGTCGCCAATGGTTCCACACTCATTAAAAACAGGGAAATTACCCCTCCAGTGTGTTGCTGGGATCAAATTTCAGCCTGTGAATTTAGAAAACCCAAGCAGTCATCAGGCCCATGTTTGCTTGGAATTACAGCTCAGTGATAGCATGTTCGTCTCAAGTGAAGGAGGTAACTAGTCCAAACACAACCTTGACACTTTCATATTGCCTTCACCTTTTCCATGGGCCGCTGCACACATTGTCACAGCCTAAAACACATGATTGCGGGACGTTTCGTAGCAGTTCACTCAACCTGAGTAGCTCCATTGGTAGAGTGCTGAGCTAGTGTACAGGAGGTTGCTGGATCAAATCCCAACCTAAACTTTTTTTTATTTCCTTTTTCTTTTGGACTCAACACCTTCCGGTAAGAACATGCATCATTGCCTATGGTCCCACACTCATTAAAAACGGGGAAAAAACCTCTCCTCCAGTGTGTTGCTGGTACAAAATTGCAGCCTGGGAATTTAAATAAGCCAAGCAGTCATCAGGCCCATGTTTCAAGTGAAGGAGGTTGCTAGTCCAAACACAGCCTTGACACTTTTCTATTGCTTTCACCTTTTACATGGGCCACTGCACACATTGTCACATGAGTACAGCACGTTTCATAAGATTTGCTGTGCCCGTGTAGCGTTATTGCTTGTGCATTGGGTTTCCAACCATGAGATTGCTGGGTCAATTTTTACCTTTGCTCTTTTTTTTTTTCTTTTAACCGCACCTACGGTCCCATTCTCATGAAAAACGCTTTCATATGCGTCACTAAAGAGCTAGAAATGGGGGGATCGTAGGAAAACAATTGAGGCAACACAAGGGAAAATGTCGAAAACAATCGAGGAAATGTATGGGGGGGGGCATGACTTGAAGCTACCTCTCTCCTCCAGTGGGATGCTGGGAACTAACTTCTGCTCGATAACTTAGACAAAACTAGCGCACATCAGGATCAAACTACTATGGAGCTACAGCTCAGTGATAGTGTGCTTGTCTCTGGTGTAGGAGGTTGCTGGTTCAAATATGGCTGACACTTTTCTAATGCTTTCTCTTTTCTTGCCGGCATTTTAATAGGATTATGATACAGTGAAGTCTGGCAGTGATTTTAACAGTTTATACAGTGTTAAGAGTTTCTGCAATTTCAACAGTTCTTACAGTTTCTGCAACAAAATAGGGATTTTTGCAATTACAACACAATTATGCCACTACATAGGGATTTTCACAATAGCACTATAATGCAATTAAAGGGACTTTCGCATATAATGTACTGTAATGCAACTTAAAGGGACTTTCGCATATAGTGCACTGTAATGCAACTTAAAGGGACTTTCGCATATAATAAACTGTGATGCAACTTAAAGGGACTTTCGCATATAATAAACTGTAATGCAACTTAAAGGGACTTTCGCATATAATGTTCTGTAATGCAACTTCAAGGCACTTTCGCATATAATGTACTGTAATGCAACTTTAAGGGACTTTCGCATAAAATGCACTTTAATGCAACTTAATAGGGATTTTCGCATATAAAGCAGAATAATGCAACTTAAAGGGACTTTCGCATATAAAGCAGAATAATGCAACTTAATAGGGATTTTCACGTCAAAATGAGCAAGTTCAATCATGGGGCTCGCAAGGACCTAGTGTGATGAAGAGTGGTCGCAAGGGACGAGAGCGAGCGGGGTGGTTGCAAGAGACGAGAGCGAGCGGGGAGTGCGCCAGGGGCGAGGGCCTTTATCGCCGCGCGCGGCTTTAATTGTATTTGATTTTAATTGTTGGATATTTTAAGATGAAGTACTGTATAGTCATTATTAAAGGGACTACACAGAGTTTAAAAATGTATCTCCCCCCCCCCCCCCCCACATGTTCCAGCAATGTCCTAATGCATAGACAGAGCCATAGCTATTCAACGAAAAGTGAACCCATTTACAGTCAAAAACGGTTCCACAGTGCAGTAGTGCGGAAGAGGAACATAATGACCTCAGTTCAGGCCCTGCCCCTCACTAACCACTAAGCCACTGTCAGACTGGGATTTAGGACTACTACTAGTCTATTTGCCAACTTTTTAAAATGGTGAATGGCAAATGGTCACCTTCTCTCGCCTCTGGTCCCTGACCCACAGTTTGGGAACTGCTGATTTAAAACTAACTGAAACCTGCACCTGACGGTTATTTTTGTCTGACCACTGAGAATTAGCCTGTGAGTAGCCCAACTCGTTTTAGACTGTGCACGTTCAAAGAACCAGAGTTACTGTAAGTAACTGTGTGCAGGAGTACCGTGTGGATTCAACTCTTTGAGACAAATAGGCCTGTAACAACGCGGTGATTAATCAGTGAAACAACACCGTAGTTTGACTGAGATGCGGGGCCCTTGTGGCTGCGGGGGCCCTACGCGACTTGCATAGTTTGCCTATAGGAAGAAAAACGGCTCTGTGTGTAGAATGAGCTCAGACCTGTTCACCACAACTGCCTCTAAAATCCTGCACTGTCACACAAAATGTTGTTTCTTCGGGTCTGAAGTGCCGTGATCAACAAGCTTAACATAGAAGGTGCAGTTACACATATGGCCTGAGGTGGCAGTAGTGAGTAAAAAATGGCCAACTTGCATCTAGCCCCTTTAAGATGAAGAAATGTTTACTCAGAGAGGCTGAATGCTAACAACATCTTACGTCTTTTTGCGTGACTGAGCGAATGCACAAAGACCAGACAGGCACGCAGCAACTCGACTAAGCTCAGGTAAGAACATATCTCAGTATGTAAAAACGGCGCCCTGTTCCTTTAAAAGGTCTTCAGTAAGATTGTTTATCGAGTTCTTTTCCTGCCTCAGTATATCAAACTTCCGATTTGTTTCCGCCCACAGTCCTTACCGCTCTGACCTGGGGCCACACCTCTGCAACAGTTCACTTATGGGACGGCTTCTGTCAGGGACACTTGGATGAGGGAGAACTTGCCCTCGAGTCAAAAATGAGGAATACAAATGAACTCATCATATTTAAAGTGCATTTGACAGCTTTTAATGCTTTTGAATATATGACTTATTTGTATTTTGACTTATTGTTTTAAGTAATTATTATTTTATTTCAGTGGAGCAGCAATTTTAATGAAGAAATAATGGGCAGAAAAGCTACTGGCATGAAGTCACTTACTCATTTCCCAATGATATAACATGATTGGCACGGCAACAGTTGAACGTTTTTGTCTCTATCTATAAACATAACAAAAGTTGTCAAACTAAAGAGGCCACCGTTTTTACATACTGTGATTTTCTTACCTGAGCTTAGACGAGTTGATACACACCTGTCTGGTCTTTGTGCATACCCTCAGTCACGCCAAATGACCAAAGATGTTGTTAGCATTTGGCCTCTCCCAATGTATTGGACTAAGTTTTCTCCTCTCCATTCTCCATTTCCTGTTATGAAGAAGCAGGAAGTGTTTAAAAGGTCATGGCGGGTTGGATTGTTAGATGGTTTTGAATGGCTCTCTTAGCCCTAGCTGATGGGGAAATAAGGTATGTGTGTTCTCTTTATGTTTGTAATGTTACTTAAACCTAAAACTGATGCACTGTAATATATGTTTTAGCTCTTACGGTGGTGATATACGGAGATCTCATTGGAAATAAAACGGGAAAAAGGCATATCCCACTTGTACGCGTATTCATTCAGCTGGGAGCTACACCCAATGTATTCCTATGGCTCCAATAGGGGGTGAATTTGGAAGCTACTACGCTCTTCCAAGAGCACGCACAAAGACCAGACAGGTACGCATCAACTCGTCTCAGCTCAGGTAAGAATATTATAGTGCGGAAGAACGGTGGCCTGTTCCTTTAAGAAGATTTTGTTCTCTTTAGTTTGACAACTTTTTTTATGTTATAGTTTCACTTCCTTATTGGACACTGACAAGTGCTGATACATTTTGTAAAACAAAGCAAGCTTATTGTATTGAGAAAACATCTAACCAAGGACACCACTCGTGCAGCCCATTGATAGCCTTCCTTTTTAATAACTCCATCTCTGCCCGGCGTTATTAGAGTGTTATTTGCCCTGCGCTGACAAACACTTATCTGCTTCCCTCGGCATAACAAAGTCTTACAGGACTGATTAATGTGCCTTGGCCAAGTTGCCTCTAATGGCATTCTTGACTCTGTTTTCATGCCATCTCGAGAACAGTTTAAACCTACTTCTGTGGAAGCATAGTTGAACTTTAATGACCAACACCACCGCAACGTGATGAGAGTTAATGTCTCCGGGTCTCGTACTAAATAAACGTCTTCTGTGCTAGACATCCAGCATCTCCTGCCTCTCTTTGCAACTCTACACTAGGCCTTCTTTAGAGAATAGCAAGTATCTCCAACTCAATGTACATATACTCGGCATGTCCATCTTACAAATAAAAAAGCCTATAGTAAACTTTGTTCTTTCAATAGGGCTTTTTGTTATCCCTCTATTTTCCGAGCTGAAGCGTCACCGACCGTATCCACAGATCATGTCCAGACCCTCTCCCTCCACCACCAAATCCCCAAATCCAATCCAGGGTGTCCCAGAGACCATCACCTGTGCCGAATCAGCTGCCCGGTTACTTTGTGCTCTTTCAGTGTCCTTTAAAAAAAACACGCCACGCTCTGCTGGCGCCGACACGTCTGTATAGCCTTAAATACCCCCGCTGCTATGATACCGGCTTTAGAGCAAAGTGCCTATCAGCTCAACTACATGATAGATCGGCGCCGGAGTCCGTCGCTGGAGGTGAGGAGGTCGAGTGGAGGGACGCGAGGCAGTCGTCGCAAAGTGCAATTTGGAGAGGCAGGGGGAAAGCCAACAAGTGTGACAAATTGTTTTTGATCAGTCGACCTCTTTTCATGGGGATCGGCGGAGGTTTTGGCCGGAGACGTAGGAGGTGATAGCGAGGACGAGCGGACCCTTGTGCTTTATGGTCAGAGGAAGAAAGAAAGAAAACTGGGGGTTGCTTTTGATCGAAGGGGAGAAAACAATTTGAAATGCCGCTCTGATGAAATAAAATGAAATCCAGGATACACTGAGGAAACTAAACCGCTCAAGCAAAAAAAATAATGCCGTTTCTATTGTCTACTCCAGTCGTAAAAAAGAAGCTGCTTCCAACAACAGCAACAAAAATAGCCACCTAAATCATTCGGTTTGCATTGGCCTGTCATTTGACCGCGACTTTCAATATATGAGATTGGGACACACACAAAATGTTGACTTTACGCGAATATTATAATCTTGTCTAAAAACTTAAAATGAGGTCTAAATCATAGTTACAGCTGCCATTATCATCAGCAATGAACCAAGCAAACAGGTGGAGTTCTTTAAATGTCTGAGTGTGATGATAGATCCT
The DNA here is from genome assembly GCF_951799975.1 of Gobius niger. Taxonomy (NCBI): domain Eukaryota; kingdom Metazoa; phylum Chordata; class Actinopteri; order Gobiiformes; family Gobiidae; genus Gobius; species Gobius niger. Next base: position 27,788,150 of record NC_136852.1, on the reverse strand, counting down.
TAATTGTCTTGGAAACACCACATTGATTCCATCGGTAAAAAGAATAAACAAAGAATATATTCCCTTCATCACCTGCGGTCTTCACTTCGAGCCTGTCGTCCGGTGCTGCTTCTGTTCTGACCCTGTTCTTCACCTGCTCTTCAGCGTCCTGCAGTGTTGTAGCGCTGTATGGTACAGCTGTCTCTCATTCGCTGCCAAATCAATTGAGTAAAATCTGCTCAAAGATTGCAGGACAGCCTCTGTATGGACAGTATGAGGCTGCGTACCATGACGACACATTGCGGCTGGCTAAGAACATCACCTCGGCCACGTTCTGAGAAAATAATCAGGACTCCTCTTCGGGCTCTTCTTCCCTCAGACACGAGGTGTCGCAGCACTTCAAGGTTCTGAAATAGCTTCATTCTACAGACTGTTGAACAAGCTATGGTCCCTAGCTGCCTTATGTCTAGTTTTATGCTTTTTTAAAGTTGTTTGTATATATTTATGATTGTGTGCATTGTATTTGCACCTCACATTCAGGGTCATTTGCAACGAAATTCCGTTGTGAAGTGTGCAGTTTTTAATGTTGACCCTGAATGACAATTCTGTCTGTCTGTATAACACTTGATGAATGAGATTGAGTGGCTTCTGGCTTCAAATCTTTTTCGACCTTCGTTTATTTGATTTAACAGGGACCATGTACAAAATACATGAGATGCTAGACCTAGTTTTTTGAAAAGGAACAGAAGGGTATTTTCTTCTTTGGGTCAGGCCGTGTAACTCTTATGACCTGATGCTCAGACCAGACAAAGCTCTGCCTAGCTTAGTACATCTTGATTCAAAGTGCCAATGTTTTGAGACAAACCAAAAAGCTTCCTTGGGGGTTAGGAGATGGAATATCCCACTAAACGTTGATGAGGACAGAGAGACACACATAACAGTGCACATCCATTGATCAGACTTAATTCCCACTTAAATGTAATCACATATCTGGACTCACTTGTGGGACTTCTTGCCCTCTGTGCCTCCCGGTCCGGATCCGCAGTCATGAGCCTGGATGATGAAGGTGTACTCTTTCTGCTGCTCACAGTCCACCAGCCCCCGCGCCCTCAGCTGACCCTCTCCGGACGTCCCGTTCAGCACCACCGCCTCGAACGGGGCCTCCACGCCATGGATGGTGAACGCGCAGATCTCCCCTGGAAAGAGAGAGGTCACAGTCGGCGGTCAGAGACTTGCGTCAACATTTACTGGAGCTAATTCTGTCTTAGATCCAACAAGGACATTGAACATCGCAAAGGCAGATGGAACGTCGACGGCAATGATTGGGAGAAATCTTTCTTACTGACACAAAAGCCTTTTTCCTAAAACACTTGAGCATGTCTGGGCCAATGCTTCTAACCCATACAAGTCTGAAAATAAATGTCCAATTCTCTACGGAAAAATAATCTTCCATCTAAATATGAATCTGACCTTTCAAAAGAATGAAGAATCAGCCCTATTGTGCCTTGATACGGATTCAGCAGAACGAGAAAGACGTCCCCTCAGTGTGTGAGAAATGAGGCGCTGAAATTAAAATAGAATTGCTGGCTTTAATCCGTCGGCAAACTGCAGTCTCAGACAATAGAGAGAGTTTTCTTGTTGTGAAAGAAAAACACCCAAAAAATAATCCCTCACCGACTCCAGAAAAGTCAATATTTGCAGCATGGTGTCAACAATTTCTTATTTGTTTATGTTGGGTCTTATATTGGCGTCTTGCACAAAACAGAACATATTTCTTTTTTTCTGTAATAATCCGCCCTGAACTTTTTCATAAGGACGCGTCAAATGCGGCACAACTGAGTTACAAGGACTTCGAGCTATTTCTTTTCCTGTTGTCTGGCCGGTTTATTGATGTTAAAGGGACTTTACGGAATCTCCTCCCCCTAAATGTTCCGACAATGTCCTGAGGTGTAGAATGAGCCCAGACATATTCACCACAACTGCCTCTAAAATCCTGCATAAAATGGCTAACTTGCATCTAGCCCCTTTAAGATGAAGAAATGTTTACTCAGAGGAAGTTATTTTGTTTAAATCAACCATGGCTCACATGTAAATATAATAAAAATGTTATACATTCCAATCTAAAGTGTGAGTTTGAATAGTCATGGGGTCACATTAGAATACCAGGGTTAAAATATACATTTTTATGGGGCTCAGTGTCTTTAACGGAAGAAGCATAAACAGCGTGGAGTGAATTAGACCGGTGACATTTTGCGCGGTGCATGTCGAGCTTGTTGCAATGTGTCCGCCCCGACTGGTACAAGGTCTGGACTCATGAAATCGCATCGAGCAAAGGCCGCGCACTCCGAGCAGTGACAGATAATTACCTTCTGTTCGTTCACTCGAGTCTTTAACACCACCGACCAGATCGGGCTTGACTGCTGCTTTGTGAGTGTGCCGCGCTTTTAAAGACGTGCAATAACATCGATGGACTTCCTTTGCGAGAAAGGACTTTTCTGGACCGAATCAGATCTTTGTCAAGGATGAATGGTGGGAGCGCAACGGGCAGGACAGCGAACTTGATTTTTAAAGACTTAGACTTCTTGGAAAAGACAAAGAGCGTATCGTCCCAGCCATAAAGTCAAAATAGAAGCAGTACACGGCGCTAAATGCATCTGGAAAGTATTGACTGATCGTCCTTGAGGAGATGTTTCTACAACTGTTCCTCCAACTATGCTAAATGAAATGGATTGGACTTGATTTGGAAAGACACACACCTCTCTGTGAGGTCCCACAGCTGATAGTGCATGGCAGAGCATAAACCAAGCCCTGAAGTCAAAAGAATTATCTGTCGACCTCCAAAAGAGGTTTGTATCGAGGCACACATCTGGGGAAGGGTACAGGAAAATTATTGCAGCATTGAATGTCCCAAAGAGCACAGTGACATCCATCATTCGTAAATGGAAGAAGTTCAGAACTACAAGGACTGTTCCCATAGCTGGCCGTCCGTCCGAACCGAGCAATCGGGGAGAAGAGCATAGGTCGGGGAGGTGACCACCCGATGGTCACTACGACAGAGCTCCAGCGTTATTCTGAGGAAATGGGAGAACCAACCGACAACCATCTCTGCAACACTCAAACAAAACTCTTGTAAAACAACAATTTCAAACACAGTGCACTCTGAGCACATTCCACTTTTGCAGGCGAACAGAAAATGTTTGAATATGGAGACGTCCCCCCCACCCCCGTCTGCGCTGCCTGAACAATGACTTATCAGAGTTAAATGGACCTGTACACAATATATGGGGGAACATGCTGGGACGGGGAAATCACCAAATGGTACCCAGCCAACGGTGCGCGGCGGCGAGTGACAGAGGACGCCGCGGTCTCCGAAAGGTAATGTAAAATCCATCACTACTGGAGCAAGAAATAAATCCAATATACAATTCAGGGCATATTAGCATTGACTGTGCGCCGGGCCCCATGTAAATGCAGGATACAGGCTCAAAGTGGTTCACTGGCTGCAAAATAAAGGTTTAACCTCGCTGTCACGGGCGCCGGCTCCAAATGTCTGCGTTATGATATGAAATGGCGGGAATGCAAGGGGCCGGGGGCCGTTAGGCAAAGTTTTATGGACGGAGTTAAGTCGCTGTTGCTGCCATTGCCTTTATAAAACTTGTAGTAAAGGGGCTCGGCGGTGAGAGCGTTTTATCCACGGATCCAAAGGTTACCAGGATGATCCCAACTCTTACTGGTGTGTACTGTAACTGCCAAACTTTGTAAAATGTTTAAGATATAAAAACAGAGCTTAAGTATTATCAACATCTTCTCAGGGTAACAGTTTTTTTTACTCTGTGACAAAGAAAAAAGAAAAATGTGTCTCTATGACCTCATCACAGGAGAGCCGGTCAAACTCGACAGGGCTTTCTGGGCTTAGAACCACACAGGACTGAATTGGAACCAAAGGTGTCCTTGTCATGGTTTGAGGTCGACTAACTAAAAATACTTGTTAAAGGAAGAGCAATATCTTATGAGGGAAACTCTTTCGGAAATTATCACCAGTATTGTAACCCTAACCCTTGCAAGACCTAAATCCATGTCTTGGTAAGCCACCATTTTAGCACTGGGGTTGACCAACAAAAAACACACAAACTGGAAAGACAAGTGAAATCTCTTGCACTTTCTGCGCCGGATGAAGAGAGCCCACCTGCCCCCGCCTATCATGACTGTATTCTAGGAGCACTTTAAGCCGTCGTTTCACATAGCGCGACCCGACCACGCATGCCACGATCTACGTGCATGTATCGACTCTACCCCGCACACACTTCTGCTTTCACCACACACACACCTGCATTTGTTGTGGGCTGTGCCCCCACGGCGGAGCACAATGCACAGATCGTCATTAAAAGCTTTGTAAGCCGCTATGAGAACAAATGTGGACAAATTCTGGTGGGACTTATGGAATCAGTCAGAGAATTTTATTAAAACAGAAAAGAAACCGCTAAATACATCCATGAAGGTAAGCTACATGCAAATGTTGCGCTAACATCAGCTAAACTTTCGCTAACAGCAGCTAAGGTCGGTCAGAGGTCGGTCCTGGTCAGACCGTTTTGGTCCTGGCCTTTGTTATGGAAAAGCTCAACAAAGCTGGTGAAAGAGCCACTCAGCTGGCACCCTCCTGCATGTGGAAAACCACCTATAGAGAGCATTCTTGCCAACTCTTTTCTGCCCTGCTGCAGACTGGACACTTGTGAGGAGAGTGGAACACAGAGAAGATCATTGGGACCACTCTCCTCTCTGTCTAAAGCTGCGTACAGACCAAACGCTTTTCAGGCGTCAAAAACGCGCCTACAGCCCGTAGTTAGACGCTTGTGCTTACCTGAAGTCAGACGCTTGTCACAAATGTCAGCGTGTAGACATCAGCAAAAAGCAATGCGTGTCGCAGGCAAAGAGCATTGTACCTCATGTGCCTCACATCCAAAATCATGGACTTTTCTCCTTGCTGCCTTCAGGAAAGAGGTTCTGTAGAATGTTTTGCAGGACCGCAATATGGTATAACAGATTTTGTTCCAACGACAATTTACTGAATGGTTGGAAAATCAACTAAATTACTTTATGGACTATGCTGGTTGCACTTTACCTACTTTTACTTTACTAATTTCTTAGCAAAATTCACAGTTCCTGCATGGTATTCGAAAGCCATCCTCAAAGCTGGTGAGCTGCAAGCAGGGTAAACAAGGAAAAACAAAATTATTTTCTTGTCACATATGCACATATAGGCAGTGAAGGCCGGCTCATGTGTGGTCAGGTCCAATTATTGTGCCGAGCTGAAATAAATAAATAAATAAACTTTCAGAATGCTCGGTGATTTTGTTGCGAACTCGTCGGTGCGCCAGGGAAGCATTAATTTGTGTCTATTTGTAGCGACATTTGCGCGGGGAAAAAAAGTCGCTGTTTAATTGAGGTCAGTGTGTTATCCCGGTTGTTAATTTTTCACTCCCACAAACCCACAGTCTGGCGGAGTTGGCGAAGGCAGAGGAAAGGTCAGGGGAAGAGAAAATGCACCTCCCAAAAATAGCTGCCTCCTTCCGGCACGGTATTCGCATAAAAATAATAATAATAGAACTTGTAGTGAGACAATAATGAGACAAACTTTTGTGTGGGACTTTGACAGTGGTAAATCGCATGGGGCTTATAGAGGTGTGAGTATGACAATTAAAAGAACTCTGGAAGTTAAATTCAATCAATTTGAGAGGCAAATGTTCTGACTCTGTGCCCATTTTTCCTCGGAGGGCAATCCAACGGGTTTTGCGAGAGAGATCTGATTTGGCTGTGAAAGGCATGAGTAGGTTCCACAAAAATCGACTCCAAACCACCATCTTTACCCTCCCAAGTTAAGCCTCCTGTAAACTGCCACAGGTCTGAAGTCTGCAGAGCTCATTTTCATTCCGGAGAGTGGCGAGGGAGTGAGAGGGAGTGGCAGTATCCTTGGCAAAAGCAGAGGCAGATGTCAACACCTGGCACTTGGCACAGAGCTACGACCTCTAATTACCCACTAAACTGTTATCTAAACGGGTGTCTCCAAGTCGCGTTAGGGCATTAGGCTTTTAGCAGTGGGATTTACGGACTCTGTGTTCTACATTTGGGCAGTTAAAGTGAACTGGACTGTATAGATTGCAGACAGAACTCTCTTCTCAAAAGTGTGTTCTTCGCTTATTCCATCAATGGATTTCTCTTTCCCCGATGGCACGGCCTGGATTTATCGGCCTCACGTTGTGAAAGAGTGGTTCGGGGAGCTTGAGACTAATTGTTCAAGATATTGGTGAGAAACGAATGCAACACTGGATCCTTTTATCACAGCATAAATTTGTTGAAACAATTTCAACCTGAAAAGACTCACAGAAACGGAATGACGGTATGAGTGTTTTATTGAACATGAATCATTATTGGGGCTCAGACCCCGGCGGAAGACTGAACGAACGATATGGAAAGCATGGCTTTGACGAATGATAGCCATGATCTTCCCCCGAGCCTGGACCCTGGTGGTGGTGGAAGAGACCTGGGTTGGCCACTTGATGAGCGGAGCCGAGGAGGAGCCAGGCGGAGAAAGGGGTGGAGGAGGGTCGTAGCACGGCTGGCAGACAGCTGAGTGATTGACCAGGGAGCTTAAAAAAGGGAATCCTGGGCGATGAACGGCTGATCAGCGGATGAGCAGCTGCGGTGATTGGCTGTTGTGAAGGTGCGGCTTGAGCGGGGTCCGTGATTGGATGATCGGAGTGCGCTGCCGGTGATTAGGTGATGAATGAATGCAGCTGGTAGGTCTTCCAGGTTGAATTTGCGCATAAGCTTCATTTAAACTTCACTTCTTCACCTCATGAAATGACTTTGTTCGGATGTCTGCTTTTGACTATTTGACAGCCTTCCTAAAGTGGATGAAGTGGTCTCCGCGATTTCAATTTCGTAAAAGTAGTTCCGAAAATGACTGGAGACGCTGATGCCCGGGTCGTGACTCTAGTCCTGAACCAAAACATGTGCCATCGTGTAGCACAGTCAGATGCAGAAGAACACCTCAGCCCCCGCTTTGTGGACACGGGCTGACAGGGTCGCCTCTTCTCCGCCTGATTGCATGCAGCAGTGTTTGCCAACGCTCCCCACGGCCATCAGGACATTTTCATTTAATCAAGTGGAAAAGAATGAGCGGCCATTAGCGGAGGGAGACGGGGGGGAAGGGGTGCAGTGTGCTTAGGAGCAAAGTGCTAAGTGTCCTGTCTGTGTCAGAAGTCTAGCACACCTCCAGGCCGAGTTATCTTTTAAGTTACCTCCGCTCATTATCAGAAAAGAGGAGGAGAGAGAGTGTGCAGGAGTGTGACAGAGTGTTGCAGGGCCGCTGCGCTGCTGGGCCCCAGTTATTATCAAAGCTGACAGAGCATCACTGATGAGCTGCCATCGTCTGAATACTTACGTCTCCAATAGGTGCTTGCATTGAGTTATGCACATGAGATTGAGCCGAGTGTGGAAAATGCTAAGATCGCTTTGATAACGTCTGTTTTTTTTAATGTTGGTATATGGGCTGTTTTGTGGATCAAGGTTTGTAGGTGAAGTGTTTGTACAACTTTCCACACCACGTCTATAACTGGATTGTACAGAGTCACATGTTGGACTATATCAGTAAAAAATGGGTCTTAGACATGACTTAAGTAGTTCAAAACTAGGAATAATCCAAAAGTGGGCAAAACAAAAAGCTGCAGAGCTTCGGAAGCAGCCCAGGTACCGTCATTGCCACAGATTGAGAATCACTCTTCGAAGGCGTTCTGTTGCATATTGAGATGTGGGATTAATAATATGTAAATATCTACCTTTTCTTAGTGTCACTTGTCTACATCTGTCAGCCAGTCACAGCTCTAACTTGGGTCTTAAGTCCCACAATGTGATACATCTTGAGAAAAAAGTTATTTCTGATATTTGAATGAATTTCAAACCATCAAAGTCACATGTTTCTCGCTCTCCCAGACCCTCCGCACATCTGCTTGTTCACGTGTGTTCATTCCGATGCACGCTTCAGCCGGAGCTCACACTGTGACTGTTTTCAGAAGTGAATTTTATTGTTCTATATTAAGACACACAGCAGCACATACTCATTGTTTTTCTTTCATAAATGTCACGTTTACAATAAGGGGGACAAATGTTTCTCTCAAATAAGAAAATAAATTGATTACTACTTTAATGTTTTGTTAGTAAGTAGGTAAGTGCTTTATTTGTCATTGTATAAGCGTGCAACTAAACCGTGTTCAGGTGTTAGTCCTGAGCCGCGCTGCCATTGTGGGTCAACCTGACCGGCATGTTTTTGGAGGTCGGGGAAACCGTAGCACCCACAGGAAACTTGGCTGACTGCCGGAATTTGTCCCTGTTTCAGAGCATGGTGTCCTGCACTGGCCAACTCCACCTCCTGCCTCTTCCTCCTGTGCAGTTCCCTCCGCTCCCTCCACTTCACAACAGTCTCTCACCATCTTCTGGGAAGAGCTTAGCAGTTGAACTGTTTCATTCTCCAGTGGACGTCCAACCAGAGCAATAGAAGGAATGTGTTGCTTAGCTGTGAGTCTCGCCTGCATACCTCCTCGTTTGTCCCTTTTTTGTTTCCTGTAGCTCCTGTTGTGACGCCTCCACTGGGCTGCAGGTGTGGGGGCTCTTGGTGCCTCTTCAGTCTCTCAGAAGAAGACATTTGTAGGTCTCAAATGGGTTTAGCTTATAAGCTAGCTTTTTGTTTGTGCTATTAGCCCTTTCTGACAGACTATAAGCATTTTTAGCACAAACAAAGTCATGTCAAAACCAGGTCAGTATGAATATTTAACAGAGCAGATGGCCCACTTGAAGTTAAAATAATGAACAAAACGGCACTCGAAGCTAGCCGCTAGCTTGTAGCATGAAGGGAGCGTTAGCATCATCGTTACCATCCTCTGTAATTTATGTATTTATGGGCTGAACCACTTTGCTCCTCTCCATGCCCTTGTATTTTTGTTTGGTAGAAAATGTATATCCATAGTTCAGCATTTGTTTAAGTAGTGGTGGTGGAATAATAGGTGACAGAGTTGTTATTTTTCTTCTTAGTTTTGCACCACCACTGTGGCCATTTGCGGTCGTTCCCTGAGATGCCGTCTGTACATAGAGTTCAAGATCAAGATGTCACATCGCTAAACATCATGGGATTTGCAGCAGGCTTTTTCCAAAACATTGTTATCGTTTACATTAAAACACTGGCCGGGACTGTCTCTCTACTGCCACCGTGCCGCACAGCCCATCGCGCCGAACGGCTTTTAACTTTTCTCTCACAGACACATTCACATGGAATCAACTACGATCTAACCCTGGGACCGGAAGCTTGTTTGCTTCAGACCTTGGATGATCTCAACAGTACAGAGGAGTACAGATGAGGCCTGGAGGAGAGCAAGGCAAACAGAGGAGGAGAGAGGACACAGCTCTGCGATGGTTCTGGAGGCGCAGGTAAAGGCACTGAGCGTTTCCCCAAAAAACAAGTTCAACCTGGGAAATGTAAATAAGCCACAGTGGAGGCGTCACAAGAGGCACTACAGGAAGCAAAAAAGGGACAAATGAGGAGGTATCCGGGCAAGACTCACAGCTAAGCCACACATGCCTAAAAAGCCGCATTAGTTGCTTATATGTGAGCTTGCTTTATTACATGACGGACTTGGACGTGAACTCAAAGAACTCCATGTAAATGAAGCCTTACTCCTCCGCTGTTACTACGATGATGATGATGATGATGCTTAGCTAGTACCCACAAACATGGCGGATTTCCATGGCAACAGTAAATTTATAACACGTATTCCCGATATAATATTGAGCACATCCCCATCCCCACTTGCTAAAACCAGTTGGCTAAAAGAGAACGCCACTTGAAGCCTTTATTTGTCTACATACGTTCACTTCACATAAGATTCAAATGTATAGGCTTTACGTAAGCAAGCAGTCCAGACGCGGAGGAAGAAGGAGACATGCAGAGGAGATGAAAGAACGGGAACGTGTCCACCGCCTCGGGGCCGCCACCGTCTCCTCAAACTGGACAGCGACCAAAACAGCGGCCGAACGCGCTCAGGGAGAGCGCCGCGGTGTGCCAGTATACCGAGGCTCTAATCAGGACCGACATGGCTTTCATCCTCCTACAGCCAAACGCTCCGCGGAGACAGGCTCAATCTGATTAAACACATCGCACTGTTTTTGAACCAACTGGACGACGTTCAATAATTGCTCGCAGGGAATAAACGCAGCGGTAAATATAGCTGTCTGTGTTTCATCTGCTACGGGGCTTTCAGGTGTCACACGGAGCATTATTTAGGGACGTCTACAGCTTGATTTCTTTACATGCGGGGGTTGTTAGCAATGTCTGGTGAACGCGCCCCGCCGATACTACGCCTCGACAAACATTTGGTGATTCGTCCGATTCAGTTTGATTGATGTCTCCTGAGTGCGTGTTTGTACAGGCTTTCAATCGTCCAGAGGATGTTTTGTCGACAGGGCAGGAGTGATCGAGCTCAGAAACTTGTCATGGCTCTCGCTTTCGTGTTAATTAAAAGCCTTGCAATTGCCAAGCAGAGTGAGATGACGCTTCTGAGGATACTGTAGAAGCCAAAAGGTCTCAACTCAGTCGATCAAATCTCTCCTTAGCAACGGTAATGCTGTCATCTTTTTAACTATACAGCGACCGTGCTGCAGAAATACAAAAACGGTCACAAATTTCAAGTCTGTAAAAACTGTAAGCATTATTAAGATGTTTAATTAGACTATATTAGCAACACGGTCTAGAATGGGTGATTGGATTGTTGTGATTGGATTCACAGACCCGCCATATTAGTTTTGGAGCAGAAAGTCCTTCCTGGCTGACATCACGCTCATATTTTAGAATATTGTCACCACTTTTGGACATCTTTCAGAGAAAATATTTGGACCTTAGTTTGCACATGCTGGCAGGGAAGACAGTGAACTTTGTGATAGATTTTGTTTCATGAATATTTTCACAGCCTCAAATTTAAACTACAGGCTCTTTAGAATGTTGTGGCATCATGTGACTGCAACCTATTGCAAAGATTTTCAGGTAATGAGAAGGCAAATGTGACTTCACCATAATCCGTACTCTGAGAACAACCTTCAGACCAGGAACAAGTTCCTCTCAGGCGGTAACGGGGCTCATACAGGGTTAGGAGATCGCACAGTCACTGAGGACCTTTTGGTAGCGATTTACAAATGTGATTTCAGGTTGTTGTTATCTGGCAACACAGGAGTTCATCTCAATACTATCATCATTACACAGTCAGAATAGACTCTCAGCTTTCTGTACTTTCACACAGTTGTCATGTTTTTATTTTCCTCTGCGTCTACCTCTTGTATTAGTCACCCTCACGCCCCGCTAATTCCCCTTCTCATTACCAGTGGAGGAACAACACGATCGCACATTTGCGAGCACTCACTCGGCCCGGCTCATCTGCAGGGGCGCGATAGGCCGTCAAGCCGCCTCATTCCGCTCTGGCCACAAATTGAAAATACTGTAATTATGCTCTTCATAAACTTAGCCAGGCGAGGAAAGAAAAAAACAAAAAGGACGCACTTGAGGAGCTGTCCATGGCGGAGATAGGGGTCAATACCAATCAAGGCTGTGTTTTACTGCATGCGCCAGAAAAATGAAAGCTGGAGCGTGGCTGGACAAGCTTTTGGGGGAAATAGCAGAAAACAACAACAACAACATGATTTTGTCTTAATACCGTATGTCTGGAACCTACCCTTTAACACATGTCGTTATATGTAGTTTATACACAATGCCAACAGAGGGCAGCAGTGCAAAAATGCAACTTCGGAAAACTTTTGCTTCTGGGATCAGAACAAGTTTTTGGTGAAGCTGTCTGAATCTTAAAACTCAAGAGGAGCTTCATGGATTTCTCTGAGTGTGGAGTGGCGTTTTGAGCGCGGAAGGAGACTTGTGGAAATGTTCAAATACCGCACTGAAGACTGGACCTGGTTGCTTGAAGATGTTTTGATTCTGCCTTCTGCTTCATCTCGCTGTTGTAGTCAGACTGGTGACATAAGATAGAGTCCTACTTGAACTCTATGCCCCATTTCATGTATTTCTTGTTTATACTAAAACAGCTTAAGTGAGCTGGGGCGAAACTCAGAGTCATTATGTTGTTCGGTAGTGCACCATTAGGACTTTGCATTAACAAGGCTCATGTGATCTAAGGAGTTCATTGTGAACCTTTTCTCTTTCGAAAAAGGGAGAAACGAGGAGAAGATGGTAAAAGACTGTTGTGGAGTGCAGAGAGCCGCGCAGGAGGAAGAGGAGTAGATGGTCGTGGAGCTGACCAGTGCAGGACACCATGCTCTGGAACAGGGTCCCCGTTTCAGACGAGCGTGAAGGCCGCCTGTCACGTTTCCTCCAAGGTGCTCTGGTTCTGGGTTCACCTACCTTCAAAAACCTGCAGGCCCGATTGGCCCAAAATGGCGGCGCACGACTAACCCAACACCTGAACGCAATATCATTGTACAATGACAAATAAAGCAATTACTTAGAATGTTGACCTCAGTGTCATCAAAAGTATGATTATTGGCTTGAAAATATTCATATCTTCAAGCCAATAGGGACTGCTCTGTCTTGTTTTTACAATATCCTTTCAGTAATCCTGCATATTTAGTTAATGCATGCTATCTCAATACATCAAATTGCATGTTAATCTTTTTTCATTTGGTTGTCCCAGTGGTTCACTTGCTGATTAACAATAGAGCCCTCTGAGGCAGCGTTACTCATACTTTCCCATATATATATTTTTAATTACACACATTTTCACAACGGGACATAAAAGAGAGTGAAGCGTTTCCTTCCATCACTCCTCTCCTCGGTTAATTGCATTAAAGGGCCCCCCTTGTTGAGTTAATGCCGTCCCGCTGTCTTTGAACGCTGAACGGTCCACATGCGTCGGTGCAATGCATTGTGGGCAGATGCGATTGAGTCGGTGAGAAGGCGAAGGGCTGGGCCTGTGAATCAGATTGTCATGTGGCGACTGCATACGGCGGCTTTTGAAGGAGCCCGCAGGAGCTGTATCCAATCGATCAATCTGGGCTTCAAACACAAATTCAACACTGTCACCGAATCCTTCCCGCGCTGAGACCTGTGACCATTTCATTCTGGGAGAGTTCAATGGTTGTGAATGGAACATAAAGACCGCAGAGGAAGTATTCCTGCTGGCGAGCGAGGAGGATGTGAGCTCAATTGTAAAACACGATAGATATTGCTTTTAGGCTCAGGGTCTGACTCCTGATGATGCAGGGGGAGCAAGGAACTGGAACCACTCTGGACCTTCCAGATTAAGGCGAGACACTGCAGGTGAAGAGATATTTTGCTGTACATTACTAAAAAAAACATGAAAAAACGTTGCTATAAGAACGTTTTTGAAGTCTGTAGCAGCTACTTAAGGGGAGATATTGTTGTGCGAGTGTAAAGAAAACCTCCTTTTGAGAAAAATGGCCCTAAACTTTTGTAACGTCATGGATTTTTCTCCCGTCTTAAGCCGTGGTTGTGTGCCCGAGTCCCAGAAAAGAGATGACTGGATTGAGATTACAGCATCATCTTGGTTGTCTTTCGTGCTACACTTGGATACCAAACTTGAACATTTTTGTGAATGAATAAGCGTGGGAAACCATTGAGTGTGCCTCGATAGGGACTTCTGGGTCAAACATCATACGATAGCCATTGCAAAGTGTGAGTTTGTGACAGAAATACCAAGACTAATGGATACAAAGTAGTTCTAATCGGCTGGTTAGTGTTTTATATAGGACCTTTAATGAAGTATGTGCCTGACTTTATTGTGTTTTCATCCGTTTCTCAAACTACTCGGGCTCCCTATCTATCTTTCCTCCATGATGCTCTGAATGGCCCTGCAGCGAGTGTCCTCTCTAACCTACCGTCCAGGATTTGTGATTCCAAAGGGGCCCTTTTGAATCTGAAATAGTAGATGAACTTGTATTCTCTTTTAAGATCAGATTTACATACACAAATGACAAATTGTAATTTACAATCTACTCCAATCTCCAAAGGCAAGGAAAAGAACTGCCTAAATCAATTATGTATCGTCTGGTGCGCTGTAGATTAGCATAGAAAATAAATAAAGACATCCAGCTTGATCCCAACACATTAAAGATTTGTCTCGCAAGCTTTAAAAATGCAGACATTTCTGAACAAAATAACATAATTTAGGGCTTTGGGAATTGCATGCGTGCACACGCTATCGCCACTTGATTTCATATTCCAAGCAATGCCGCTGTTCTATAATTCATTCCATTTCCATCAACTAAAACAATCACTCACAGATTTAGATGCTATTTCTTTGTAGCAAGGCCAGCAGAACTGTGCGCTACATCTCCGCGAGTTCCAATGAGCATGACTAACAGCGTTTCCATCACTGAATCTTAATGCACATATTGAAGTTTTGCCTAAAAGTAATGAGTGATGGAAACAGCAAATGTTGCTCAATTCGCAGAAAAAAAGTTTATCCGCGCACTTGAGGTTGTTTTTGATGTTTGCGAATAAGCTTCAATGCGTTCATTTCAGAAGATGGGAACAGATTAATCATAAAGTTGTAGTGAGTAAAAACAACACGTGGTCTATACCCTTTGAGTGGAAATGAAGGTAACCAATTGATGAGTCAAAAAAAAAATCTCAAATGTGCAGGATAGCTCCGACATGGATACACTGTCTTTGCCACTGGGTTAACAACAGTGCATTGCAACAGTAAATAACAAAGTTAGCCTACTTAAAACTTGCCCAGGGATGCAGAACTTCCCGATCTTCATTGAAAAACTAAGAAAACACACTTGGGGATATTTTTTTTGTGTGTCTAGCAATAAATGTGCGAGACTTCAGAGTAATTATTGCTAGATACCTTTTGCTTCGTTTTAGCGTGTATGTCGCCTAAATGATCATTGCAACATGGCATTGCAGGTAAAAACAAGCAACTCATTACGAATGAATGTGGTCAACAACAACACAATCATTCGTAATTAGTGTGTACATCGAAGGGCAACCTTTTTCTGTGCTTTCTTGTTGAATTCTGCAATTGAGCCATTCAGCCAGCAATGTAACCACCGCCCATCTTTCGCAAAAGCTCTTTGACTGAAATGCAACTATCGACAGGTGGAATAACCAATCAGAGAGATGGTCTGTCATATCAAAATAGGGGGGGGGGGGGAGCACTTTACAGTCTTTTTTTACGCCAAATAAGCGTCCCACTTCCGTCATGTTCGCCGAAGATACCAACAGCGGTTTTGGGTCAGACCGGAACACACTTGTGCTGGGAGAACTTTGAGATGGAAGTTGTCCTACCAAAGGAAACTGCTTATTGTACAAGGATTACTGTCCTGCGATCACCGGTCAGTCTGGTCAACTTATCTTGTTGCTTGTACACTGTACTATTTATCAAAGTATATGTTGTCTCATAATTGTGGGCAGGTATGTAAAGCTATTTGGGACCCCTTCTTATACAGCCGACAAAATGAATGAATGTCTAAGTATTTGTGAAAGTATTTGCTGTGAGCCGAGCTGCTGGCCTGGCGAACTCTTTGGCAGCTTGATTTTACTTTGCTCTTTTCTCATTACAACAGAGAGATCATTTAGAATGTACTAATTGTGTTTTATCGCCAACAGAGGCATGATAAAGCACATTCATAACAATGGGTTTTAGTGCCAAAAGAGACATGACAAAGTGTACTAATAACGATGACAAATGTTCTAACCTTTCGCGAACATGAATCACAACTGGAGCCATCAGAACATCTGGAGTTCACTAATTGGGATCAGCAAGTCCATAAATCCATGTTATGAATCCACTGTTAAATGCTGAAACAAATAGACCACGATATATTTCTTAATCAGTCAACAAAGCAGACCTATGTCCGCGCTAACGCCCATTACCCATTAGCATTGGTTTTCGCCTTGGCAGCCGCGAACGCCAGTTCTCTTATGCCAGCTCGCGCGCCATGCCCTGCGCCTACCTTTTTTTTTTTTTTTTCCTCCTGTACGTCGATAACCGTAATCACAAATCCCAGTGGGCAACGTGTCAATTACCGCGCGCTGGAAAAGAGCCAAGTCTCCGCCGCGGAAGACTATCAATAACAATCTGGCATCCACACAGTGGCGGCCGACTCAACGCCGCAAACTCATTGGTTTAATCAGGTAGACGGGCCGCTCATGCCAAGCTGCAAACAGAAAACTCGAGTCGTTAAGTCACCACTGCCAAGTAACAGATTGTTAGCGTCCAATTGGAGAGAGAGAGAAAAAAAAAGAAAAAGTACAGATGAAGGAGCAAAGATGTCGCCAAGTAAGTTTCATGAGCAAATTTATGAAGAGTCAAGCATGCACAAAGGAAGTCTTCATGGCTTGGCTTTAGTTGATAGAGCTGTATGACTGTCTTTAGGGTTTGTGCATGTCTGTTTGAGTGCTTTGAAATAGCAACAAAAAGCCATTCAGCTACTGCTAACCGCATCCACATTATGGGATTTTGCTCTCATAAATAAAACCGAACTTGGCTTTCTCCATTTGCTCTGATGCCAGCCTCCTCAGTTTAAACTTTACACCAAACACATCGAAACACGAGCGAAGTTGCTCCGTCTTTTGTACAAAAAAATGGATACATTCCGGTCTATGTAATGCTTTGGTGCCGTAGTTTGATCAATACACCTTCAACAGGTCACATCAATGATCGGTTAAAGATGTTTTAAATTGATTTGCCCTAATTAAACTTTATTACGCAGGTTAAACAAGAGGTCTGAATATGTTAAAAGGACAGGCCACAGTTCTTCCACACTGAGATATGATCTTACCTGAGCTTAGACGAGTTGATACGTACCAGTCTGGTCTTTCAGTCATGCAAAATGACCAAAGCTACCTGGAAGCTACCACGATCTTCCATAGGCCATACAGGTACATAAAAAAGTCTTCCAAGCTCAGGTAAGAATAGGGCTGGGTACCGTTCGTTTTTTTTCGATACCACTACTTTAACGATACCTGCTTTTCGGTACCGGTGCCTTAACGGTACTTTTTCCGATACCTGTGTTATTTTAATTGAGTTAAAATAATGTGCATAGGAAAAGTATCGTTCAGGAGGAAGTCCAAACACGGCACATCAAAAAACAGGCCGCAGCAGCGTCACCTGTAACTTCATGTTTTGAGCAGAATTCCCACTAAAGCAGTGATAAAAAGAGAGAAAGGACATTTTTTTTAACTTCTGAGCTGAAGGAACAGACCAGATCCACATTAGGCACCGTAAACTTTTGTAAACACACGCGCTGTTTGACGAAGTGAAAGCTCCTCACACGTCAAAGATCTGTTACATAGTGAGCGAGGGCTCACTCTGTCACTAACAATGTACCATGACTGTTCCAAAACTGGCTAATGCAGAGTGAGCGCTCACCTTTTCCAGAGACAATCTTTGTGCAGCCACTTGGTGCAGCCGGAGTTGTAAACAACAGCGCGTAACTTCAGATTCTGCGGGGCTAAAGCTAAAGGTAAAGCCAATGTGTTTTTTCTTGTCACTACCATGTTGTCACTGCTTTTCTATTTGTCTAAGAGCTCTAGTTTCTTTTTCAGTCCAGGTTTAGTCCTGGTTTTTAACCAGTTTACTGTAAGTCCTGGTTCAGTCCTGGTTTAGTCCTGGCTCAGACCGCGGCTCTGCCATCTCTTATAATGACTGAAGTGTTAGTAAGTCATAGCTTTGCTTCGCTTCTGCATTTGCGCTGAAGCTGCTCATGAGTTCAGGCTTTTTTAGACTCACTGCGGATCATTTATTGACGTTTGGAGAGAAAAAGTACCGAAAACTAGCACCGCTACCGCCCCCTACCAGAGCTTTTCGGTCGGTACCAAGTAGGTACCGTTTAACGGTACCCAGCCCTGGGTAAGAACATATCTCAGTATGGAAAAATGGTTGCCAGTTCCTTTAAGTCCTCTTCCAAATGGTTTATTTTGATAACCCACTGCAAATGCTCTGGTCAAATATTCAGTTATCTTTTTTCCCCCTCCGTGTCAAGTTTGCCAACACTGTCCTTCACAAATAAACCAAGTTATTTCATTTATTTTGCGCTTTACAGCCTTGGCGAATGGCGAGCTCCTAAAAGAGCCCCTCTTCCTTTGCTCCTTATCATCACAAAAAGCCGACTGAAGCGTCTATGCACCTGCCTCTCCGTCCGCATCGCCGAAACCGCGACTGAAAAAACATCAAAAGCCGATATAATACCAAGCCGGGGACCGCACCATCACATTAAACTCATTAAACACATGGGGTCGATGCCGGCTGATTGACCTCAGTGGGGATGGGGGCTGATATAGCCGCAGGGGGGGTGCGCGTTTGCCCCTGTCAGTGAAGGCCAGTTAGAGTTCAATGTGTTCAAATATCCGTGGCAGAGTTTATGACCCGACTAATGCCCCGGAGGATGTTCCGGGCAGCGCCGACTTACTGCACGAGACAAAGATCAAGGCCTCCCACCACTCACTGTGAGCGAGATAATTACATCAGAGCAAGGCGAGGGTGGTGTTGTTTTCGAAGCGTGCAAAGCAGCTGCGTATGGCTAGTTCATTTTAAATTTTTTGAGACAGGTTTAATTTTAAGGATGCAGATTAACTTAAGACTTTTCCTACAAAAGCGTACGTCTCTTAGCTAACGGCTTGTACAGTCATTAAAGTGTTCCAACCAGGCTTTGACCTCACCTATACGTGGTCGATGGGTTGACAAGAGCTGGAAACATCTGGATCTTTCATCAGATGCAATGTTTGATGGCTAAAGGCTAGCGGCTACAGGAAAATACATCGGGCAGGCTCACGGACTAGCCGGCTTGCTAACTGTCCGCATAGGATTGAACGCCGCTTCTACTTTTTCTAATGTTTTTCCCTTCTTTTTTTTTCATTTCCTTCCTTTAAATGTTGTTTAAAGCTAGATGCGATCCTCCCTGTGTTTATCCAGGCCTATAAGGTTCACTAAAAGAATATATAGTGGCTTTTCATAAAAGTCCACGAGTTTTTGGCTGAGAGTCGGCAATCCGCATCATTAGAGGAGCGCAGTAGCACATTAAAACAGTGCAAATAAATTGGAAATCGCAGCCTGGCTGAATGTCTGCGGGAGTTTTTTTTTTCTTTTTTTTTCAGATAGCCTACTTTTGGGCAGATTTGGGCACCCATATCTTGCAACCCTGCAGAGCATCCCTTCAGTGGCCCAGCACTATTTGATGTACAAACAGTGTTGTACATCAAATATACTTCACAGGGGGTCTGCACGTCCTCAACCGAGAGATTTAATTAAATTGACACCATTTTGTTATTTTTAGAAAACCTTTTCAAGTGTTTAGATCAGTGGTTCCCAAACTATTTGGAGCCGTGTACCCCCTGAAGCTTCGGGCTACCAGTCGCGTATACCCCCTACTTCGACGCATTTGAAAACACTGAATATAGCACGCATAATATAACATCCATTTTCCTTGTTACAAGGAACTCACGCAGGTTTTGCACATTTAAGCAATTTTGGCTAGTCTGGGTGAAAAATGAAATGAAAGTTTCAGCTGTTAGTGTGAAGGGGTAAAACTGAGTGTGTTGGATTGTCCCAGTGGACCAGCTCATTCTGGACCTCAGACACCGGTTTGGAGCTGGACTCTGTGTTCTGTCCCGCCCCCTCTACTATACACGAGCGTTGACCCCCACTGTCAAACTACATGAATGTGCTGGTTTAATTTCTCAAAGATCATTTAAGGCGAGACACGGCAGGTGAAAGTATTGATTTTTCACACAGTGGTCGAAGTGGAGATTTTGATCTATTTTCCTCCCTTTACATCTTAGTTTTCATGTCAGAGTATAAAAATGACAAAACTCACCCCGCATGATGTTTTATTTATGATGTTTTGTCCGCCTGCGAGGTGGAGGTAACCTGGAAGTAGCTGCTGCGCCACGTAGAAAGGCTGTCTTTCCCGCGGGTATCCATTCATAAATATTGACAGATTTGACATCCACGTGTCCTGCTAAGGGTCCCCGTGATGATGCTTTCACCCAAATATGGTATTTTTCCTCCTGCGAGACGCCTGGTCAGGCCTGGTGCGGAAGAGTCGAAGAACGGGCTGCACATGCGCACTCGCTACAAAACTTCCGGGCTGGTTTTCTCTGAATGAGAGAAGCCGCACTCGGGCAGCGGGTGAGCTCTTATTTTCGCTCCCACAGACTTCAAACTTTCCAGTCTTGGACTTAATAATATTTTGAAGGTTTTTTCAGAGGGATTTTTTAATATCTAATTCCTGGCCTGATTTATTCA
This sequence comes from Gobius niger, assembly GCF_951799975.1. Lineage (NCBI taxonomy): Eukaryota > Metazoa > Chordata > Actinopteri > Gobiiformes > Gobiidae > Gobius > Gobius niger. The sequence goes on along the minus strand of NC_136852.1, from coordinate 27,767,853 downwards.
GCTTTGAAACCAAAAAAACAGGCGGAATTTGATTTTTTACAGATTTTTTCACTGATGATTAGTTTATTGAAAAACTAAACAAAATATCCAAAATCCCCTCTGAAAAAATCTTAGTTACTAATATGTCAATAAAATAAAACCATAAAATTTAATCTGGCTCAATTCGTTATTTTGATTTTGTTGCCCAAAATATAGGCAATTTTGGCCATGTTAATGCTCAAAATGCCTTATTTTTTTAGTGAAAACATAAAATGACAGAAAAAATGCAATACATTTTTTCTCATATTTATATCTGTAAACTTTCAAATTGATATCTCTACATTAATTTATTTTCCCTATTCACCTGCAGTGTCTCGCCTTAAACGCAGGACATTCCTAGCTTTGCATGGAAGATACTCGGATCTGAATGAGCGGAAAACTCGTACTGCAAATCAAAGTTTCCGATTACGCTGACGGCACGCACTGGCTCCGCTCTTTTTTAACAGGAAGTGAAGACATTCCAACTCGATCAAACTTTGACGCTGTTCGTGCTAAAGGCGCCGCTGTGGCTGCGAGAGCTGACACACCGCCACACAGCTGCACTCCCGGTCTCTCCGTGGGGTTTTACGCACTGTAGTGATGTAACGTTTCGTGACCGATCGACTCTTTTGAACAGCTCAACGGTTCAAACCGGATCTCAGTTGTGAAAAGAGACAGATCTTTTTTTCAGTCAATTTTACTCAAAACTCCCCTGAGCGAACGCAAGAATAAACCCAACAATGGGGCAGGCAATACAAGTGAACGTTTTATGCAGTAAAGTGAAAACTGAATGCACTGTTGCTGCCTCTTTTTATCAGTTGTAGCGCAATGTCTTATTCGCAATACTTTTAAAGGATTTCAATATTTTTAAAGTGTGCCTTGTGCTGATCACATCTTAGATATTGTCAGTTATCTGGCTGACGTTATTCTCGATAAGACTCCGCTCCCAGTAATGAACCATAAATCCAATAGCTCGGCTCTTGGAGTTTGGTTCTGGAGTGGACGGCATTTGGGTCCAGAACCAGCTCATGCTCGTCTAAATCAGAAGGCACTTCCATCTGTATAAGTGGCAACGCGTTTCCCATGTGGCGGTTTTAAAAACAGGTCGCCTTCCTTCCTTCCTTCCTTCCTTCCTTCCTTCCTTCCTTCCTTCCTTCCTTCCTTCCTTCTGCCCCTCTTCCTTCTTTTCTTCCATCTTCCCTTCAATGTTCCTCCAATCTTTCCTTTCTTCCTCCTTTCTCTCTTTCCTTTCTTCCTCCTTTCTCTCTTTCCTTCCTTCCTCTGCTACCTTATTGCCAAATCGCCCATATTCCATCTGAAATGTTGCCCGCAAACACCAATCTACAGATCATCTCATTGCACACTGCTGGCCCCATTGTCCTCCATCGCTACCACAGGCTCTGGGCTCTGCTCCAGTCCCCTCCCAGTCCAGTCTTATCTCCACCAGCTCCAGCTCACGCAATCCTGGACCCGACTCCACCGCCCTTGTTTTTAGTCCATTCCCAACTCATGAGGCTAAGGAAACGACCTCCCAAAGCCCACACGCAGAGTAATTAATGACGGGGTTTTCACGTCCGGTCTGCCTCGAAATGACGGACCAACTGCCGGCAAACGACTACCATCGAAATGAGCACGGGTCAGTTTGATGATGTCAAAAAAACAAACCGTTATGGCTGACGAGGGGCCGGACACAGCGCCCAGCCGATCAGGTTTGCGAGAGCAGCTGGAGCGGCGGCGGGGAAAAACCACGGCAGCGCGGCGGTTACTTTAGTGACTGCAATGGCCATCAACAGTAAACGCGCCGCCGCCTTTTATGTGGCCATTACCGGGAAAACCTCGGGGGCGTCGTCGCATCCTCGCTAAACCAAGGCGCCGAATGTGCATTACGGACGATACACCTGTACAAAGGCGGCACAAAAGCGAGACCCGGAATCGCGGGCTTTGACGCACGGCTCTTCCCGGGCTGCGGATACATTCGGGGGGGGGGGGGGGGGGCACTTTATATGTAAATTTCCCGCAGTTACATCACCCTGTTTAAAGCCTCCTCGTGCAGCTGCGGTGACAATGAGCCGGGAACCCATCCATAACAGAGCGTCGCGAGCTAACGAGAGCATTAGGCTGGCGGTGCGGAGAGAGTTGAGAGGGAGGGGAATGGTACTAAAGATGGAATAAAATAAAATAATCTGGGATACGCGTCACTGTTCCAAATACAGTGCCGGAACTTAACGGTATCTTTCAAAACTGTCGACGAAAGGTCACCAGCTCTGATGTTTGATGGAACACGACCAAGAACATTTAAAGGCTTAAGAAGATGCCCTGTATATTTTCCTCTATACAGCATTGTTAATGTTTTGACAGTGGGACCGAGAGTGATGGAGCGCGCTGACGGCTGCTGAGCTGTCTGCTGTTGTCGCCGGAGGGTTGACCTGGAGGGATCAAAGGCGTAGACGTACACAATGGGACCTGGAGAACAGGCCAAAACGTAGAGCGGTGAGTGTGAGCAGGACACGCGCAAGAAAAACGCTGCAGAGGAAGCGGTGTGTAACTGCTCCTCCCGAGAGGAGTCGCAGCAAATTAGGTCCAAAGTGTCCGACAGCAGAAAGAAAACAGAAACAAAAATAGAAGCCGTGACGGACAAGAAGTGGAGAGATCGAGGCGGGATGAGGCAATGAAGCTGCCAATTCAACCTGGAGAGTGAATGTGTCACCTGTCGGCCTCCTTTGCATCACGTGTCAAGCCATACATTTAATTGCACTGTTGTCTCGTAACCAAGACAGTCGTGTGTTCGATTTCTAGGGGCAGGTTTGGGCCTTGCTATGTTTGTACAGTGTGTTCTCCTGGTGACAGCGAATGTTTCCCGTGGGTGCTCCGGTCTCGCCTACCAATAAAACGATGAACAATTGGTTAAAGGGGTATATTACGCAAAGTTGACTTTTTAGACGTTTTTTTTTTTTCACCATGTTACACTGTTGTTCTCTCCTTTCGGGCCACAAGAACATGGATTTTCACCAGTGGCTATAGCTGTGCAGCTTCAGCCCCCAATAAACTCCTCCTCAGGACCCATGTGTCCAGGAAATGCTTTCCTCAGCAACCAAAAGTATAATCACTCAATCATTTACTGTCAAGATTCCTGTGACATGCTCTATGATACCCTTCCTTCCTTCCTTCCTTCCTTCCTTCCTTCCTTCCTTCCTTCCTTCCTTCCTTCCTCCCTCCCTCCCTTCCTTCCTTCCTTCCTTCCTTCCTCCCTCCCTTCCTTCCTTCCTTCCTTCCTTCCTTCCTTCCTTCCTTCCTTCCTTCCTTCCTCCCTCCCTCCCTTCCTTCCTTCCTTCCTTTTTATCTTACATCCTTCCTTCCTCCCTTCCTGTCAATCCTTCCCTTCTCCTTTCCTGCTCTCCCATCCTTCCTCCCCTCCCATCCTTCCTCCCTTCTCTACTCCCTCTCTCCCTCCCTCCCATCCTTCCTTCCTTCTTTCATTCTTTCCTTCTTTCCTTCCTTCCTTCCTTCCTTCCTTCCTTCCTTCCTTCCTTCCTTCCTTTCTTCTTTCCTTCCTTCCTTCCTTCCTTCCTTCCTTCCTTCCTTCCTTCCTCAATAAAATACATTCTGCAATGGGCTACTATGGGCTGTTCGTAGGATAGGAACTCCTGAAAACGCATCTGAGAAAGACTGTTCACAGCCTCGCAAAGTCAATTAAACATCCGTAAACAATAAGCTGGCATTGCTTAGTCAGAGAGACACGTACATCATCATTCACGACGATAAAAATTCTGAAGACACCGCACAACTCCTGTAGTCAAGCACTTTCTTATTGTTTCTCCGTAAACAAAGTCAATCGCTCCAAGGCACACAGTTGTTCTCCTGCGCTCTCGATGCAGAGGAGTTTGCCTTCTTCCTTTTTTTTTTTTTTTTCTCCTTCAAGCTGCTTTACTGTACCAGTCGCCCCGGTGCTGTTGCTCGCTGTTCCAGGGGGGCCGGGCTGTAGCAGTGTGGAGGTGGGGCGGAGGTGTGCGGCGGTCCGGGATGGGAGAGAGTCGAGGGTTGGGGATAGCATGAAGCGTAAACAGTGTAAGCCCTGTGGAGTGTGCTGTCTTTGAGCGCTTGTTTACAGCCAAGTGTTCCTTGAGCGGGCTGAATAATAAAGAGAAAAAACAATTCAGTGATTATCTAACGCTGTTTTGGTCATATTTTCCCAACTGCACTCTTTCTAAATGCTTGAGAAGAGCATTTTTTTTGTAATCGGGGGTTACTTAAGTTTTCTGCTTGTGAAGTAGTATTTCCCCTACATGTTCCAGCCATGTCCTAATGTGAATGAGCCCAGACCTATTCACCACAACTGCCTCTAAAATCCTGCCCTGTAACTCAAAAAGGTGTTGCTTTGGGTTCGAAGTGCCATCATGCACGAGCTCAATAGAGAGACTGCAGTTACGCGTAAGACCTGAGGTGGCAGTAGTGAGCATAAAATGACCAATTTGCATCTAGTCTCTTTAAAGGGGGGGGTATTATGCAAAATCGACTTTTTCAGGCTCTACATCATGTCATTATGTCATTCCCTCATTAAAGACATGCCTGAAGTGTTGCCTTGGCACGTTCACGTATTTTTGAGTAATCTGTAAAAACTCTGATGGCGGGCCATTTTAGGGACAGGTTTGCCTGAGTCCTCCTAGGAACGCCCCCACCTCCTGGAGACGCCTCCCAGCTTTCGTCACCAGCCGAGTAACCAACCACTGCTCCTCAGCAGAACCCCCTCCCCACTGATGCCTTGTGGAGGGGGCGTGTCGGAAAGGGTCAGAGGTTCTTAAAGAGACAGAGGCCTATTTCAACACGTTCAGTAAAGCCATTTTGAGAGAGCAATTTTATACAAGGCAGTTATTCTAATTTACTGCATCTACAGACCAACAGAAGGTTTCGTCATCATTGTAGTGTGATATAGACTGGTGCTGTGTGATTGAAAAAAAAGCATAATACCCCCTCTTTAAATCTGGTTGATGTCATGCGGGGGTTAGCGACAGTAAGCAATGTGGGTGCCAATATACAGAACATACATTGGAACTGTACTTTTTTAGGTGAAGACTGTCCTGATAGGTGGGGATTAAACTTGCACGACACCACAGATGCCCACATTGAGTTTTTAACAGTTTAAATCAGTCCAAAAAAGATGAAAACGACGGCACGCTATAACCAAGGAAATTAATTATAGGCATTTTGAGCACTGAGGCGACCAGGAGACAGGAGTGAGTATGCAGGATTTCTCAAACATTTTTAAATGAAACAATTTTCGATGGGGAAACGACACTGTTGACTACAAGGCGGACAGATGCAACACTAGCCCCATTTCGACAGGAGCGGAACAGGACAGACCACTTGAGACCAGCTCATTTAGCACGCTTGCATTTCAAGTGCCTTTTGGAGTGACTGGATAAGGGGGGGTGTATGGAGTTGGCCAACAGGAGGCACTGTGGAGCTACGTTCAGGTCGTCAATGCAAACTACTTCCTGCTTTCCGCTAAGTTGCTTATACTCATTTCACCTGTCTGCCTAGTATATTTTAACACCAGCAATGTAGGCAAATGCAAGGTAGATACTTGCTAAATGTTTCCAAACCAGAGATGCATCGTCTCATAGGACTCCCAGACTGGAACAGCTGTTGCTAGTAAGCTAGCACTTGGTTAGATGACAAGGCCACTGTTTTTCCATATTGAGATATGTTCTTACCTGAGCTTAGGCAAGTTGATACGTACCTGTCTGGTCTGCGCTCAGTCACGCACAACGACCAAAGATGTTGTTGGCATTTGGCCTTTCTCAATGTATTCCTATAGCTCCAAGTTGATGTTGGAAGCTACCACACTCTTCTACGGGCACGCACAAAGACCAGACAGGTACGTATCAACTCGTCTAAGCTCAGGTAAGAACATATCACGGTATGGAAGAACTGCGGGCCCTCAGTTCGAACATATCACGGTATGGAAGAACTGCGGGCCCTCAGTCACGCAAAAAGAATGTTGTTAGCATTTGGCCTCTCCCAGTATATTCCTATAGCTCCAAACGGGGGTGAAGTTAGAAGCGACAAAGCTCTTTCACGGGCTCGCACAAAGACCAGACAGGTACGCATCAACTCGTCTAAGCTCAGGTAAGAACATATCTCGGGATGGAAAAAGGGTGGCCTGTCCTGTTCCTGTCATGTCGAAATGCGACTATTGTTCCCCCATCAAAAACATATCTTGAGTTGTGTTTCACTATTTCATTAACAACATTTGTATTTCTCCTGTTCGCAGAGTCCAATGCCTTTTCGGCAGCAAACAGCACACTGTGTTGGTCATCCTTCATTCTATTGTGTAAGACTGACCCTCAAATGCCGTCTGCATTTTCAAAGTCCATAAATCATCACCGCACCTGTTCTGAAGCAGTTCAGCGCTCAAAGTCTTCACTCTTTCTCCGTGCATAGACATTATTTTAAGTCAAACAACTTGAAATATCAGTGCCGAGTTACTCCATAACAATTATATTCTTCATGCAGCAGCACAATAGTAAACTGCCAATTACACAGCCCGTCCCATTGCGTCTCATTCCCCAACGTCGCCCTCCCGGACACCCCTCTCTGTGATTGGCCGCTCCAACCTGAGCTCCACCGAACAGCTTTATTCTCTCGATCATTTCTCCCCCTCTCATTTGTTCCTGTCGCTCACACGCCGCCATTTCTCAAATCCAGCTCCTTATTAAGTGTCTGTCATCCGTACCATTTGTCGGCGCTGCTCCTACCCCCTTTCGCTCTTCCTTCGTTATAACCCTTTTTCATTGCCAATTTCCTTTCACCTTGGCGGAAAGCAAGCAGCGAGCAGCGGATTTCTGGTCTATGGCGTTGTAATTCTGAGCTTTAGTTAACAGCACGTGTCAACAAAAGGCAGTCTGTTTGAGTTATATGACTTTACAGCGCTGATGTATGGTCCTGCTCGGTCATAACAAGATTCCTGGTTTATCGCACAGTAACAGTGGCTCATTTCAGTGGTGGTAAAAGGAATGAATGGACGAACCTACTCGCACTGGAAACATAAAGTGACATAAATTACCCTGAGTACGCCCAAGGTTGGAAAGAAAAAGTTGTACATTCATTCAAATTGTGGCAGATTTGCACATTGACCTCACAATTGTAAAGCTATTTATGTAAGTTACTTCTCCGGGAGTAAATAGATGCTTTGCATGAGAAAGGTCGCATAACAATGCATTGGCTTTAAGCTGAAAATGTGGTAAGTAAGTGGCAGTTTAGCATTCTGCCTCTGTCAGAACCCTGAGTTTTGTTACTTCGGTGTCCGTAACAACCCACTCCATGCATAATAATGACCAAGCCTCACCCAAGATCTGAAGCTGGATCCTCGTGTGTTGTCTCCCACTGATCCTGACAGGCTGGAGGTTCAAAACACTTTTCCTTATGGGGATAATAAAGCGTACCTTAACCTCAATGTTCTATAGCTTTACTGAATGTTGTTCGGGAGACACAGTATATTCATCCACTCCTCTGTCACACTCAGTGGTGATAGTTCCACAGCTGCCTTGGGGCAAACCCCCAGATTCCGCTAAACAGATCTTTGCTCAGCTCTGCTCCTTTGCAGACCACCTCCGAAAGACAGGGAAAACAAACGCCTACTGCATGTGCTTTCGGACGGCAGGGCTCCTTTCTGCCAGGCAGAAGACCCCCGAGGACCTCGCAGAGACCGTACACTTGGACGAGTTTGTAAAACTTTGAGATAAAGTTGTTTTTCTTCTCCGTGTGAGGGCTGGGATAAAGTCACGTGAGCAAGTGCAATAAATATTTAACTGTGTGGTTGTTTCAGTCGCCTAAAGTGAAGGTGAACAACCTACTGAGTCGAAATATCCAAACTGTACTCATACTAAAATCATCATTAGGATTGTGACAGAAAGAGGTTTGTGCTGATTCACTTAGTCAATCTGAATGTTCTTCGCATTATCTTTCCTGTTTGGTGCTTTCTGAGCTTTAGAGGTTGATGTGGCTGGACTCCAGCGGAGAAAAAACAACAACAATGAAATGCTGCATATTTGATGAGCCCTCCTGGATCCGCCACCTTCACGTGGTGGAGCGATTTGAGCACCTAGGAGCTATGTTGTCGGGGGCTCCGTGGCCCCAGGGTCGTGGGTCCAGTCCGAGATGCCGTCAGGAACCTGGGAGTCATCTTTGACCGAGAGCTGAACTTTAAACAACAGATAAATGCTGTGGTCAAGGCCAGCTTTTTCCAGCTGTGCCTTTTGACCAAGGTGAATCTTTTTCTCTCGCGCCAAGACCTTGAGAAGGCAACCCACGCATTTATCAGTTTTCGGTTGGACTATTGCAACGCTCTCTACTCTGGCCTACCATACTCGTCACTCCACCGGTTACAGTTAGTGCAGAATGCAGCAGCCCGTCTTCTCACCGGTTCATCCAGACTCAGCCACATGACTACCGTCCTCTCCTCCCTGCACTGGCTCCCGGTCCGTTTTCGGATTGATTTTAAAATGTTGATGCTTGTTTTTAAAGCCCTCCATGGTCTCGCTCCGTTTTATCTGACTGAGTTGTTGACCGTACATCGCCCCTGCAGAACTCTCCGGTCTGCCGATCAGATGGTTCTGGACGTGCCCAGGTCCCGGTACAAACAGTGGGGCGATCGTTCCTTTGTTGTTGCCGCGCCGAAACTGTGGAACAGCCTGCCCCTCAGTCTGCGTGTTCTCATCTCTTCAAGCTTGCTTTTAATGCTTAGAGCACACTGAATTGTGTCTAGGTTGTAATTATTTGGTGTTTTTAAATGTGTTTTATCTTTCTGTGAAGCACTTTGGTCCTCCTGGTGTTGCTGTAAAGTGCTATATAAATAAACTTTGATTGATTGATTGATTGATTGATTGGTAGGGTCTCCCACAGGTCCAAGGTGACGGGTCAGACAAAGAGCGGTTCAGAGGCCCTTTATGAGAGACCGGTTTGAATTGTGAGACCGTCCTTCTGTGAACCCTCCACCTGCAGGAGGAGCCATAAGGGGCTGGTGCAATGTGATTCCATGACCCGGCAACGGAAAAGTGGAAGAAAATGGATGGATGGATGGATGGATGGATATTTGATGGGAAAATGGAGGAGTGCCAGACCAACGCCACTGTCCTGAAGAGGATGTGGAAACACTCAGTGGCGACGAGTGTGGGGCAGGGTTGGGTGGACACACATCGTGGAGTTATTGACAACGACTTGGCTATCAATCTACACCAAATACCACCGTGTCCAAAGCCTACAGGAATCACACAATCAACAATAAGTCCATACAAGTAGTTGACCAACACCTCATCCCCGATCCCCTTGTTCTCTCGCAACCATGGACTTGCATTTGCCAGGGTGCTAATTAGCTATAGCGCTTTTACAGACCGACATTATCTTTATGGCGGCTCTCAGTACGCCACATTAACCGCAGAATAGATGCTGTCAGCTCTTCTGGATCTAAACCTGCATGGGCCACCGCGACAGCTACACCCACCAACCGCTACGACCGCATAAAACACTCCCATCTGATAAAGACGAGAGCTAATTGGCCACTTAAGACTGTAATGCCTGTGGCGGTTAAAAACGTAGCAGTGTCTCAATGGCTCTCTGACTGTGGCGCGTCCATATATTCACTGTCCCACCTCCGAACAATCTCAATCTGGAAATGTCTACTACCCTTCTCTGTCTCTGCGAAGTAATCATTCCAATATTGCGCGTCTGCTCGGCAAACCTTTCAAACTGTAATAGCTAAAACAAACTTTTTTTTTCTTTTGACATTGTATTATTATGATCCACAGAAGCTGCCGTCGGTTGTCACGTTGAAATGAAAAAGTGAAAAGCATAGCGTCCAAAAAAAGAAGTAATGAACAATTCCTTATTCAGCGCCTGGAGATATTTTTTGGTAGTTTGTCACTGTCAGCTCAGATCAAATCCAAACAAAATATGTAATAAAAAAATCTGATCCATTTTGCTCCAGGTTATATTAGATGTTGCCGTATGACATAATGGTGCAAGGTTATATTTTTTTGTACACTCTTTAAATTTTGAAAAAAGAATAATTCATCCTTGGATTTCGGACAGATGTGCATTTCAAGTCATTAGACCAGAGATCCTCAAACAGTTGGGCTTCAAATTACTTTTTACCATGTCATTAAAAACATTCCATGTGCAGCATTTCCCTTCATTCACTCACACTTTACCCGACATTTCCTAGATTATTGATACAGACGGCATTGCATCATACAAGGGGGCGTGGCATCACCAAGGGCCGCTTTTTAGCCGTTTTCTGGCGGAATATAAACGTATTTATCACACACAAATACAGTCAAGTCTAAATCGGGTCCATATGGATGTTTTTTCCACAGCAGATTGCTCAGTAGAAGCAAAACAAAAACGCAGTCATAGTTAGCGCTAGCATGTAGCATGATGCTAACATGAAGCATTCTCCATTATTTATGTAATTATAGACTGCTCAACCCTTTTTCTCCTCTCCATGGCTTGGCATCTTTATTGGGTAAAAAACTATAACCATAATTCATCATTTGTTAAAGTAGTTTTGGAGTATTTATAGAAAGTTTGTCCCCTTTGTTTCCCCTCTGCTTCAAACATGACCATATATGGGCGATTCCAGATACGCCGCCTGTATCTATCTGCCGTCTGTATCCGGATAAGATCTGAAAGTGTCCTCTCCATTTTTAAGCCAATAAAACATCGCTCAAACTATGCTTATGGCGCAGCTATGGATTTGCTAGCATGCATGTGGGGTAAACATGGAGGCTCGCGTGTTTATTTCCTCCTGCTCCTGGTGAAGAGTGCCGCAACCCAACATTGAGACGCAAAATCCAACATTGTCTCTTTTCGATAGACAAGTGATAGCACGTAAAATACCCCAGCTGAACAATGTCCGCCACTTTAAGGGTAATATGTTCAGTGTTGTTTTGTTCCACCTGTCAATTCATCCGTGGTCACATGACATGGCACCCTATACAAACCACGCACTTTGTGAACATTAAAATCACTGTCAGTCATCACTTGGGCCACAGAAACTCACAGCATCTCATAGTCGCTGGTTAACCTGGAACTTCCCGACAGGACCGCAAACTTTCAGAAACATGGACGTATTCTCCGCATCCTGCATCAAGTTTTCAACATGTTGTGTTGAGCCGCGCGTTGCCCACTACATAATACTCAAATATTTACCTATTTGAGCGAGACGAAATAGGTAAATATTTCGTCTCGCAGACCAGTTCGGTCTGCATCCGAACTGGTATAAACGTGGCAACTCGGGAATGTAGTTTTGAGGAAAACGCAGGGACACATTCCTCGCAGTGCCTCCAGTTTCATAAACATCTAAGATTTTCATACATTAAATTTTAACATCTCTTCAATTAAAAACATAGCAAGATGAAAAAAATAAAAAAATGAATCCCTAGCTCTCTAAGCAACCCACTGCAGTCCATAAATATTAATAAGTGTAGCATGAACATTGATTCATTAAAGCTCGATCTCTAAAGTATTTATGACGACAACAACCCATGTGTCAAGAGTCCATAAATAATGCATGATCCCGGCCTCGGCAGATGATAGGCAGTGGAAGGGATCGGCGCTGCACGCTTATTTGGACACTCTTTTGATGCGTCGAGATCAATATTGAACAAAATATAATGAGAAAGGCCCCCGTGCATGTCAATGTTATCATTACTGCGGCTGCGGGTCACGTTTCCTTTTTATAGGCTTGAAATCCATCGCTGGCTCGGGCTAAATGAAAAAATAGCGGCGTAAATCACGGGCCAGCGCGCGGACAAAAGTCACTCTGTAATTTTCAATCCCGACGGAGGGGACGGTGAGACCGACCGAATTAAGCTCTGATCTGTGGAGCTGGTTTAACATGTTCACAACTAGCGGTCTGAACATGTGTGCCCTGTTATAGCGGATAATGCAAGAGTGGAATAGTTTTAAGTGCGAAATCCTGCACTTTACCCAAGCTGGCTTCACCCTAACCCTTTTGCTACTGTACCAGTTTTCCCCATCTCCAAATAGATTTGTATTTGTAGATTTTAAGAGTGGAATCCATTTTGTGTTCACAGTTGTTGGCGGTGCCTGCATCACTTACCATGCCACTCTGCCACCTGAAAGGCGTAATACTTGTTTTTAAACTCATCCCCGTGAAGAGTCGTGCCGCCAGGATTGCAGGACAACAAACTTACTTAACTATCTACCTTTTGTCAGTTTGCAAATGGGGAAGAGAAAACCAGGTGCGGTGCCTTCAAAAATTCAGCATCTTTTCCATGTGTTTCCGCTATTCCTCCTTTTCAAACCATCTCAATCTGGACACACCTGACTATCTGCAACATATTTATCATTTTATACTACGGATGTTCATAAATTCAACCGCTTCATCTGGATCGGAGCCATCATCATTCGCATAAGCTTTCAAACTTCTCCGTTCATCCAATGACGGGGATCTCACCTCGACTACGTACTGTACACTACGGCTGCCCCCTATTGGTCGTTTAGTCGACTAATAGGTCGATGCTGTCGTGGTCAACCAAGATTTTCATTGGTCGACTAAATGGAAAAGTGCTTGCCTTTGCAACAATTCAGATGACCTCTATTTAGGCAGGTCTATCTTTTACCTTATCTCTTCTCAGGATGAAAATGAAAGATAACTGATTGACAGTGGCATTTTAATGTACTCGTAATCATTGCTCTTGAAGATAACAGTAAAAACACGGCCCCAGAGACGCACATTTATGTGAAGAAACCAGTGAGTCAGTGTTTAAGCTGCTCAAGACGTTAGCATGCTACCGGTTAGCATTGAACAATACCACTGTCAATCAGTTGTCTTTCATTTTCATCCTGAGTAGAGATATTTTTACATGTTGTAGTACTGCATAATTCTACTTCGGTATTCAAAATGGCCGCCGGAGCTCTGCGTGATGTAATTGGAAACGCATAAAACGTTTTACTCAGTGACGTGTGAAATGCTTTTGCAAAAAAAAAAAAAAAGAACATTTTCGAGGAGAGAAACGAGGATAGGGCAGTGCCTCGCATAAGCAGTTGAGGTCAGAGGCTCTGTCAGGGCGAGATGTTTCTTTCAATAAGCCAGACTTCTACTGTTGTTAAAACCTCAAATGCCCTGGTTCTACAGTGAAAGCTGATTCGTGAGTCTGATGCCTGACGCAAAAGTCGAAGAAATGAAGCGGCCTGAGAGGACGCCTGACTTTCACAATATAAAGCTCGTGTTTACATTACGGCGAAACAGAGACAAATGTCACACAGAGGTATAAACCGGAGGACATTTGAGAACAGGGACGATGATGGAAGAAGAAAACTACCACTTAACTTTGATTATATGTATGGACAGCACATATACAGCAGTAGATGCAGGAGTGAGGAAGGGGGCAGGAGTCTGAGACGGCGAGATTAATGTGACTTTTTACACACAAATGCGCCGTTGACGTTTCTTCTGTGCTTCTATGTATAAACAGTAATTACAGCACGAGCTCCCAAAGTTTATGTCTTATGAATGCAGTGTGTTTGAGAAAAGTTGTAGTCTTATCAGCATCATGCCACGCCCCCTTTTAGTTAACTAATCGCAGTTCAAGGCATGTTTTTGGTCGACCATGATGCCTTTGCTATACCCGATCCCGTCAGATCTTGGAAGCTAAGCAGGGAAGGGCCTGGTTTGGCGACACCAGCAAGCCTAGCGAATGTAGTGAGTGCGTGAGTGGTGGTGCTCGGAGCGGCTTATGGCGCCGACTGGTGGCCTTGCTTCCGTCAGTCTACCCCAAGGCAGCTGTGACTACAATAGCTTACCACCACCAAGTATGGGGTGAACGAATAACGCAATGTAAAGTGTCTTTGAGTGTCCAGATAAGTGCTATATAAAACAAATGCATTATTATTTATATTATTATGTCCATGGCTAGTTGAGTATAGGTGCAACAACCTAAACCAAATTCATAAACTGAGCTACAATGACTCTGGTGATGGTGGTCTTCTTAAAAAGGTTATGGTCTCTTACATAACAGCGCAAGACATTGGAGCAGAATCCAGATCTTAACCCCATTGCGTATCTTTGGGATGTGCTGGAGAAGGCTTTGCACAGTGGTCACTCTTGGCGGGGATAATCTGGCGTAACATTGAAGAAGCTCATTCCACTGCAAAGGTGAGTCATAACCAGGGCTGGACTGGCCATCGGGAGAACCGGGAGTTTTCCCGGTGGGCCGATGTACTTTTGGGCCGGTTGGGCCAGTCAGATCGAGAGATAAGGCCCGTAATACTTTGCACCGGCCCACAATTAGCGCCAAAAGCTATTGGAATTTCTATCATTACATAGATGCAATTACACAATTCCTCCACTACAGGGACGTGACACATTTTATACCCTTCTGGTGGGGCTTTCTTGAGTTATGGTTCCCAGATAATCTCGCATAATGAGCAATGGGTCTCTGGAACATAACACTCATGCCCCTCACATTGCGAATATAAGAGGAAATCGTCTATTGTAACCTCATTAACGCAACGCACATTTTAAGATTGTTAAGTAATTTTACAAAAGTTCCATCACGTTGTAAACAACACGATTAAAGTGTTGAGTGCTATGAGGGTTTAACATGCAGCGATTGTCCTCGATTCGTAGTTCATACTGTTTTAGTTCAAGGGCTCATTGTTTTTCTCATCACGTCAACTATTGCTTTGAATATGAATGTTTTTTTGGGGGGGGTTTTTTAGGGCCAGTCTTGACCCACAAGTCGCGGGCCGATTTTTTCTGCCAGTCCAGCCCTGGTCATAACCAATGCGAAAGGTTGTCCTAAGAGATGCCTTTTGGTGGGGCATGTTTTAAAAGCAAATATGCACAAATGAGGCCAAACACCAGTTACGATGAGGGGGAAATAAAAAAAAATTTGAAATAATGTCCAGATGAGTATGAACACCTGGACACAGAGATCGCTCAAACATAGTAAATGGCAAAATGGTGAAATCTCCCAAAAGTCAGCATATAGCGCAGGCCCTTCAAGACACATGTCGAACAACTGACATATCAATTATCACGTCTGCCATCTCCCTTTCTGCCCGAGCGGATTGATCCTGCCGCGCGGTGGGGATTTTCCCCTCTATCTGCGAGTCCGCTGTCACTGCGACGCCGCCCCGTGCCGTGAATGTCAGCGCGTCTGCCCGGGAGTGACACCACGTAACACGCCACGTTTTTTTTGCGGTGCAGGCGGCAAACGTCCATTTTGACAAGGCCAAGCTTCTCGAGGCGCCGGAGATGATCCCCCCCCCTCCCCGCCTTTCCCCCCCCCCTTCAGCGATGGATGTGCTGTAGGCCACTTGGAAAAAAAACAGACAGGAGAACAAGACGCGGAAAATCCCGCTAGAGAGAAAAATGGGGCTCCGAGCGGCGTGCCAATGCATATCAGCACCAGTTGTCAGAAATAGATTTATCCGTTTCCCAGACTGACTTGTGTTTTTTTTTTTTCTTCATGTTGCTGAGTGTGGCAGATGTCGGCGAAGCGAGAGGGAAGAGGGGAGAGGACGGCATGCATATTCAGGTTTACGGAGTTTAATTCATTCGGAATACACTGGGGGTGTGAGGGGGTGTAAGGGGGTGTCGGTGTCGTGGATGTGGAGACAGATGAATACACAAACAAGCCAACGTGAAATAATGATGAGGGGAAGGAGTTTGTTAGCTCGGAGAAGTTGGAGAGGGATGAGGCAAACAAGGCATAGTATAATCTTATTTGTTTGTGGTATTGCGGAGCTGGGGAATATCGAACTGCACGCTGGGCTGTGTGGAGTGAGAAGACCAATTTGGCCGCACACGCTCATTCGTTGTGTCCATAAAGTTGATCATGAAAGTACATTGTCCATCCATGTGCGTTGGAAAAGACAACGATAATCACCTCTTAACTCCCACCTGAGCCGAGCACTTCTCCAGTTCGACTTTAGCTAAAATGTGCTCGGTTAAGGCGGGGGTTAAGAGGTTGAAGACAGAAGAGAGAAGTGTTTATTTGCGGTGTTCAGTCAGCCATCCTTGATTAAATGTAAATGTCTATTCCTCGAAGAAATCACAATCTCCAACAAATTTACATAAACCCATGAATCATCGTCCCCGCCGTTCGGCACATCGCTCATCTGAAAAAAGTGGCTGAACGACACGAGCTTTGTCAGAGCTCAATCACTTTATCGTAACGATTCCTAATGTGCATATTTGCCAAACGGCGACGTCAACGAAATGATGGGCTCTGAGCATGGGAGGTTTGCAGCCAACTTCTGCACACCCTTAACTGTGTCCTGTCCCCATATGTATTTGTAAAAGAAAAAAACACACAAGATCAATAAAATCAAGCCAATTGTTTTTTCATAGAATTTAAGAGATGTACTTTAAGATTTATTGTGCATCAAATTAATGGTAACCTTTCGTTTTCAGACTAAACCACCTGCTTATCAATCTGGGTGGGCTCCAGTTTAAATCGTGCGGGAAGAGGACGGACGTTTGCGCCATATTTTAACCAACTATAGTTGTTTGTAGGTTTTCAGCAGCACCTCGATCATGTTTTTCAGGACCGTGATGTTTATTAATGTCAACAAGAGCTTGTAGTAGCCGGCTATAATAGAACCCTTCAATTCACGACAAATAGCCAATAGGCCAATCGGTGAGGAAAGGTTCTTTGGTCCTCATGACGAGTAGTTGACATTGCTGTAATACTGACTCCAAAAGACGCTTGTTAAACAGGATTCTAATGGTGACTTCACACCTACCTTGCACAGCTTAAAAGCCTGGCTCCAAAGAGTTTTTCTTTTCTGAAACATTGCTATGACCCATGTGACAATGCTGGGCTAGGTGTCGTATTTTTAACCACACTGTTTTTTGTATGTTAGAAATAAAAAGTGGAAGCCTAAGTCTATGATTGGCAGACTCCGGAGCTCTGTGGAGGCTCGTAGCCAGTGTTCCCGCCCCGCGCCTTTTTGCCCTTTAAGGAACAGGCTTCGTAAGAGGAGATAGAGCAGCCATGTTGACTTCACAGACCAGTCGATGTCATTACTATAAATGGGGATAAATAGAACACCGGTTTTCTCTTATATCTTATCACTATGTCCACGAAATTGGACAGAAACGCCAATGTCTTCGAGCCGAACGTTGGAGATTGGGCTCTTTCGTGAGTTTTTGAAATCGCGTGGAAATTCGTCTTGGAATTCGTCAAGGAAATGCAAACTCCTCAGAGGAATAAAACAAGGACAGGAAGGACGGTGACTCGAGCTAGCATGAAACTGATCTCTGCTTGATTTATTGATTTAATAGATTGTTTAATTTCACTTTCTGTTCTGCGAATGAGCTGCAATGTGAACGAGAAACTGTTATGCTTCATGTGTCCCCACAAGGCAGACAATAAAGCTGAACTGTCTTCTCATAGTCATATTATGTGTTCAGGTGAATCTGCTAGCCTGGGGTTTGTGGGTGAACATTTAACTGACTTTTGAAGCTTTAAGCGTATATTTACCACATAGTTCATTGCACAGTGACACAGTGAGTAGTTGGCACTTTGGACTCGGCAAAAGAAGCCGTTATTTCCACGCAGTGTCTCCCTCACATAACGATAATAGATGAATCCGCGTTGGCCCCGGACGAATCAGTGGGGCATTAGAGGTGATTGCGGGAGCCCCTAACGGCAGGTGGCTGAAATAAACCTCATTTGCGAGAGACGGGGCAAACGAATGGCCGCGGCGCAGGTGGATCCGTGCGGGTTAATCTCACCGCGGTGGATCTTATTACATTAGCGGCACAGGATGAGAAACCTGGCACCGAGACTGACCTCCGCTAACCGAGTTTCGCTGGAGCTAAATCGCACCAATGATCAGGGCCGCACACGTGGGAGCAAGGCTCCGGCGGCTGAGGGGACGTCGCTAAACGAATGAGAGAAAGTGGGAGATTAAAACGGCGCTCTTGCATAAAGGTCGCAGTTGGTTTCAATGTACTGGTCAAGATGTTCGGTCATTTGTTCGGTAACAACGGACTCTTAAAGTTGGACTATTATGTGCCTTTAGGCTTTAATAGAGCTGTAGAAGTAGTCTGGCCTGCTGTTCAATCCATTGAGACATGAATAAAGTCACACAACAAAACAATCCTCATTTCCAAAATACGTGCTATTCAAATCATCAATGCTCTGTTCCAAAATCTCAATCCTTTTATCTAATAACAATAATAGCGTATCAGTTTTATGTAGCGCTTTCTGGACACTCAAAGACGCTTTACATTGCATTATTCATTCACTACATACATGGAGTCAATATTTATTGACTAGGTTCGGAAGCAGGACTATGCCTTAACCGATCACACTTTGCACACCAACCACTCTTGCTTTCACCTAACCACGCCTCTAATTACTCACGAGCCATTATATGCCAAGCCTAGCCTCGCCATCTCAGTTTGTTTGAAACTGTTGACCCCACCCTCCTTCGTGTCATTTCAGCAATGATTCTCCTGCTTAGAGGGGGGGTCCCGAATAGCTAGGTTCATCCGAGACGGAGCCCCCATCCACAGTCTCGCCCAGTTTGACTCTACACTGTAACCTGTGAATAAAATCTTAATTGCACCTTGTTGTGGCATGGTCCTTGCTAGTGAATTGGTGGTGGTAAGCTACAATTGTAGCCATAGCTGCCTTGGGGTGGACTGACGGAAGCGACCAGTCCCCTCGGCCCCTCCAGCCACAACCAACCACTCACTCTCTTTGAATAATTTTGTACTTTAGTCCCCGCGCCTCTTCCAGGAGTTTGATTAGGGCGATTTAGCCAATCAATGTGTGTCGAAAATGCAACAAAAAAGCAACAGAAAAGTAACAGAAAAGTAACAAAAAGCGCTGAAAATGTGGCAAAAAAAAAGTGACGGAAACGCACCAACAATGCGAGGAAATGGATCCATTTAAATGAGTTAAGTTGGTTTGCTGTTGGCTAGTCTTCCCACGCAGTTTAGAGATTGTTTTATCTCTTCAAGTTCCATTGATAATGCATTTGTAGTCGCCATAATTATCTTTCAGGTAACTTAGATGAACTGCTCTGAAGTGTTTTTCCAGTAAGTTACAAAGGCCCAATTCCAGCTCTCAAAATACCTCTTTTAGAAAATAGTCTTGGTGCAATATGCCTAAAAAAGGCGCACACACCACTTCTGTATCAGCTATACAGTTGCACTGACACTGAGCAGATGGCTGCGTGTTTTGTTTTTCCCGGATATTAAAGGAACAGGCCACCGATTTTCCATTCTGGGATATGTTCTTACCTGAGCTTAGACGAGTTGATGCATACCTGTCTGGTCTTTGTGCGTGCCCTCAGTCAGGCAAAACGACTAAAGAAGTTGTTTGGCCTCTCCCAGCGTATTCCTATAGCTCCAAACGGGGGTGAAGTTGGACGCTACCACGCTCTTCCACGGGCACAAAGACCAGACAGGTACGTATCAACTCGTCTAAGCTCAGGTAAGAACATATCTCAGTACGGAAAAACGGTGGCCTGTTCCTTTAAGTATCCATGTGTGGTCCAAAAGAACTGGGAGGGTCTTTGTACGCCAATTGGACTTAAATAACACATCTTTCTAACAATCTTTCCTTACAATAATTCTGTTTTAGCAGTATATAAAGGTTATGACTGTACTACAGAGATGGTATGGCCTTACAACATGACCCAATATGATAAATGACAATGCTTTTAGACTGCAATTCCCTTGTTCCACAGATCCTTCTACAGCTCTGGCTCTTTTACACTGATATTTGACTGACGTTTAGCCCAACCTGCGGTCTGTGTCCGGTCAGTTTGTCTCAGCTGCGACCCGGCACATGTTTCAGAAATGAGGAATTACTGAGGAATTCAAATCTGAAACAACTTTGGCATCACACCTCCCTTTCTGTCTGTTTTTGTCTTTAACAGGGAGATACCACTTGAAGTTGAACAGTCCAATTTAGTGGCTTCACACCACAGGGAAGGCATACACGGGGCTGAAATAGAAAGACATTTGTGGATAAATGCAATATTTTTTTTGGGACGGTGGAGACGCATCAGTCCATCGTTGTATTCAAAGGCAACGACTTTCTGAACGAGCCAAACCTCGGAATGCCAAAGTGATTGAACCCAATGATCTCACGCGAGGGACGGGGACACGTGATGGGAAGAGCGTTTGTGCAAAGCCGTGACAGAAAAAGGCGAAATGAGGCAGAATGTAGCGCCATCGCTAATGACAACAACAACAAAAATCACATACGCTTGCAGTGATTTGACTTTTGACGTACGCAGATACACATTTTGGATTTGGGTGCATGTGATTAGCCGAGAAAATCAAAGTCAGACAGTCTCTGCTTTCATTCCAACCATCCTCCTCTATCTGGATTCATTTTTAAAAGTATGTAATCAACATTTCTACGGTTGTTGCTTTTGGAGTTTAGCTTATCTCATTACATGCGGCGAGCATCTGAAGCCCGACCTTCATTTTCAGGCTTATCTTTTTAATTAATCTGTTTACCTACATTCAGTGATTTACAAAATACCAGGCCTGCGAGTTCATGCCGCTGTGGTCTCTTCACACCCGACGTCCTCCCCGGGGTCAGGAGAGGCGAGTGTCTTTAGCCCATATTAGCATTCAGCTGACAGTCTCCTTTCCCGCTCTTCTTTGTGCCTTACTCTGTCAGCGACTACTCTGTGTGCACTCCAACGCCCCACTGTTCGCGTAACCACATTAGACTTGCAGAGCGCCTCATTTGGAACAATAAACCCGGAGAAAATTGAGCAGATTATTTGCATGTGTTCGGCAAATAATAAACTGTTAGTGGTAACGAAACATTTCAACAGCAGCTGCGGCGGCGGAGTGGAGTGTAGTGGAGTGGATGGGTTATGGCTGGAAAGTGTCGGCGGCTCACTGTCGCTGCGGCGCTCGGGCAAGACACTAATCTCAAAACGAATGGACAAAAAAAGCAGGAACAATAAAGCTCAAGATCAGGAGACACGTCCTTGGGCCCAGCGGTGTTGAAGGGCGGGGTAGAATGCTGAAACAAACTTTTACTATCAAGACAATTACGTTTTCCTGTTGAAGGAACAGGCCACCGTTTTTCCATACTGAGATATGTTCTTACCTGAGCTTAGACGAGTTGATGCGTACCTGTCTGGTCTTTACGCGTGGGCTCAGTCACTCAAAAAGACCAAAGATGTTGCTAGCATTTGGCCTCTCCCAGTATATTCCTATAGCTCCAAACGGGGTGAAGTTGGAAGCGACCAAGCTCTTCCACGGGCACGCACAAAGACCAGACAGGTACGTATAAACTCTTCTAAGCTTAGACGAGTTGATGTGTAACTGTCTGGTGTGCGTGTGCTCAGTCACGTTAGCATTTAGCCTCTCCCAGCCTCTCCCAAACTGCAGTGAAGTTAGAAGCTACCAAGCTGTTCCATTTAAATACAGTTACGTGAAACGTTACACGATCCAAGTCTAGCTACACAAAATTAAACACGTAAACAAAACATAAACATTGTAAGCGGATATAAAGGGGCACTATATTGTGAGGCGTATTAACACCTGGAGTACTTTGACGTCCGCGCAGTAATATTGTTGATAATTTTAACCCATACTAAATGCTTTTACACTCTTTCAGGGTAAAACAAATTCAACTTCAGGTTCTCTGGTGTCTCTTTAAAGTACACCAATGAAAACTGAACTCTTCAAATACAATATTCACATATTTGGTAACACTTTATAGTAATTACACCTTATTTAGCCTGAATAAATCATGAACTAACACTTAAGGGGAGGCACAGCAAGCAAAGCTATTATTATTTTATTTTTTAATTTTCAGGTTTTGAACTTGTACATGAAAAAAAATATATATATATATATACTAATCTTCACAATAACATGCATGATTATTGATGAAGGTCCTTTGACTGAAACGTTGCAAGCGGGAGCTTTTGTTCATTTTTACATCAATTTCCCTGTCTTCTACGCACCTGTCGCCTCCTGGGTGTGCGGAGTCGACATCAGTTAAGAGCTATTTTCTCAAAATGCATTTTTCTCTCAGTAGCTCCAACAGACTTCAAACATTCTAGTCTTAGACTTTTGATTATTTTGAAGGGTTTTTCAGAGGGATTTTTGTTATGTATCCCCCCCCCCCCCATCATGTTCCGACAATGTCCTAATGTGTAGAATGAGCCCAGACCTGTTCGCCACAACTGCCACTAAAATCCTGCACTCAAAAAGGTGTTATTTCGGGTCCGAAGTTTAGAGCTTAATATAGAAGGTGCACTTACATGTATCACCTGAGGTGGCCAGTAGTGAGAATAAAAACTATATATATATATATATATATATATATATATATATATATATATATATATATATATATATATTTTTTTTTTTACAGATTGTTCAACTAAAATCATCTTATTTTAAAAAAAAAAAGATATCCAAAATGTTTGTAGCTAATATATCAACTAAATAAAACCCTACATTTAAACCTGGCTCAATCCATTATTCAGATTCATCCCCAAAAATATAGGAAATTTTGGGCATTTTTAGACATAAAATGCCTTAATTTTACATGAAGACATAAAATGACAAAAAACATGCCATACATTTATATACTCATATATGTCTGTAATCTACATCAAAGGTTTGGAATTGAAATCTCTAAATTAAAAAAGTTTCCCTATTCACCTGTGGTGTCTCTCCTTAATTAATCATAACAACTATGTATTTATTTAGTGTGATTCATACTTAATTACTACTCAACTTCTATAGTTATTATTACGATGTCGGTTCCTACGAGGGCCTGTAACCGCATTACTAAATTATACCCATGCACAAATGAAACCTCCCCGTATTTGACAATCCCGCCTGATTGGAGAGAAGGCATAATAAAAAGACTTGAGTACAATGGGACATGTCACAGTGCAAATGTATCGCCGCGTGCGTATCATTAACATCAATGAGAGGGCTGATAGGTTCCCCTGTTATCTGTCTGTTCCTGTCACAAAGCTCACCTGCTCCATTCATCTCCCCCATATAGAGAGCTACTTAACTGTGCGCAGACATGTCTTTGCATTTGTCGGGCGCTTTGTGAGACGGCGGGGGCCGGTGTGCGCGGAGACGCCGTCATAGTCGTGCATGATTTTGTGAAATATGTGCGATATTTCTTGAGGGTGCTGTACAGGGCTGCACCGTAAACCTTTATCAAATCGAAATTGAGGTTTTTAGCTGCTGCGATTACCTAACCTCAAGGCGCTTTTTTTCCCGTGCCTTTCGCCGTTTGAGTGATAGACATGTTCTCCAATCAGAATGATCGAGCCTCGCTGCCTTTAGCTGCTGCCAATCAGAAGTGGCTGCAGGAGAATCATTCATTTGTTTGCTCTGCAGTCGCTGTGCACAAACTCCACGTGTGTCTCGTGCAGTCCGAACAACGAACTATTCACAATGCTCATAACAAACAACGAATCATCATTTGTTCGTGGAGCGGGTTCGGGGTGGTCAAAAAAGCCGATCGCCTCTACGAACGTGCGTGGCATTGTATTAAAGGAACAGGCCACCGTTTTTACATACTGAGATATGTTCTTACCTTAGCTTTGACGAGTTCTTTAGGACCTGTCTGATCTTCACCCGTGCCTTCAGTCACGTAAACACAGCGCAGACGGCGTTAGCATTTAGCCTCTCCCTCTCTCCTCTACAGCTCCAAAACAGGTCAAGATAGAAGCTACCAAGCTCTTCCACGTTTTCCCTATTTAAATATGGTTACGTGAAGTGTTTCACTACAAAGTATAATTACACAAAATTAAACAATGTGGATTTTCTAAGCGGATAAAAGGGGGAACTATATTGTAAGGCGTAATAATACCAGGAGTAGTTTGGCATCCGCACAGTAAAGTGAAGATTACTGCGCCGATTTCGAACTACTCCTGGTATTATTACGCCTTACAATATAGTCCTAAAGAACTCGTCAAAGCTAAGGTAAGAACATATCTCAGTATGTAAAAACGGTGGCCTATTCCTTTAAACTGTGTCTAAGTGCAACATCTTTACAGCAGGTTTTAAGCACAAACATGGGACAGATTTGCCTCTTTTGCCTCTCGCAGATTTGCATTAGTAAAAACTGAGTACCGTGATGTTGAACAGCAGTTTTAAAAGTATATATGAAGCTTGATGCTCAATTGCATGACAAATAAAACATAGGCTATACATAAAATAGTTATTGCTGTTTTTGAGCTGAAACAGTTCAATTAACAAAGTCCATATTTTGTCCTTTTGAACTGTGATTCTTTTGTTTATTAGACTCAAACGGTGTCACTGGCAGGATCTTGGTCATAGCTCAGGAATGACCCTGTTAAGCCAAATGTCCAGTTCTTTTTGAAATAAAGTGTGGAAAAATGCAGTGACTACACAATAAGAAGCCGTGTGGAATGCTTCGGTAAATACTTTTCATCATTTATAAAACATTCACACGGTTAACATAGCACCATCCCTGTGTTTGATTAAGGTTTGGCACAGGTGAAGGGTTAAAGTGATAGTCTGTAAGTTTAAAGGTTTTACAAATCTAATACATTGGTATAACTGACCGCCTGGGCCTGCAATTTGATGTAATGCAAGTACTATAAAATAATTAAATCCATTCAAAAATCCTGTTGACCAATGATGCGACCTGTGAACCGGCCTGTCAGGTCCAATCAGGAGGAGGGGGAGGAGCTTGATCGTTTACTTTAGAAAATTGTGTTCCTGCTCTTCTCATTTTGCAAACTAAGAAGGGCTTTCTGGTTAAAGAGGGGAACTTACAGACTATCACTTTAATACTGCGCAGTTGTGAGAGACAGCGTTTGTTCTATGGCAATATTAGCAAAATGAGAAAGTACAAACATGTGGCACATTGTTACAGGTTTTATTACAGAAAGAAGTGAAACTGTTTGAACAGTTATTACAAAACGAGGAACACTTTTGCCATCATTGCCAACTTCTCCTGCATTTGGACTCGTTCACGTAACTCAAGCTTATCTCAATCGAACTGCTCAAATTCACCCTATTGTGCCGCGAAATTGCAATTCCAAGAAAAGGCACGAGCCAGCCGAAACTGAAATGATTTCTGTTTACGCCATGTTCTTCGTGGAATGCGGTGAGTAAAAAGCAGATGTGACTTCACTTAAGAAGATGACCTCGGTCGATCGCGCTGAAAGTGAAACACGAATGTCGACTTAACGATTATTGGAAGGAGGAAACATTAAACACAACTCAAAAATGTCAACTTTTTTTACATTTATTCGTTGTGCAAGTATTGTGTTTCTTGTAATGCAGTTTCCAATTCTCGTGACACAATGACAGAAAATCGCCTCGGAAAGCTCGTAACGCTCCTTTATCTATCGCCATTCCACTGAATTTCCAAAAAACACAATTAAGACATTTCACATTACGCAGTCATCTGCAAAACTTAACCTTGACTTGAGCACTGTCTGCGCTTTTCAGCCTCCAGCAGCAATTTAAACTCTGACATTTCTTTTTTTTTTTTTGTCAGATAGTGTAGCAGCAGTGATTAAGTCAAGCAATAATTCAAAATGATGGAAGGAAAAGACGTGTTTGTGACTTTAAACAGGATATTGTGTTTTTCGAAGGGATTAGGTATCGTTTCAAGCATGTCATGTTAAAAAAAAAAAAGAATGCTATATTGATCTAAAACTTTTCAGCTATTCCTTTCCTTTCTTTGGGTGTGCTGCGACTCGCCTCTGTCTCTTTAAGAGCAGGAGAGGTAGATACAGCACTTCCTGGTTGGGTGGAGCCCAATACAAACTTTAGATATGTTTTTTTTTTTTTTGGGGGGGACGAGGGGATATCATAACGTGGTGGAAAGTTGATTGTACCTTTACCCATGAGTTTAGACTGTTTGTGAATACATGTGGAAGAAGAGGGATGGAGGTAAGGGAAATAGTCCAGCTTCCTGACAGACAGGCGGATGGAGCTGTTGTTCAGCCGGTTGGACCTGGCAGCCGAATGCTAACGCTGGAATACTACTGCAGAGGTTCGTTTTTCTGCGTGAAACCAATGAACTTTTCCAGACTAACTTTTCCAGTGCGACTGATGATGCCCCTGGCTGTAAGCATGCACAGCGCCCCCTGCTGATCACTACGTTTCCCGAGCCAGCTCCTTGCCTCAGAGCGTTGAGTGTTTTAAGACAGAAGGATGTAGCGCGGATTTGCCAAACCCTACATTGAAAATAACTGGAAAGTGGAAAATGGATTTGATCACCATATAGTGAACGAGTTTGCTGAGCAGAAGCCTCGCAAAGGTTACTTCAGACGGGTGAGTGAAAGTTTGGCCGCTGTGCCATCGTCTGTTTGCTTTTTGATGAGGCCATTGTTGTGCCGTAAGCTAACGTGGTGCGTTCAGTGGGTTGGATTTGTTTGCGTTTGGTTTGGTGTGTGCAGGTTACAGATAATATAACGCAGTCAAAGTCCATGGCACTAATGGCCGTGTGTGTGTTCTTCTTTCCCTCTGGTCAAATGTGTGTGTGTGTTGGGATAATGTTGCTAGTTGTCATTGTGTTGCTAGTTGCTGTAGAGGTCGGCTCTATGGGAAGTGGATTTATGCACGAGATATTTATTTATATACTACCTGTTTGCAAGCCTTTTTCTTTTTCTTTTCTTTGATGGCACATTTTTCTTGCTTTTTGCCTTTTCTCCACTAAATGAGATGTAAATGAGCCCTATTGTCACTCCAAGCCGAGGTGAGAACAGCCCAAAAGTTTACAGGCCAGTTTCTGTGGTTAGAAATATTCCGGGGTCCTTAACTTCAAATTGCTCTTACTTCTCCAAATAATATCAGATATCTATGTGTTACACTACACTTAAACAATCTGTGAAAATCTCAAAATGCCCCAGAACAGACATGTGTCCCTGGTTCCTGTGACTGGGCACAAATGTGAACGATCAACGTTGTTTTTGCCACAGTAACTTCAAGGTTTTAGGAGTCATTAGCAACTCTCTTCAGATTTTAACTGTAGGAGAATTCAACCCGAATGTGCAACGGCTGTTTCAATCAATGTACATTTGGAACAGGACAAAACATGCTTTCAATAGACGGCAATAAGAAGAAAATCCTCTTAGAGAAGATGAATCATCAACCTCTACGCAGTTACATCCTTCTTAAGTATTGAGGAAACTATGCTGAGGTTCATTTGGTTCAATTTCAAACTTTTTGAGGTTTGATCGGCTGTTAGCAAAGACGGTCCTGCGTTTGAGCAGATGCAAAAGGCCGGAGTGGACGGACGGCCACGACACCGTTAATTTGTCGACATGACGTTGGCAAAAAAAAAAAAAACGGTGGCTCATCTTCTTTTAATCATGAGCAATTCCCACTTCTGCAGTGAAAAAGTGCCTCCTCGCACGCTGATGTAAATTATAAAACAGAATATCAATGGCGGGGCGGCTAAAAGCAGGTCTAGAAGCCACAATTATGCATAATATATCCACTATAAAAACATAATTCAATACAATTAAAACGTAGTTATTTCCGTTGATCTGAAGTGGCACAGACGAAGGAGGAGAGTGGCAATTAGTGGGGCAGAGTTTCGCCGGAGTTCAACAGCGATCGGCTCTTAATTATGCAAACGCTTAACAGCAAACAATTAGTATGCGAAACAGGTGAGAGCCAGATCAGCACTGTGTCAATGTGTTCACTTACAGAAACAGGGGGGGGGGGGGGGGGAGGGGGACTGGCGCTTTGGACTTCTTGGCGACCGCACTAGAATTATAAGAGGTACTATATAGTCCCAGTAGAGTAACATTTGACCCATGGGCTGTGGACTACCCATCTCCAGATCTTGAGCTATAGATTCACAGTCATGAGTACTAGCTGGAGGATTAGACTGACAAAATAGAAGCCTCAACCTCTTAACCCCCGCCTGAAGTTCAACCTTACCCAAATCTAAGAGCGTCAAAATAGCGACAAATGAGGATGAAAATGCAACAAAACAGGCAACAAAAAAAGTGATAAAAATTTGACAAAACTGGCGACAAAAACACAACAAAACAGGTGACAAAAAGCGGCCAAAAAGCGGCCAAAAAGTGGCGACGACGCAAGGAAAAATCAGTTTTGCAGGTCTTAGATTTCAAATGCTCCATGTGATTACGCCTAACAACATCGTTCCCCTTTTTTGTGAGAAAATTGAGATGTTTAATTTTGTGTGACTCAAACGTAATTATTATTATTTCACCCAGGGAAATAAAAAAAAATAAAAAAACATGCAAGTATGTTGGCGTATAGCAGTGGTGGAGAAGTAAGTATTAATAATAATGGGTGTTTTTTTGTTGTTGTTTTTTTTACTACAAACAACTTATATGTCGTATGTCTCACCTCTATGAAGAGGACCGGAAGTCCTACCCCCAAAGGTACCTACCCTTTCCGTAAAAAATGTTAATTTGTTTAAAAAACTTGTAAATGTGTTTTCACTGTTTGTAAATTTGTTTCAAAACTTGTAAATGTATTTTCACTATTTGCAAATTGGTTTCAAAACTTGTAAATGAGTTTTTTACTGTTTGTACATTTGTTTCAAAACTTGTAAATGTGTTTTCACTGTTTGTACATTTGTTTCAAAACTTGTAAATGAGTTTTCTACTGTTTGTAAATTTGTTTCAAAACTTGTAAAGGTGTTTTGCACTTCCAGGCCACCATAAGTGAGAGAGGGATGTTGTACATCCAATTACACAATTACTCAAACTTGGCTGTAAATACTGTTTAATTGGCGCTAGCCCACAGTTAGCTTTTCCCGTTAGCCTGTTAGCTTCTTCTTCGTGATTCCATTAGTGTGTATTGGTGACACCTACCTGGTGGCAGGAAAGTTGCAAGTGTGCTTTTCTGGCCCAAGAGACCAGGCTGAGATGAAGGACCCTCCAATCATCCCATTAACCAGAGGGACATTTTTTAAGGTAAACAAGTTACTTAGAACTGCTTTAACTTAGCTGAGAGCTGGATATCTCTATCGCACAGCATAGTTATTTTAGATTTATACAAGGTTTTTATAATACACTGCAGAAACCCACAGCAAAATCTAAACTTTTGAGCTTTAAACAATGCTAAAATGTTCCCTAATTGAAAAAAAAAAAACCTGTGTCGTAATTCACTGCATTCAAAAAGTTGTGAGTAATCCTCGGGTATTCCGGTTTCTTCATCTTCCGTGCCCGTGTGCTATACTTCCTGGTTACAGCTGCGTCATTCTTCAAAACCCGAAAACTGTCCTCCACATTATTAAACCTTATAATCCGACATATGATTAAGCCCCACATGCAGGATGTGTCCACTCTGAGGTATTTTCACAACAATAGTATCTCATCATTTCTATTTGGTGAAATGTTTCTCATGTGTGAATGTCCGTGAATTGAGAGACGTGTCGCATCACAAGTATTGTTTATACCATACATCCACTTTCTAAATTGCACATGTTCCTCGCATTGAACCCTCCTGGAGCGGCTATTATTTCTAATGCCCGTGTTTGGCAAATGGCTTTTATACAACAACCAATGTCATCCGCTGCAATTTGGCTCATCTATCCACTAGTCATTGAGCCGGTCACAGTGGCTGCCCGCGCCTCCATCAGCCCCGCCATATTAGACCTTATCTATATGTGTACCTCCGGATATGATGACGCATTCGCTAACCCTAAGGCGGCTTCGGGGAAATTGGAATTCTGATTTGACTATTTGTTCATTCCTCATCTCTCCAGTCCCGATCCATCCCCGTCCCCTGGTGCCAGCCCACATAAATGCTCTCTTAGACGCTTTCATATCGGAGAAGATAGGCCTCCTGCCGTGCGAACAAAACGCCCGACTAAAGTGTCTAATCATAGCTAAAGAAAATCAAATAGATGTTTGATTATGCCGTGGGAAACATCGCCAGCTTTTTTCAGTTACAAACAATCACAGGCACTTAGGGACGGCGCCACGCGATTACTCCGGGTCTGCTGTTTAGTCGATTACGGAGACAAAGGCAGTGCTCTATGGCCACACACGGAGCGGCATTAAAACATTATCTCGGGTGGCTGCCTGTTCATGTTTTTCTTAGATTTTGAGGTTTTGAGCTTGTTTACATTGGCGTCATATAGACTTTCACCTGGAAACAAATATGGTCAAACTTACACAAGAAGATGCTTTATAATTTTGCACGGATTCAATGTAGATTGATAGGAAATGGCAATCATGACATTCTGGCGACATCTGAATGATTCTTTTCAGTCTCCTTCTTCACATGTGTCCTCCACCACTGCTGTACACCAACAGATGATTTCCATTATGTTTCTGCATCTTTTACAGTCTAGAATGCTTCACCAAACTGGTTCCGAGGCCTATGCTGCAAAGCTTGATGAACATCTCATGGATTTGTTCCTCTAACAAGGGCTTACAAACCCAGATATGAAGCTTGGGGATCAGTGGTACTAGCAGTCAGTTAAGTAAACCCTGGGTTCCTCTGAGGATTGGTGTGCGGCGCATGTTCATGTGAAACACAGACACAGTTCATCTGAAACATCAAAACATATCGCTAAACTCATGACGAATATACAGTATTATACCAGTCAGTGAGAATTCCAAGGCTGACTGCCGTGCATTATCTTTGTATAACGTAGTCCGGTAGTTGACTGACAGGAACAGATGAGATGGGTTTTGTGGTTGATTTCAACATTTTTGGCCAAAAAAAAACTTGTGATGGATGGGAAGTAGAGGAGAGTGAGCAGCTAGGTTAGCCTACTGTTAATAAAATATGAGCTTTCCATTTCTATTAAAAACGGTTAAGGCACTATTCATTATCTTCAGGCGTACATAAAATGATCCCAGCACTTAAGCATGTTTGGATGGATTAGTAAAGTCAAACATAAAAGTTTTCAAACTCATGGGACCAAGATATAAGCGACTCCACTGACACTGTTTCCATAAACAGTTGAGCTTCAAGTAGCTAACTAGCTAGCTTCAGGTTAAACAGCGTAAAAGTGAAATAACTCCTGCCCAGGAGTGTCACATACTAGCAGTGTTTACTTCCATGGAAAGTGCTGGGTTAGTCCTGTTGTGTTGTGATTCTGGTGAAGCAGCGTGTGCTGATGTTGTGTCGTTGCACCTGACGGAGATCCTCGTAGCAGCGAGAGAATGGCTCGCTCTGACACGAGTGATCGGACAGTGTAAGATCGGCTAAAACCCACATAAAACAGTCCCAGTAGTTGGGCATATCTAGCCAATTTAGTAACAAAACAAACAAAAAAACATTTGTTAGAAAATGTTGCATTTGTGGGTCCGTGGTATAAGCGGATTAAACAACTCAGAGCCGTGCATTAGACGGTTACAATGCTGTGTTCTTGTGTGCATTATAACCGTCTAATGCACAACTTAAATGCAACACGCTTATGCTGACGAGAAATAAGACTTTTTCATGCAGTCGCTTAAAATCTGCATCAACCACGTGTGGAAAAAGGTTTCAACAGGATGTAGGAGTTCTCTCGCCGCTCCTTCCTCTTCTTCCCTCTCTGCTCCCCACTCCCCCATACACCACAGAGTCTGGGTGACATAGCGGAGGATTCTTTCCTCTGATTGGACACAGAGTCATCTTAGAGTCATTATCTGAGCCGGGAACTATAGCTGGTCCAGAGCAGGTTTTGTGCTAATGGCATGTTTCCATGGAGCCCTGATAGAAAGTAGTAAACTTACCCCGCTAACCCTCTAATCCAGCTCCTTAGTATACCCCTCTGATCCGGTCCATTGAAAGTCTCTCCCACACTGACTAGCATGTTAGCTAGTCCGCAGCTATTTAGAAACACATCATTTACCATGCAGCTCTGGTCACTGTTGCACAAAAGGAGGACGAACAGACTTTGCTGGCCATAAGTATTGAAAAACACTTTATAAAAAGCTTGTTGTTCGTTGTGGATAAACAGCAAGGGAAGAGGAAAAAAATCATACGGTTCCTGGGGAGTGCCGTAAAGAGTCTGACTAATTTTCCGCTTGAAAAACATAATTTTGCCCGAGACAAATTTGTGTTGAACGCTGCAGTAATTAGAACGTGGAAGGCCGTCACTGTGAGCGATGACAGGCTTTTTAATGCAGCGAGCGAGATACAAAGAGGCGCAAACAGAACAACAAAAGGGAAATTAAGTAAACACATTAGCAGCGTATTATGATACCAAACTTTTAATTAGAATTTAAATACGTGGGTGATTATGGAAACGGGCGTCACTCAGATGTAATTATTTATGATTCAGCAGAGCGACAGTACTGGAGAAGGTTATAAAGAGAAATATCAATATATACAAGACATCAGTGTGGGCTCTATTTTAACCTTTGTACTCATGGATAAATGTGTGGGAGTACAGTAAGTAGAAAGACAATATGTTAATGTGAACGAATATTCTCTAAATCAAGGGTGGGCAAACTAAGGCCCTGGGGCAAAATGTGGCTTGCCGAGTCCCTCAATCTGACCTGCAAAACATGAAAATGTCCGATGCATTGCCTCTAAAGGGGTAAAAAAAAAAAAAAACACGTACTACTCCATCACCTCTTTTCGTATCAGAATTGCTTCCTCTGGAGCCAGGGCAGGCCTCTCCGACCATCAAATCCAGACCTTTGGTCCTCCAGGGGGTCCCGAAGAGCTGGGTTCATCTGAGACTGAGGCCCCCCCATTGTCTCGCCCAGTTTCATTCTTCACAATAACCTTGTGAATAAAATCTTAATTGCACTTTGTTGTGGCGTGGTCCTTGCTAGTGCCATGGAGTTCATATTTATTGACTGTAACTTCAGGAGCAGGACCACGCCTCAAACAATCACTCTTTCCATACCAACCACTCTTGCAATTACCTAACCATACCTCTAATTACCCATGAGCCATATATACTAAGCCAAGCCTGCCCACACCCCACTCTCTCTCCCTCCAAGTCTGTTTTATTTTTCAGCACTGATTCTTCCCCTCCCCATCTAGAACCGCCACCTTAACGTGGGAGGGGGTGGGGGGGTGTTGAGCGACCGAATGATCCAAGGAGCTCTGTTGTCGGGGGCTTGGTGCCCCTGGTAGGGTCTCTCATGGCAGGTCCGAGGTGACGGGTCAGACAAAGAGCGGTTCAGAAGCTCCTTATGAGAGACCAACAGGCCAGTTTAACCGTGAGGCCGTCCTTCCGTGGACCCACCACCTGCAGGAGGAGCCATAAGGGGCTGGTGCAATGTGATTTGACCTGGCAACGGAAAGGTGGAAGGAAATGAATGGATGGATTCTTCCACACTATAACCTCATGAATTAAATCTTATTTGCACTCTGTTGTGTCATGGTCCTTGCTAGTGAAATAGCACCAATGTTTTCATTGGCATAAAGAAAGATAATGCATAACTGCTGCTATTTTGTTGCTTAAAACATGTGTTTATATGATAACAATCTATTTCTGAAATGGACTTTTCTCAAATGCTCTCGTGGCAAGTTCAAAATCCCAATGTGGCCCTCGCATCAAAAGGTTTGCTCATATCTGCACTAGATGCTACTTTAAGAAGAAGAAAAAAAACCTTCCTCTACTGCATCTTTTGGTCTAAAATGACAATGCACTTAGCCCCAAACACCTCAGATTAGAATCAAGCACATCCTCTGTCTCAGTCGCCTTTTTTGGGTATTCAGGATTCAGTTATTCCAAAAACCGCAAAACATGGAGGCTGAAGATATAAGAAGAGGAAACAGTAAGAAAGTCTCTTCATAAGTGGCTCGTTTGGAATTTCAAGAGGCTCGCATTTGAAAAGTGTCGGGAACGCAAACTATTTTGTGCTTCTAATTCTATGGCTACACTTCGCAATACTGCGGTTGCTAAAGACTCAAAACACACTACTACTACTTCTTCTATTGCGGCTGTATTTCCTGCTACAAATGGCATTGTGTAATCACATGTTTGTTTAAAAATTGCACAACAAACCGACAACAAACAAGTACAACATAAAAAGGAAAAAAATACCCTCACAAGGTTAGAAAGAGCAAGATGTTCCGATTTATTTTTTCACATTCAAAGTCTTGAGGGATGTGCTCGAGCGTGTGGGAGGATTTTCGAAGAAAAAAAACAACAAGTCGACCAATTTCGTATCACAGTGAAAGATTTCGCCTTTACCGACTTTCGCTGACGGATTGGAAACTGAATGCCAGGGAGTTTGGCTTTCTTGGCGCAATAACTGGTGGGAATGTATGTGTTGGACAGGGTGAACGGTGGAATAGCACAAACCGCAATAAAATCAAACTTTACCACACACTACGACGAATCAAAGCTCGTGGCGCAGTTTTCAGACCAGATTGAAGTTCTAGGCGGGCTGTGTTCGGACCCCAGGCCTTAGTTGGCTCTCATCTGGTTTAGAACCTATAAGTGTGCCTTACAAATGTGCCTTGGCTGGGCATCTGGCAGAAAATCTGTCAGGGGGAAACGAAGCCATAAGTAGAAAGAAGTATGACAGAAACAATAGCTGTGTTTAATTGCGAGCCTGCATGTCTTCCATAATGTTGAAAGACTTGAAATGAATTCTCACGCCACACAGATGGTTTTAATTCCTTTTCATAATGTGCGGATTCGAGAAGAAATGACACCCAGATTCTAGCGCAATTGGCAGCAACAAATGTCTAAATATGTACATCTGTTCCGCTGTTCTGAAACACTATGGAAACGTCTGAAAAAATTTCGAAAATGTAAACTACAGCATCAATCAATTCAACAGGTTTTTTTTTCTGCCATCATTAAAAATCCTTCAATAGATTGGAAAGACTCTGCAGGAATGTTCATGTAAAGTGTTTATGAACTGAAGGAATCTTTGACCGTTCTTGGAGCTGTTTCTTCCCAAACCCTGCTGGCGAAGAGAGCAGACTGGATGCCTTCGGACAGCATGCTACAAAGTTTGTTTTGTAGCAGAAACCGCAGGCTCGAACCCACACAGATTTTTCATAACTATAGACGAGACTGTTCCTCTGAACGATATGGTACGAAAGGCCTACGACGCTGCAAATGTAAAAGACGCGATATATTCCATTCAGACAGCTGGTCACAAACAAATCGTATGCAATTATATCAACTTATTTCTTCAAAAGATACAAAGTTAAGCATGTCTGAGAGTGAATCTTACAAACATCACCTGTAGCAATTTAAGCACTTGCTCTAAAGGCCTATTCACACTAGCGTGATAATCTTCTGTGGAGCCGGTTTTCAGGGACTGGTCCCTCTGACGCCGCAGAAGGAACGCTGCGTGCTAACCTGACAAATGGACGGACGTCTTTGTGACAGAAAAATACATAAAAAGGTGACTCTCTGAGAACACAATTCGCACACTACCAGAAACTGTCACCACCAGGTGTTTGAACGGGGACAGAAGCACAGTGCTGGGGTTTGGGTCGCTTCAGTGTAGATGTTTCTCTTAGCAGGTGAGAAGGGGGGCAGACGGGAGGAAAACTGAGCAGACAAATTGTCACCCTGACCCCCCAAACAGCGACAGGGCATTGGGTTGCTGTGAATCCACCTTAAGTGCACTATACACAGTCAAGTGCAATGGCAGCAGCACACAACCCATTATGATGAGTGCTACAATACCCCCTCTGACCACCATACTCCTGCTTGCTCAGCCTTTGCCCCGTCACAACCTTAACCCATCGACGACCCCTCACTCCTCAGCTCCTGTAAAACACTCCAGGTGCCCCGCCGGGCCGGCCAACCCCATCCATCATGGCGTAGCAGACACAGTATACTCACAGCAGCGCCTAGTTCCGCATACACCGCACTCCTCCTCGACGCTTTCCTCCGAGGCTGCATTTAGTGCAGGGGCTATCGATCGGGCCGCTGTAATTAACACGTACCGCGACTGGGGATAAATCAGCGCTGATGAATGGCTTTCTGCTCCCTTTGCGGTGGCTGCGTTTTGCTCAGGAGACGAGGGGGCAGCGGGTGAAGGGGTCATTTATAGCTGAAGGAGTGATGGCCGCAACCGCAGGAAAAAAAAAAAAACAGGGTGAGGTGAAAAGAAAGTGCCCCAGTCAACGGCGTAAATCTGCAGCACAAAGCGATCACAACCCCAAGGCGCCCGCCGGGGCAACGGAGGTGCAGGAAGTCAAGAAAATATGAGAAATGCTGAGAGAGAAACAACCAGCCCGACCAAGAATAAAGACCTACAAATCCACTTGTCATGCACAATAATTTGACATTTCGACTGGTAAATCCGCTGAATCCGAACATTTATTTCATCGCATGTGCTTTTGTTGGAGAAAAATGGGTTACTACGACACGATCATGCCTTGGGTTGAAGACAAGTTTGTACTCTGAACATTGTGCTTCTGCATGTCTCCTATGATCTGTTGGCAATCGTCCAATAATACACAAAGAATAACACATAAGACCACAAAGTCGACACAGCTTGCCAGTTGGACGAGAGTTTGGCATTGTTCGATTGGCGACTGTGCGAACTTCCACACCCATGCCCTTGAATGTGTCACTGCCCACTCTGCAACCTGACGGGACTTAACATCTTTGACCATTTGGAGAAGAGAGTTGGACCATTCTCGAAACATCAGAGAAATGTCCAGTGGTGTCAAGGTCTGTCAGCCATCAGAAATCCATACTGGTGTTTCTCGCCGTCCTTTTGCCTTCCCCTTCATCCACCCCTCCATAAATTAACTATTGACGATTGCGTGCACTTTACAACTCTAAAACCTCCTCATATTGCTCCCGTTCCTAATTACCGAGCTGTCGCTGCGGCCCGCGTTAAACCCTTCAGCTCAGGCGATGACAAGAAGAGCCGCGCGAAGGCTCAATCTCACCAAGACAATTCCATCCAATCCTGCTTTACTGGCATTCGCAAACAGCAGCAATCCAATTACCAACTTAATTTCATTCTTTCATTCTTATATATGAAATATCGCTGGAGAGGTTTTTGATGCCGTGGGCCGCACAAAGCGAGGACACTGCGGGGGAATAGGAAATAAAAGCACATTTGGAGATATCCGTTTGAAACTTTGGTTGTAGATCAGGGACATGAAAAAAAATACGGTCAAGATGCATTGTGAGTTTGCTATCATTTAATGGGATTTTTCAATAACGGCGGCTTTTCCTAGATACAGAAGGACAAAAGTCATTACATTCCACTACTAGAAACAATTCTGGTATTGTAGTTAGTGTCCTTAGACTGTGAAAGAATACCATTTTGAGAAAACTCACCCTGAAGTATCTGCGAACTAACAAGAGATCATTGTGTTGATTTGTCTTTGTTCCCTGGTGAAAGCTTTCATGTTTAGCGACCAATCGGGCCCGAAGCCTGAAAAAAAAAAATGACGAGACTTGACTCCAGAGAAGATGGAGGACTTTTTTTCTTTTTTTTTTGATGCGAGTTCGAAAAGGTCGAGATGGAAATTGGGGTTGGGCTCAAACATGCCCATCAATTTGCACTTCATTTTCACTCAACTGGACTCGTGTCCGTCTTCCTGAAGAGGGTTAAGTGCTTTCCGATTTGCAGAGGGCAGAACAACGGCGAGGCAGATAATAGCGGGGCTTGAGATTTGACTTTTTGGAAGCGCAATATTTGTTATTTCTGTTCGCCGTGTGAGAGGTGGGGTGAAGATTTCCATTTGGGTGTTCTCATGCAGAGCGAACTGTGCTTGACCTTAATCTGTTAGATAAATATATGGTTCCTCGGCTTAAGTGGTTCAAAAAAAAGAGAATACAGATGGTGTTTTGTGGGTTTCCGGTTTGTCAGTAAGCTGAAGACATAAGGTGCTCTGGTTTCCACTTCCACATAGAACATGTACAACAGTATACGATCTGGAGAGAGGCCTCTCATTGGGACTGGGCCAATATCTTTGCTTTATCCACTTGTTTGTAGTTTAAGGTGAGACACGGCAGGTGGAAACATTGACGTTTTCATGCTGTGGTCAATTTGGAGATTTACCCTTGTTTTCTCCCTCAGCATGTTACTTTTAATGTCAAGACCATACTCTACTCTGTTTTTTTTGACGTTTTGTTTAAGATTTTATCCTGAAAATTGTATCCTTTTTATCCTACAACCCCAAAGTGCTCCATCGTCTTCCCACAAATACTGACAAGTTTGGTGTCCAAGTGGTGCACGGAACCTCCCCGACAAGACTCTGCAAACCATATATGGCAATTTCCTTTTGTTGACAACAAAACTTTAGGTCTCGTTTTCACAAAATTAGGTTCTTGCACTGTTGCGACAACATAGTCGCTCCTACAGACTTCAAATTTTCCAGTGTTGTATTTAAAATTTTAAAATGCATTCCATACTTGGTGGTGGTAAGCTACTATTTCAACCACAGCTGCCATGGGGTAGACTGACAGAAGCGAGGCAACCAGTCTGCGCCATCGGCCCCTCCGACCACCACCAACCACTCACTCACACACACACTACATTCGATAGGCTTCCTGGTGTTACCAACCGGTTTCCCATCCAAGCCCTTCCCAGTTTAGCTTCCAAGGTCTGACGGGATTGGGCAAAGCAAAGGCGGTAATAAGATTATATTATCACCAGCCAGAAAACTCACAATATCTGACTCAATAAATAGATATAAGGCCTTTATTATTTAAAGGGACTATACAGAGTTTAAAAATGTTAAAATTACATGTTCCAGCCATGTCCTAATGTGTAGAATGAGCCCAGACCTGTTCACCACAAATGCCTCTAAAATCCTGCGCTGTCACTCAAAAAGTTGTTGCTTCGGGTCCGAAGTGCCGTCATGCACGAGCTTAATATAGAACCTGCAGTTACGCACAAGACCTGGGGTGGCAGTAGTGAGTATAAAATGACCAACTTGCATCTTTCGTTCAAAAGAGCTGGTTGGTCATGAACGTCACATCCAAGACATCCAAAATCCTAACCAATACATAAACAAAATGAAAGTATACATTTAAAACTGGCTCCATCCATTACTCAGAATCAGAATGGGTTTATTGCTATTGTCAGTGAAGGAGCATTTGGAAACTATTTTCTTTGGTGTAATTCTGCAACATGAAACATATTAAACAAGTAACAAAATGAATAAGAAGTCTGTAGGATTCTGATATCATCACCAAAAATAGAGGCAGTTTTGTCCATTTGTACGCATGCAATCCCATATTTTTTTTTCCTTCTGTCTATACCATTTAAAAACAGAGATTTTTAGTTGACTTTCTCCCGTTGGTTCTTGGTTCGGTTCGGAATGATTGACGTCAGTGTGCGTTCACCAACAAACAGACGTACTTTTCTGATCCCAACCCAAACTTCTCCCCATCAGAGGCTCACAGCTGTTTCTAGCGCTCCGCAAATAC
Source organism: Gobius niger (assembly GCF_951799975.1). NCBI lineage: Eukaryota > Metazoa > Chordata > Actinopteri > Gobiiformes > Gobiidae > Gobius > Gobius niger. The sequence goes on along the minus strand of NC_136852.1, from coordinate 27,728,542 downwards.
GATCCTGGAGACACGATCCAGTCTGCTGCCGTTGATTACTGCCTCCTCCTCTGAGTATTCCCGGGGCCTAAATGAGCTATAGGCTGCACGGTGCTGGCAGCGCCAGCCCCATCCTTTAGCGCCCTGATTGATCGCATTACAGTTAATTAAATATTGGCAAATTGCTCCCATCCAAGGTTGGCCCATTAAAGTTTACACCCTCGCCGCATCTATCACTCTGTGTCTGTTTTATCGCCGGCTCTTGTCGCTTCAGCCGCGTGCCGAGTGGATAATGATGAACGGCGAACCACTTCGGAGTCTCGTACGATCCCCCCCCCCGCCCTCGTATTTTCGGCCACGCGTCTTCAGCTTTATGCCAGCTTTTCATTTTTAGAGTAAAGAAAGTGTGACATATCCAATAAAGCCGTGCCTCTTTCATTTTTCTACGAGGGTGTTTCGGGATGAGGCTATCAGAGAGGGGATTGCGGAATGGACAGGGAGCATCAGCATGAGACTTCCGTAAATAGGTAGTGGCAAAATGCAATTGTTCAGCTGCCAACAAGTGTGACATCACAAGCCCCAGTAATGCTCAGAGACAGCGTGCACTCAATATCTGACAAGGATGGACTTTTTGCAAAGGTCTGTCTTTACTCGCTAACTTCACGTTTTCTTCCAGGTTTGATCCCGTGCATAGGTTTTCTTCGGACGCTATGGTTCCACTGCTAATAACTAACAACATATACACTAGGGTTCATAATCCTTCCTTTGTATATGTCCTATGGAGTCCTACTCCTATCTACACATCACTATGAACAAAGAGGCATCTTCAACACTTCTAGTATAATCATCATGTTAAATCAGGTGGCCTTCCTGATTTATCCAAGCTTGGGACTGACAATACCTGTCCTTTTTAAAATCCTTGTGATTTCAGTCTTAGGGAAGTAGAGCCACTCACAGCAAACACACATTTGTTTGGTCATTTCACAGGTCTTTTTCAACAATAACAATATCTGGATTCAAATAAATGCTTGTATTTAGTTTCATTTATTAGGTGAACTGTTTTGTGGTGTGGCTTTAGAATAATAGGTGTGTGTTTATAGAAAAGTCATCAATCAGCATTATAAATTAGTAAGCAAGTAAATGTTTTATTGTCATTGTACAATGGTGGCTGAGCCGCGCTGCCACTGTGGGTCAGCCTGAGCCGCATGACCTTGGAGGACGGGGAAACTGTAGCACCCGGAAGAAACATGGCTGGCTGCACTCTGTCTCCTCTGACCTCTGAAACGGTGCAGCGCCTCTTGGGTTTGTCCCTGTTCAGAGCGTGGTGTCCTGCACTGGTCAGCTCCATCTCCTCTTTCCTCCTGCAGCTCCCTTGGCTCCACAACAGTGTTTCACCATCTCCTCGTTTGTCGCTTTTTAGTTTCCTGTAACTTGTCTTGTGACGCCTCATCTGTGCTGCAGGTATGGGGGGCTCTTATATATTAAGTTAAGTTTGTATATATGCTAAAAAGATAACACAAGCAGTCACGCTGCAAAGCAAATATGTCGCAATAAATGCAACTTGAGCAGAGAAATGCTCAGAACGGGTCCGGTAATGGTTTAAAATGCAGTGGACCAAAATACAGACGCGCTTCAGCAGTCGACACATCCAAAATCAACAGGATTACTCAAACCTGCACGAGTAAAGCTAAGTACTTAATTAACAGTGTTTAGCAAGTTATTTTTAAATTGTAGTGTATTGTTTGATAGTAGTTACAGTTTTACAAATGTAATATGTTTGTATTACATATTACTGTTTCAAAAAAAGTAACTGAGTTACACTACTTTGAGTTACTTGCAGCAAAACATATAAACTGAAAATAGTAATAATGCAATTATTTATTTTTTATTAGCTAAACACCTGCAGATCTTATACACCAGTGTCCAACTTAATTTGGTGCTGCATTTTATTTGGGGGGCGTTTGGCACTTTTTCTTCCATACATCAATACAAACCATTTGAATGCACTTGTAATCTTGAGTTACTTAAACTGTAATGGCATAATATTCCCGTATTGTGTGTAAGTAATGTTATATTCCTCAGTTACTGGAAAAAAATAACAAGTTGCTTTTATAATATGTATCCATCCATCTATCCATCCATCCCTTCCATTTTCTTCCACTTTTCCGTTTCCGGGTCATGGGGTCAGCCTCTGGAGCTGCCCAAATCACATTGCATCAGCCCGTATGGTTCCTCCTGCAGGTGGTGGGCCCTTATATGAAACACCTTGCCGGAGTTAACATATAGAGACGGACAAAGATTGTTGGCCGCCTGGGTCCGCAGTGATTCATTTCACATGCGTTCTCTTCACAGGCCTGAGGGGAGGTGACGACAGCCCTTCAGCCACGGTGAGTCTCAAGACGCTCCAGAAAATCCTGCCCGTGCGTTTGAGCGAGTTTCAACCTGCCGTCAAAACGCGTGGTGAAAATCCTCATGGCGTCATCAACTATTCATTTGCCTGTGCCTTGTAGTGTTTGCTAACTAAAGCTAGCAGGTTTTAAAGGCCAGCTCGTTGCTCACTTCGCCGGCCTGTGGTCGTAATGTTCTGGCCGATCGTTGTATATTAGTGCTAATTAGCCCTACATCCCGAGTTTTCACGGCGACGCGGTTTCTAGGTGATTTTCAGTCATGTGCGCGCCAACAATAACAATGATGAAATAATTGGACGGAGTGTCGACAAACAGCCTAATTGGTTTCCAGCGGCGACGGGGAAACATTCAAACCGAGCGGCACAAATCCCAGGCGCGCGGGCTAATCACGTTTATGTAGCGGAGGAGGCAAACGCTATTGACATTTACGAACCTACACAATTATCACATCTGCACCGCGTCGTGAGGCGAGGCGGCGGACGGGCAAACAAGCCATTTCTGAGCAGACACGAGGCAGGTGGAGGTGATGTTTGCAGGGGGAATGAAAGGCCGAAAAGGTTAACATTTGCAACCTGACGCTAGCATTACTTCAGTGGACCATGGTTCATGTTGGCAGTGTTGTTATCACATAAAACAGCTATAGGCTCTAGAGTAAAATGCAAAGAGCGTCAAAAAGGTAGTATTCAACATCTCTCATTCTCTCTTCCGTATAGGGCCGTGAACGAAAATTTGCACACGTTTTAAAACAGAAGGAATCAAACTCGGTTCACACGAATAACAATAGCCACTTTGAATGAGAAATTTGAGTGCGCGCTCAGTTGGACATAGGTTTTTGATGGACAAAAGTTCTTAATGTATCATCTCTACTGGGTTGTTTTATTATCGAGGATTTCTGCCTCTCACCTCGAGGGGCTTGGCCATCAACAACTTGTACTAGATTGGTATACAGAATATTAAGCCTGCTGGTAAAATTGTATTTGTTGCCGACAAAGCCTCTTGAGATGAGGCGTATACAGCACTAAAACATCACAGAAACACTGCAGGTGAATAGGAGATAAAAGTGAACGCATCAATCTGAAACTTTTGTTCAACTAATACAAATATTGTGTCATTTTATGTTTTCATATGAAAATAAGGCGTTCTATGGATAACAATGGCCAAAATCGAAATAATGGGTTTGAATGGATTAATGGATTAAATAGGTTTAAATTTATGGGTTTATTATATTGAAATATTAGCTTTACTTTACTTTACACTACCTTGATACATTGTACCAAACTACATTTAGTACAAAGAAAACAATTAGTATTAATGCAATACCTATATTACATCCACCAGTGTTTCTCAACCAGGGGTACGGGATGAATGGGTTGCTTGAAGACTTAACAGTGGGTACTTAAACTATTTCTGATTAGAAAAAAATGTGAACTGATATTTTGAGGGAGGGGGCGTGGGGGGGGGATAGTTTTGGGATAATTTCAATTTCCATTTAAACACAACATTGTCTTTTTACTTACAAAATGTGCTTTTAAGTGATTGTTGGAGGCAGGCGGTACAAAGACAAGGGGTCAAACAAGGTTGGGAACCACTGACATGTGGAATAATGTGTATGTAATGTAATAAGACATAAGGCCCTAGTTAGGGTCTTATGTCTCATTACATTATGTACCTACAAAGTACTAATACACATTATGCCAAATTATGTCTCATATGAACTTTGCGCTCCTCTGAACACACCTCCCTGGTCACTCCCAAGTTCAAATACAAAAAAGTTTGGAGGCCGGTCATTTGCCGCGCAAGGCCCAAAGCTGTGGAACGCACTTCCGGTACAGCTTCGAAACAATACTGAGTTGAGTGTTTTTTAAATCACAGTTGAAGACACATTTTTTCAGAAAAGCCTTCGATACATAGCCACCGACTCGACTGCTGTTTTTATGCGTCTTTGTATTTATTGCTGTCTACTGTGATTCTTGTTTTTATCCTGGAAAGCGCTCTGGGCACCTTCTGGTTGTTGTTGGGCGCTATACAAATAAAATTTGATTGATTGATTGATTGATGCCATGGTGTATGTATCCCACAGGTACAAGTCATTACACATTTTTACACAGCACGTTGCACTGCACTAAATTTGGCAGGTACAGTATATCAAGTGTTAAACAAAGTGTTACCAAAACATTAGACACAGAGATTCTTTCGGAGAGGATTTTGTTTATCTTGTTTAGTTTTGAATAAGCTATTTATAAGTGAAAGAAAGTATAGGCCTTTATATTTTTGTAACATCTATATGCGCATGTATATTTCTCTTGTCTATAGCCTCAGCTTTAGAAAGGAACTCACCACATGCGGATAACAGCGCAACCGCCTTTTGTGCTACAAGTGGATACCAAACGGGTCCATATTTCTGAATGAGCACACGTGTGAAAGTCAAGGGAGCGCCGCGTTGTCGCAGAAATTTCCTAGAAACAGTTTTGTGCATACGCAGCACATAGAGACGTTTAAAAAGCAAACCGCCGGAATTATTACTCACTCTAAAAGCATCGGGACAAAGAGGCGTGCGCGTTAATTGAAGCAGGTCTGAGTGAGTGTTTTTGCGACGACAGCGAAGGCTATTTTGGCAAGATCTAGGGTTTTATTTTAGTGCTGGTAATTGAATAATAATTGCCCCAAATGCACTCTCAGTAATCGGCGTGTGTGTGTGTGTATAAATAGCATTGGTCTCGGAGGTCTGACGCTCTGGCAGTGCTCGCGCAGAGTAAACCGAGCCAAGTGGAGAAAATATTTGGAGAGATCTTGGCTCGGGCGCCGGCTCCATAGAAGTGAGTGCGCTTGGTTCTTTTTCGATGTCAATAACGCTGTCCTGGCACATTCTCAGAAACAGTTAGTTATAACTATTGAGATGGCCGACAGCACCCGTCTGCCAGCTCTCGTTATTTACTGACGACCCCTTGCACGGCGGCACGCTGGAAATCTGTCGCCCCCTCGAATCTGACCCCTCTCTGATATTAGTTTGTGATTTTGATTTGATTATGTCATTATGCCGCAGACTGTAGTATGAATTAAATAGTTGTAGGATAATTCATCTGTATTGCAGGCAGTTTTAGAGGTCCCCTTTAGCGATAATGACCTTCTGCATTCATTTGTGAGTTTGTGAAAGTAAGAACTTGATCTCAGGTTAGCACAACTAAAGGGATTGCAAAACAACGTTGTACAAAATGTGGCCATTTGTCTGTTAAAGAGGGGGTATTATGCTTTTTTCAATCACATGGCACCAGTCTATATCACACTACAATGATGACCAAACCTTCTGTTGGTCTGTAAATGCAGTAAATTAGAATAACTGCCTTGTATAAAATTGCTCTCTCAAAATGGCTGTAGTGAATGTCTTGAAATAGGCCTCTGTCTCTTTAAGAACCTCTGACCCTTTCCGACACGCCCCCTCCACACGCTGTCTGTGGCATCAGTGGGGAGGGGGTTCTGCTGAGGAGCAGTGGTTGGTTACTCGGCTGGTGACGAAAGCTCGGAGGCGTCTCCAGGAGGTGGGGGCGTTCCTAGGAGGACACAGGCAAACCTATCCCTAAAATGGCCGCCATCAGAGTTTTTACTGATTGCTCAAAAATATGTGAATGTGCCAAGGCAACACTTCAGGCATGTTTTTAATGACATAATAACATGATGTAAAGCTTGAAAAAGTAGATTTTGCATAATACCCCCCCCCCCCCTTCTTTAACATATACTCTTAATCTAGTTGGGAGAGTCGGGGCGTTTCCCGGTGGGCCGTGGAACTTTTGGGCCACCAGAAAAAGATACAGGCCCAAAGGCTTTACCTGGGCTGCTGTTTTTTTTATCATGTAAATCAATCCAATAATGACTGAGGTGTTGAAATCAAAAAGAACTTTCACATTGCACTTTGCATTCAGGGATTGGACGTTGGAAGCTGAACTGACTCAGAGCAGGGATGTTTAAGTTGGTGCAGCCCAGTGGATATAATGCAGAAGTGTGTGCGTGAGTAAATAAGTGGACAGAATAAAAGGCAGATGAGGCAAAATAGAAAGAACGAAAGGCAGTAGTGACCGATGTATAACAAGTGCATTTGCATAACTCAAAGCCAACTGTGGAGATGTGTCAGGCCCAGATTATGTGCGGAGCGGCCCATGTGAAAAGAGAAAGAACCGATCCAACAACCATAAGTTGTCAAAGCAGGCGCTTTGCAAGGTGAGCTACAAGTCTGGAGTTTGGATGTGTGCGCCGGTTTAAATAATAAAACTCCCCAAATGATGTCCCTGCTATTTACTGCACTGATTCAATGTCCCTCTAGAATTATACGGGAAATTGGAATTCAATGGCCAAAAAATAATTGGATATGAAATATGCAGGGGCTGAGACAAGGTTTTGGAAATGCAACTAAATATCCCTCAGCACTGATTAAAATGTACAGTTGAACAGCTTAGCCAGTACTTTATTTTGTTTACAACACACAGACTAACCCTTTATAGGGCAAGTGTTTTTTTTTTCCCGTTGTTTCCACACACTTTACATATGGCCTCCCTGCTGCACATCAGTAAGGTAAAGAAGCATGTAGTCCTCACTCAGCCAATACGAAAAGATCTCCCTAAATCACAGATCCCACTACTGTGGCACTCTGAGGGTCTAAAAAAGACCCAAGTCTGGCTAAATTCATGGTACATTTCTTTGCATAACTTTAAGTTGATGAAACTCACACATTTTATTGGTGAATGATCATACTAAGTGATGATGTGTTGGTTTTGGAGGACGTAGTGAAATTGGTGAAATTACAACATGAAAAAGGCAGGCACCATATTTGATCATACTGTTCACCTAAACCTAAAGATAACTAGTTTTGTCCATATTTGGCCTGTTGCACCTATTATACATACTTACAGTATTTTCTTGACAAAAGGACCAAAAGATTCTAGGACTATGTTTTTTATGTTGCCAAAGGTTCTTTTTTGTCTGTTTTTGTTTTTTTAAGCAAACAATATTGGAGGAGACTAACCCCGCCCACTGCTGTAAAGCACTATCACATTAGAAAACTGTACCTATTTTGTCTACAAACCTTTTTAATGTTTTTACCCCTTAAAGGGCAATGAACTAAATATGGTAACTTCGTTTTTTTTTTTACCAGTTTAGGGCAAGTAACCCAATATTGTAACTTCGCTCATGAACAATCTTGAAGAAAACAAACAAACAGAAATACACATAATGTCCCCAATAACACTCGGAAGTTGAAATGATTTAATTCAAAGTATTTCAATGCGTGCCCGATAAAGGGTTAAACTCTGCCAATGCCCAAACCAAGGTCTAAAAAATGAAGTGCTAATAGATGCCAGAGAAGCAGGAGCTCATTAAGTTCTCGAGAACCGCTGTCTATGCACAATTTACCACCACGTAGTCCTTCCCCAGCCCGAAAGACCACAGTTGTTTGTTTATCAGACTCCCTTTTACCTATGAATCTATGGAGGGGAAAAAAAAAGTGGAGCATACAAACCAACATTACATTAACAGTGTTGGCCCAATGGGAGGATCGGCTCTGTGCTGCTGGGGTGAAGCAGAGTGCGAGACAGAGCCAGCCCATGAATAAGTGATGGTCCGGGGGAGACTGTGGAGTTCAGGCCTCTGCTTCTCCACAACAGAAAAGTGTGTATGGGCTTTAAGAACACTGAGGAAGCCGGGGCTAGATTGTTATCATCGGCACTGTCGAAAATAGTGCAATAAAACACTACACCGTACTTTACAACGCTAGGAGTAAACAGGTATGGTAAGTGTGTATACATGGGTTTGCTTCTAAACTGAAACCACTTTTTTTTTTTAAATATCAAGCGAATCAACTTCTTTTAAAGTGTTATATCCTTATCAAAAACTGGAGTGATGGTTTGTTGCATTGGTGCATCTTTCCGACTCAAAACACTAGCCTGCACTGGGGAATCCATGACGCTCGCCTGTGTTTGAAAGTCCAGACTCTTTCGCTGAGTTTATTCTCAACCTGTTCGTGTCTATGTGAGCGCTCAGTCGCAGAGGGGTTGTCCATCCTTTGGAGAAAGTTCTCGCGTCATCATCTGGACTCTGCAGTTGAAGCGCGGGATGTTTCGCTTCTCAAACAATGAAGCTTTCTGCTCCAAAATATAGACCATTGGCATTGGGATTAACTTCAGGGTTAGCCGAGTCCCACCACTGTTTATTCAAAGGCCACTCTGGACCTTTTCTCACTTGCTTCGCATAATAGCATGGTGCATTCACTTTCGATCACGGTGGCCCCTACAACGCTCCAGGATCAATTGTTTTGTTGGGTTTCCAGTAGGTTAAGATTCTTGACGAAAGGTCCTACACTAGAGAGCCTGTAGGATACCACTCTCACATATTTAGGCACTGACTGTCCAATATTATTCAATTATTGGAGAGACATATAAAGTGAAATCAAGAATTGTTTAGGTGTTGAAATTCCATTGTCGTAATATTGGGAATATTGCCGAGCAACCTCGGATCAAATTGTAGCATTTCCCAACTAAAAATACTACTCTTAATTGCAAAAGAAATGATTACGGTCTCATGGCTCAAAACTCAGTCCCCCACCAGTACCCAATGGAAAAATAAACTGAAAGAAGTGTATCATATGGAGCAAATAGCAGCAAGATTGAAAATGAAAAGTTACCTATTTATGGACAATTGGTCTTTATTTTTTATCTTTTCTGTCTTCTTTTCTTTCCCTAAGCCCAGGTGACTTAAATGGTGGCTGGTCCTCTTTTTTTCAAATGAGAAACAAAAAAGAATAATCTGAAGAAGGCGACGCCAAAATGTAATCTTTATCTTTGATTAATAAATACACCTTTAGACATCGGCTACTTGAGTGTGCGATGCTGCTTTTTGGGATTTTTGAAGATTTTCCTCAACATCTGCACCTCTAGAGTTTTGGGTGTGCGCTGCTCCTCTTTTCTCTCGAAAAATGTAACAAAAAATATGTAATTAAGTAAGTAAGAAATATGAAATAAGATTGCCAATGGATCAAGCATTAATCGGCTCAAAAAAAAGAGAGAAAATAACATGTGCACTTAAAATAGAACAAGAAACCCTTGAAATGAGACCAAAAAGTCAAAGCAAAACAAATCATTCTTGTTCCATTGGCAATCAGCTCAAAAATCCACTCAAAATCAGCGCAAATTCCGATTGAACTCAAACACTTTCAAGTCACTTCACTGCATTTTCAGTCTATCTTCCTTGCACAGATTAGCATATTTACCGGTTGCCAATGACACACAATGTTTCCTTCTTTGCTCTGCTGCTCCGGTCACTGGAGGGGAAGAAGTGCCAACATTCACCAACCGGCCGTGTTTTCCAGATCGGGGGTTCCTCAACTGGAATGGCTTCGTGACCCGCCTTCAACAGGAGACCGCCTTCACGACATCAGCAAGCTCTTGAGAAGGAGATGGACTGCATTGGACTCCAACATGCATGAGTGGAATAAAAGCAACATGTTTTCCGTGAGGGCAGATCACCATTACGTGGCCAGAAGCCCCCGAGCGAGTCCCAAGTCAGCGTTGCCCGGTGTGACCTGAACAAACAGCCCGCAGTTATTGTTAGCCGGACCACTCCTCTCTCTTGCTCTCTTCGCCTGACTGACAAGTCTTACTCACCGCGCCGTTTCCCTTTCGGCTGCGGCGCCGTGACAGAAAAGGCCAAAAAAAAAAAAAACACACGCACACGCCTCGGGCAAAAGCAGGGTAAAAGATGTACGAGCGATAACAGAAGAAATCTCAGCGCCAGGAGCTGGAGGATAGCTCTTTCATACGCGCTAATGGGGCGTTTTTACCGCGGCCTCCTCAGACCAGCGCGGCGGCGGAGATGAAATTTTTAAATTGGTTAAACAGCTCGGGTCGTGTTGTGCCAAATGAAGAGCGCAAACGGGGGAGAAGACGAAATGAAATATGCATCGCCACAGCTGACAATGAGAGTGGACTGACCGGAGATGATCTGCAAGGCGCAAGTATTAGGTGGGTGTTTAAAACGGGCTGCTCGTGCAAAAGCAGAAATAATGAAAAGAAAAAAAAGATGCTCCCTCTGAGGCAGAAAGGCTGAAAGAGTGCGTGGGACAATGAATGGAAATTAGATCATCCTGCGTGGTGTATTTACATGCTGATTCCATGTTTCCGACCAGGTTCAAGAGAAACGAGATGTTGGAAGGGAATACCAACATAGGGAGGCGAGAGTTGAAGGTGGAGCTCATCCTTTGACAGTACAACAACAAAAAAAGCCGTTCGACCGTCTGTAGCTTTGGTTACACCTCTCACTTGCTGAGTGTGATGTAGCTTTTCTTACCATTATTTTCTCTGATGTCAAAAGATCCAGTGTCGCGTTCATTTTTCACCAAGAGCATGTATTGATGATGGGAGAGTGCGACCACTGTGCTAAGCCTTCTCCAGCACACCCTAAAGATTGGTTAAGGTTAAGGTCTGGACTCTGTAGTGGCCAATCCATGGGTGAAAATGATGTGTCCTGCTCCCTGAACCACTCTTTCACAACGTGAGCCTGATGAACCCTGGCTTTGTCATCTGTGAATATGCCAGTGCCACCAGGGAAGAAGAAATCCGTTGATGGAATAAACTGGTCATTCAGGATGTTCAGCTGATCTCGTTCTGCACATAGTGTTGCAGAATCTAGACCTGACCATCTGCAGTAACCCCAAATTATTATTATTTTTTGATACATGCAGTCAGAAGATCCTGTTACATAAATGAAATATTTCTACTTCTTCCCGCCGCGGGCATACACAGAGCCGGTGGCGGTTAAGCCAGAGCACGAGTCAGTGTCATGGTTCACCTCACTCTGCACCAACGCTGACACCAGCCTGACCCCCGACCAGTGCCACAGAGCCAGGGAGGGAACTCAAAGTGAGTGAAGAAAAGCTCCTGGCTGGTAGTCACATAAGTCACCAAAACATAATAGATTCTACTTGTTTGTCACAATAATGCTGTTGAAAACGCAAAAACGCTGCTGACCCATGACCCTCCAATGCTACTGGGGAAAACCTTTCCTCAATTAGCCTATTGTGCATGTTTTAATGGTAAGGTTTGGAGGATGCACTCTTTTAAAGGCTCCCAAAAGGCGCTACACTGCAAAAAGTGGATTCTAAGCAAGTAAAAAATGTCTTACTTTAAGAAATAAGTTCTTATTTTTTCCCTAAAAATTAATAATGTCTTGCCGAGCAAAGTTTTCTTGAGAAAAAAAAATCTTATTTTAGGAAACAAAATCCATCCATTTCTTGTTCAGATATATTTGCTAAAAACATGCTATTTTTTCTTGTAACAAAAAAGAAAAAACTTTTTGAATCTTCTTCAGCTTTAGACAAAGAATATGCTTTCTTATTTTAAGAAAAAAATAAGATCACAACTCTTAATTTAAGAACTGATTCTCACAGATAGATAATACATTCCATTCTTTAAAGTGGGCGGCTCGGTGGCACAGCGGTTAGAGCCTCAGCTTCACAGCTCGTAGGTCCCGGGTTCGATTCCCACCAGGATGGGGCCTTTCTGTGTGGAGTTTGCATGTTCTCCCCGTGTCTGCGTACCTTTCCCCTACGACTAAAAACATGTACAATAGGTGATTCTGGCTCCATGTCATGGAGATAGGGGCACGGGCAATATTTTCCTTAAATATTAGTATTTATTCAGAACATTTTGCTAAAAAATGTGTGTAATTTAGAACATTTTACTCAAATCAAGCAACATTTAAGTAAAATACCCCACAATTTTTCACTAAATAAGAATGTTTTCCTTAAATTATTCCATTTTCTGTAGACATTTTTCTTAATTCTAGAAATAAGAATTCTTTGCAAGAAAAAAATGCTTACCCCGTTGGCAGAATTTTTTCCTTAAAACAAGACAAAATGTCTTATTTTAAGATTTTTTTCTTTGTTTTTAGGAGGGTAATTTTTGCAGTGTACAACTGAACTTAAGTTGTCTCGACCAAGTTTATATTATATCAGGGGGACACAGATTTGTAATATGAACAAAAAAATGTCCTTTAAGTTGTAAGATATGCCTTAATGTGAACACAGCTGAACATTTGTCACCTGTGTGTACGGACTCCAGGTTCTGCGCTGTCCATGGTGCTGATCAGCACTATCTCCCTCCGAAACTCACCTCCATTTTACGCTCCGGCGGATAGCGATAATTTAAGCTGTGCCGTATGCAAATGCCCTTAATTGGACTGTCACAAGTTCCGGGCCTCGTCAACTTTACAAAACGACTCGGGCCGGGAGCAGATTGCATTTCAGGGGGCCAATCTTGTACCGCTAATTTCAGTAATTCCCCTCTGTCTAAACGCTCGGGCCTCTGATAAACGCGGCTTATCAATACGAGAAGATGTACAATAGACACATTTCTGGTCAATGGCAAATGGCTATAATCTTACTGGGGCCTATACGCAGCAACTTGTTCTAGGAGTTTTTTTTGTGGTTTTCTGCTAATAACTTTGATGGAATAGTGCGTGTGGTGAGTGTTCGTTATTGTTTGTTCTGAAGTGCCAATGACAGGGAAGGGAAAAAATTGAAAAACAAAAGCCGATACCCAGGTCAATTGGAGTATATTCAGATTCTTTGAACACATGACGTTAATGAGGGCGGTAAAAAACAAATGTGAGTCTATTTTCTAGTCACGTAACATGTCCAACTCCTTATATTACACCTTTAACACGGCAATGGTCCTCCAACATCGCAGCACACCGACCGGTTTCCCACAAAAATGATTGGTGTAGCACGAGAGGCGACCGAGATGACGCTGTAATCCGAATATGGCTTTCTTTCTGAGAGACGGGAGAAATATACAAGCGCATGCGAAGACTTTACAAAACTTTAGGACCTGTTTTTCAAAATGAGGTTTCTTTGCACTCTCCACTTTTGTAGCTCCTACAGACTTAGTGAGATTTGAACCACAATAAGCAAGGCAAATGTATTATTTTACTTATAAATAGTTCTGTCAAAAAACTAAACGAGAGATCCAGAATTCCTCTGGGAAGAAAAGAACAAAACTTTAGCTCCTACTGAAGCGCTTTCCTACACCTCGATCCACAGCACAGCTTATCCCTCCTTCACAGAGAGCCAACAACTGCCAAAGTGTCACTACGACAAACGCACATAGCAGCCCGCTCACCCTGCAGCCAGTGCGCATGTCAAACCTGCAAGATGTGGCCAGACCGCCTTTGCTCTGCCCGATCCCGTCAGACCTTGGAAGCTAAGCAGGGAAGGGCCTGGCAGGACTTGGATGGGAGACCGTTTGAGAACACCAGGAAGCCTGGCGAATGTAGTGAGTGAGTGAGTGGTGGTCGGAGGGGTCGATGGTGATGGTACAGACTGGTTGCCTCGCTTCTGTCAGTCTACCCCAGGGCAGCTGTGGCTAAAATAGTAGCTTACCAACACCGAGTATGGAGTGAACGAATAGTGCAGTGTAAAGCGTCTTTGAGTGTCCAGAAAAGCGCTGTATAAAACCAATGCATTATTATTATTATAAGATGGGCCTAAGGGCACTATATAATAAGCTGTTTTACATTTCCTACCCAAACTGCAAGACAGCGATCCAGACGTGTTTCAAATAATAATAAACATTTGAATATGATGATGGTGATATTTAAATGGCGACAGATCTTGCTATAACACATTTTCTATCTGAGAACACATCTTAATAATCAGTGTTGTTTGACGTCAAGCATCACCATCATCGCTCATATCCCAGCATTTTTAATAGCATTTTTCCCATGTTTTTTTCGTCTTCAATGGATCAATACGTAAAGTGTTATACATCAGCCACAGGAGAAGGCTAAATCAGCCTGATTGGCCATTCATCATGTTTCCTAAGTGTTTTTTTCTTCGCACACGCACTTGTAATCATGTCTAATGTACGTCTCCTCCCTGCCGCCTCCTCGGAGCTGATGGAGTCATATTCGCTTCATTTACATTTGTGTTACACAGCGGCGTGCACAAAATACAAGACATCATCAGCAGAAGTGAAGATAAAAAGCAGTTTAGACTTCAGCCGTTTTTAAAGAGCTAGAACTGAACGGGTAACTTTTCATTTCACATTATCACGTGGATTTTATCGTGAAGTGAAACATGTTTCAACACGAGGCCGTGCTCTCCACTGTTAGAGGCTGTAAGCAATTTTCATTTGTGAAGGTGAGAATGTGACTAACACCAACCACCTAAAAACAAAAGGTTGCTGAAAAACAACAGAAATAAATGTGGATTTTTATGCGCTGGGAAACAAATGGTAAATGGACTACTTTTATCAGGCCCAAAGCACTTTACAGTAAGGAACCACCCATTCACTCACTTATTCACACACCAATGTATGCAAACAATGGAGGCAAGGTGGGTGAAGTGTCTCGCCCAAGGACACAACGACAGTGTGCATTTGCGGGAGCTGGGATTCGAACCCACGACCTTCCGATCACGAGACCACCCGCTCTACAAACTGCAATACTCGATTTCTCATTGGCTGGTGGGTGATAACAGACGTGCATTATTTTAGTACTAGCTGAGACCCGGCCTTCGGCCGGGCCTCGCTAGTCTCCACATTTGATATTCTGAGATGATGAGTGATTACAAAGAAATGTCCAACCCGTCACACAGTTCAGCTGTAGACCAGTGGTTCCCAACCCATTCCAAAAACTCTGGCCACTACAAATGTTTAAAATAATGAATGCTAAAAATAATTTCAAACAAACAGCAATTGGAGTGTTTGATGCACCCGTGCTCCTTTCTTATAAACTACAACCACAATATGTTCGCTAAACTCAGGGAATAGAATTCAAGAGACAGTGGAATAATTATGGATAAATATTAGGGGTTCAGCTCTAACGGTTTGGTTCACGGTGCAGGACCCGTGGTTTGGTGCATCACGGTAGTGTGCAATCTAAAAAATAATAAGTAGGTTTTGAAATGAAATAGCCTAATGATAGTTATTAGACAGTATTTATAACCTTACAATAAAATTGGCAATGCTTTCCAAGCTGCTCTAGAATCAAATGTACCTCTGGGCTCACAATACGTGAAAGCAAAATATAAAACAAATGGTCCAGCAGCAACGTAAAAAAAAAGGAAAAAACTACGCAGTGCAGGCCATGCGCTCGTTAAGTGGTAGTTTCATTTTCGCTTTTACTCACACGGTGGATAAATCACGCGGTGCAGCGGGTTAGATTAGAGGCTCGTGTTTGAGCAGGTTTTGGGCAATGTTTTGCGTGTACTTTTTTTCGGAGACAAAGCTTTGGAGACGGAATACTGTCATCACCAACCACGCACAAACTCAGTACTGTCGCCAGGCTTCCAGGTGTTCCCAAACGGTCTCCCATCCCAGTCCGAACCAGGCCCGTCCCTGCTTAGCTTCAAAGTCGGTATGGGAAATAAACATGGCGGCGCCCAGGCGGCCATTGAGATTGCGTTTTCTATTATAGATAACCGCACACGTAGTCCGGTAGTTAAATCACTGGCATAGATACTGACGGTATCTCTGGAATCACCCATATATGGTCATTGTTAAAAACAGTTAAGGGGGAAAACAATTTTGAAAAAATGTATATTTTCTCTAAATATTCAAAAACTACTGTAACAAATGCTGAATTATGAACATAGTTTCTACTAAATAATGATACAAAGACATGGGGAGGAGCAAAGTGGTTCAACAGCCCATAAATACATGAATAACGGAGAATGCTAACTTGATGCTACATGTTAGCATCGGGCTAATGCTAACGGTTAGCTAGCGCTTGCTACAACTGCTGTTTTTTCACTTCTACTGAACCATCTGCTGAGAGCAAATATCCCTATGGACCTGATTTAGACTTGCCTTTATTTGTGTGTGATAAATAAGTTCATATTCCACCAGAAAATGGCAAAAAAGAGTGGAAAATTGTGATTCTCTAAAGATTCTATTTCCCCCCGCGGCGAAGCCACGCCCCCTTCTATGACGAGATGCCGTCTGTATCTATATCACTCCGCTGTGGACATCGCCATAGCAACACATAACACAGCCTAATAAACGCTTATTTAGTGACTGGCAGGAACGGATGAGATGGATTTTGTGGATTAATTTCAATGTTTTTGGCCAAAACAAAACTTTTGATGAACAGGAAGCTCTTAACCCCTTAACCTCTTAACCCCCGCCTTAACTGAGCACATTTTCTAACAGCCACTGTGACACCTCATTTGAACGCTAAGACCTACACAACTTTCTATTGTGTTCTTGTAGTTTTTTTTGCTGTGTTTTGATCACTTTTTCATCGCTTTTTTTCACCTTTTTGACGCTCTTTCGCAGCTTTCTTGTTGATTTTTTGTTGCTTTTTCAACACTCTTCGTGGTGTGCCTTTGTTGCTTTTTCACTGTGGTATTGTTGCTTTTCCTATAGACTACAAACTTTCCTGTCTTGGACTTGACAATATTTGGAAGGTTTTACACATTTTTTCACTCAAAACCAAACAAAATATCCAAAAAATCTTCAACTAATATATACACAAAACAAATTTAAACCATGGACAGAAAACGTGCAATACATTCTTGAATTATGCACATTATAGAAAACCACAACTGTACACAACCTTAACAGCATCAGAACTTTGTGCTACGTGCTAAACAAACTATCTGACGTTAATAAGCTACGGATTTGCTGACATTGGACAGTGCTATTAATTTACCTAAATCTGTGAGTACTAACCATGGATCATATGGCTCTTACTTTTTAGAATTAGTTAAAGTCGGCCTGATCCTCTAAAGGGATTTTCTGTTTGTCTCTACATATCCTGTCTAGACTCCTCTATCCTCATCCTTCCATCTATCCTTCCTTTCTGCTTTTGCTTTGGTGAATTTCATTAGATTAGGTTAGTTTAGGCTCAGGTTTAGATTTAGGCTTTAATCTTACAAAATGCATACCAGAAAGTTCAGTATGGTGCCACTATTTGTTATCCACATTGGTTTCTTATTATGTATCACTCACAAGAAATGCTTTTTAATGACATAGCAAATGATATTAATGATGAAGTACTAAAACAGCACTGCCCCGAAACGATTGATTGCAAACAAATTACACCTGAAAATTTTAAACATATTACAAATCTAAATAAGCATCCCTTATCTCTCCTACATCTAAATACAAGAAGCCTAAACAAGCACCACGATGACCTGATATCCCTGCTGAATAGCCTGGACCACAAGTTTGATGTCATAGGGTGCAGTGAAACATGGCTCAATGAAAAGACTTACCTAGATACCCTCAATCTTGAGGGTTACGTAATGTATAATAAAAACAGGCCTGGCAGATCTGGTGGTGGCGTATGCTTATATGTAAACAAGCTCCACTCTGTGACTGTCCGAAATGATTTGTGCATTAAGGATGCTCACTCGGATTCCCTATTTGTCGAAATCAAAGTCAAGAATGGGAAAAATATAATTGTAGGTGTGATATATCGTCCCCCAGACTCCGAGGTAAACACATTCATAACTAAATTTGATGAGTTACTAAATATAATAAATCGATCCTGTAAACATTGTTTTATCCTAGGGGACTTCAATATAAATCTAGCCACGGAAAGTACTAGGAAAAATGATTTCTTAAATTGCCTGTCCTCCTCATCCTTTTTTCCAACAATCAATTTATATACACGCATAAAAGATGCATCCAAATCAACCATTGATAATATCATCACAAACATTCACAATACTAGACTTAACTCGGGTGTAATTTTATCAGATTTTACGGACCACTTTCCCATTACACTTCTTGCTGACCTAGAAATACAACTAAATGACTCTGTAATAGAAACCAAAATAAAAGTTTTTAATGAAAAGAATTTACGTAATTTGTCCGAATATCTAAGAAACCATTCATGGAATTCTGTCTATTACAGCAAATGTCCAGATGCGGCATATAATGCTTTGATCCATGGAATAACTGAAGGCATAAACCTATGTATACCTGAAAAAATTCTAAAAAGAAAAGGAGAGGATGGAAAAAAATGGCTTACACAAGGAATTCTGAAATCAATTAAAAAGAAAAATAGCTTATACCGTCATTACAAAAATGCAGAAACTGAAGTAAATAAAATGAAATATATTACATATAAGAATAAATTGACAAAAATAATACGCAAAAGCAAACAAATGTACTATTCTGAGCAGTTAAAGGCTTCTCGTGGCGATCAGAAACAGTGCTGGAAAGTGCTAAATGAGGTCCTAAACCGGGGTCAAAAATCAAATACATTACCTGACATCATTATGAATGCAGCCAATGGCTCCACTGACAACAATCTTGCAAACCGCTTTAATGAGTATTTTAACACAATAGGTGAAACCCTGTCCAATAATATAAGCCCAAAAGAGGGAGCCAACTACAAACAGTATCTAAAAGGCAACTATCCGGACTCTTTCTATCTCTCGCCAACTGATAAATATGAAATCCTTAACTTAATTATGGGCATGAAAAGCTCAAACACAGCTGATGCCGACAACATAAGCAGTAAAATCGTAAAATTTATAATTCATGAAATTGTTGACCCTCTAGTTTTCTGTATTAACCTCTCCCTTCAATGTGGCGTGGTACCAAGAATGACAAAAATTTCCAAAATTCTTCCAATATTTAAATCTGGTGACAAAAATGACATCCAAAACTATCGACCGATATTGATCCTACCAACGCTATCCAAAATATTTGAAAAAATTGTCTACAAGAGGTTAATTGACTATTTAAATAATCTAAACATTCTCACATCATCACAATATGGTTTCAGAGAAAAGAGCACCACCTGCATGGCAATTCTGGATCTGGTAGAAAAAATCAACGACGCTATCGACAAAGGCGAATGTGGCATAGGCGTTTTCCTTGACTTATCGAAAGCGTTCGATACTGTTGATTTTAACATACTCCTTGGCAAATTGCAACATTATGGAGTCAGAGGTTTAGCACTCAGCTGGTTCAGCAGCTACTTAAATGAAAGAGAGCAATATGTGCACATTAATAACCTAAATTCACACCGTAAAATTATTAAATGTGGGGTCCCACAGGGCTCAATTATAGGCCCGCTACTATTTCTTATTTATGTAAATGACTTTCCAAATTCATCTCAAATTCTCCATAAAGTCATTTTTGCTGATGATACAAGCCTATTCCTATCTCACAAAGACCCAACACTTTTACAAAACACCATAAATGATGAATTAACAAAAGTGGACACATGGTTCAATTGTAATAAATTATCATTAAACATAAATAAAACCAAATTTATCATATTTCGTTCAAATAGAAACAGGAAAAATCTTGAAAATGTACGTATTTCAATAAACAGTGTAAATATTGAAAGACTAAATTGTATTACATTTCTTGGAATTCAAATTGACGAACACCTAAATTTCAAAAATCATATTGATCATCTTGTGAAAAAATTATCCAAATATGTTGGTTTATTTTACAAATTGAGACATTTTCTTCCCCTTGAGGCACTATTAATCTTGTATCGTTCCCTTCTGGAGCCCCATCTAAATTACTGCAACGTGATCTGGTGCAATACATTTCCCAGTTATCTTTTGAAACTACAAGCCCTTCAAAAGAAAGCCATTCGAGCCATCTCTTGGGCCAAGTTTAACAGCCCCACTGACTCCTTTTTCTATAAATATAAGCTGCTGAAACTCACGGAGTGCAACTTCTTTCAAAATGCATGTGTAATGTATAATGTCATGTTTAGACCTAAGGACAGACTGGCTCAACTCATCCCAACCTCTACACCTGCTCATGATCATAACACAAGACATAAAACCCTCTTAAAGGGAAAAACGAGGACACTCAAGTGTACAAGTTTTAGTGTGGCGTGTAAAGGCCCCGAAATTTGGAACAAACTGAACACTGAAATTAAAACTGCTACATCTTTGACCACTTTTAAAAAGAAATTAAAAATTGAGCTTCTAGGAAAATACAATAAACCCTAGTTGGACCTCTATAAAAAAATAAAAAAAAATTTCTTATTTTTTTTTTATTTTTTATTTTTTTTTAAATACAAAAATAAATAAATAAATAAATAGATACATACAAAAAAATAATTAAAAACTTGTGTCTGATGATAGTATGTCCCAATGTGCGTGAGCATATAGTGTGTACTTTTTTAAATTGATGCATTGCTAAAGTAATAAAAGTAAGATATGGTAGCTTTAGATTAGAGTAGGTTAGGTTAGTTATAGGTTTGGAAGGAAATAGGCAACAAAGGCAACAAGAAACAAATGTTTCCTAGGTTGCTAATGTATTAATGTATGTTTGTGTTTTTAATATTGTGTCCTATCTTGGGCCCCATATATAAGCAAACTGTTGCTTCAAGGGTGTCCCATTTATGAATATGCAATACTTCACGAATGAATGTAAATGTTTTTACTGTATATTCATAATAAAACGAAACGAAACGAAACGAAACGAAACGAAATGGATATAGCCAAATGTATTTATTTTTCCCCTATTCACCTGCCCAATTTGCACTTTCACACAGAATTTTGTAAAGGTTCGGCAGTGCGTCGGCCAAACCCTTTCTCCTCCCCCGAACGCAGCAGTGTGTATTCAATGTAATCACTGTCGCCCGAGCATATTGGCATGTGTTCTGCGGCATATGCCTTCCGCCGGACATATGCTCCGTTGCATTACTTTCATTTAGATGTAGAAACACATTTCATCACAGAAGTCGCGGGCATCTCTGAAGCGGCGAAGAGAGAGCAGCGTTGCAAAGTGACGGACTGAGGACAGATGGAGCGGGCTGTGATTAAAGCTGTCACGAAGATCCTCTCTGGAGCGCGGACGAGGGAGGCCCCGCTCCGACCGAGACGGATGTGAGCGGCACCGGAGACGCTGCACCCGGTGGAGAAGCGCGCCTCCACATGTGAGCGACTTCCGTTGACGACTTATTACTTTTCCTCCGTCAAATATTTCACTTTCCACTGAACTGCATTTCTGCAAAGGCGCCATAGTACAAAAGCATAAACGCGGTATAGAGAAGCTGAGGAACTTCTTGCCCTCCAAGTCTGAAGAGCTCACTTTTTTTTTTGAAAGCCTTCCTCAAAAAAAAATATTTACTTGAATTCACTACACCTTGACTTCTTGTAGCGCACTCTGTGAAGTTAGATGGGTGTTTTGTCCGTTTTAAAAGCCTCATGATGCACTCTCCTGGACTGTACTGTCAACAACGCTGACTCACGACGGTGAACAAGGCTTGTACTCACTTTGCTGCGGGTGGAACATTGAAGCTGCAATGTTTTTGTAAGGCTTTTCACACTATTTTCACTTCAGACAACTTTTACTTGTAATTGCAGTACTGAGTAACTTGTTTACCTTAATAAATCCTTCCCGTAGTCCCTCTGGGGGTAATACAAGTGTTAATGGGATGATTGATTTTCATCTCCCCCCGACGTCTCTGGCCAGAAAACCACAATTGCAACTTTCCTGCCTAGAGGAAAGAGGCCCCAATGCACACTAATAGAATCACGAAGAAGAAGCTAACAGGCTAACGGGCAAAGCTAACTGCGGGCTAGCGCCGCTTAAAAAGTATTTACAGCCAAGTTTGAGTGAAAAAAATGATCTCCATTGTATAATTGGATGTACAATATCCCTCTCTCCCTTTGTCTTCTCTGTCAGTGTAGTATTTACTCTCACGGACAATTAATAAGTAAAAAAACACAACATGCTACGACACTTGCAGTGGCGCTTATGGCCTCTAGGGGCATGAGTTATTTAGTACTTCTTTAACCACTTAACTGCCATTTTAGGGTTAGGGTTAGGATTAGCGTTAGGGTTAACAATTATTGACATCCAAATCTCAAAGCGTATTGACTGGAGAGCTTAGAGCCTTTATACCACTGTAATGCCTAATTTGAAAGCCAAGACCTTCTAGTTTCTAAAAATATGTGTGAGATCTGTGTGAGTGAAACACAACTTAAGTTACATTTGCCGTTCTTAACCCTAACCCTTATATCCTGATTATGGTTAACTAACGCTAACCCTACCCCCCCTCAGGGGAGACAGCAGGAAACAGGTTAAATCAGGGGTGCCCAAAGTGGGGCCCATTAGGTTGGCCCGCCAGAGGGTGACCTACTTTTGCGCCGCATCTGATTAATAACTCTCTCTCCCGTTCATTCTCAATGGCAAATATGGATGCAGTTCACTTTTTGTCCACCAGCGTCAAATTGGGGGCGCTGTTTCACTCCTTTCGCAAAGTTAAGGAAACACTGTTCTGGTGTTTTGGTGTTTATCAATCACAGAGCGTCGTAGCATCAACTTTCCCATTTTTCCAACTTTTTCTTTGCAAAAATCGTTGACATCTATGACTTATAAAATAATTTATGCTGAACTGACACTTTCAAAATGATATATGGCATTTTCTTTGACTTAAAGAAATGAATGAGCTAAAGTCACTGTAGGTGTTGTTTCCATTTTGCTCTATATTGCTACAATAATTGATTTTGTTCTACTAAAACTAGGCTTTTGTAGCATGTTAACCCCTTAACTCCCACCTGAACTGAGCACATTTTCTCCAGTTTGACTTTACCCCAATCCAAAAGCTTCTGGAAAATAGCAACAAAACTGAGACGAAAACAATGATGGAAATGTGACAAAAAAGTGACGAAAAATTGATGGAAAAAAATGACGAAAAAATGACAAAATAATGACATAAAAGTTACAAAAATGAGTTGAATACCCAACAAAAAAATGATGGGAAAAAAAATCTGATGACGTGAGGAAAAAGATCCTCTCGGTTCAGACGGGAGTTAAGAGGTTAATTGCATAGATTGAATTAAATGCAAAGCTATACCAAAAAAGAAAATAAAGTAACTTTTATTATTTGCAGTTATGTTTCACGCTTGACATCGCCGTGTTTGGCCCGCGACCCACAGGCACTTTTTCATTTTGGCCCTCGGAGACAAAAAGTTTGGGCACCCCTGGGTTAAATGAAAAAAATGAAGAAAAAAAATTAAAAAGTACCCTAAAGCAACCAGGGGTATGCCAATGTATGGCAATGAAATAATTCCAAGGACACCTTGGAAATATTTCAGATCGGAGAGAAGATGGAAACTGAATTGCATTTCAATTTGATTTTTAAAGAAAAGTTAATTGAAGTAACATTTCCCTGTAAAAGTTTCCATTTAAGAGTGTTTTAGCCTCATTTTGAACCCAACACAATATTAAATTCAGTTGATCATTTTCTAAATTACTGATAGGACCCTCGAGATAAGAGGTACTTTGAGCAGAAATTAAAGACCCAACTGACTGGGAATGCATTGACAGATACTGAAAGTTGCTTAACAATATCCATGTGTTATTCATTGACCCCCCCCATGAACATTATACTGTGCATCCAGCAATTATTCACCGCCCTACACTTTTCCCACATTTTACAATTGTATCATGGCACGGATCTGGGTAAGGGCACAAACAATGTGTTGGAGCACTGAAGGTTCCAAAGAGCACAGTGGCCTTCATTATTTGTAAATGGAAGTTCAGAACCATCAAGACTCTACCTAGAGCTGGCCACCCATCCAAACTGAGCAATAAGGGGATGAACGGCCTTGGTCAGGGAGGAGACTATGAACCTGATGGTCACTGACAGAGCTCCAGTTATTCTGAGGAAGTGGGAGAACCTCACGGACGGACAACCATCTCGGCAGCATTAAACTAATGGTTGTCCACTTCCCCAGATCTGGGCCTCGATACAATCCTGTCTCTGGGTCTACAGACAGTTCCTTTGTGTTTCTTTCCAAATCAAGTCCAATCCATTTCATTTAGCGCATGTGGACTCCAGTCAAGTTGTAGAAACATCTCAAGCATGATCTGTTGAAAAAAGGATGGACCTGAGCTCATTGTAGGGGTGTCAATACTTTCCGGATGCACTGTCATCGTCTTCAGAAGATATGGTTACACATTACACTGACAAATGAGGGAACTTTTTTTTCACTTTAAATCATCTTTGCCAACACAAAGGTCTGGGAATGTATGAGTCTGGCATGTGTAAATAACATCAAATTGCATTGGAATGCGACAGTAATAGAACCAATCCCTACATTTCGTCTTTCGCGAGCACTGGACATCAACTTTCTCCTCCTGTCATTGACTGTTCTAAACCAACCATCAAAAGGCCAGCCTTATCTCTGCTTTGTACGATCTGCCATTATTCTTCAGATTTATAAACATATGTAATCAATCTTGATGGAGTGCTTTGCTTTGCTTTCAGCTTTTGCAAACTTTGAGGCTACCATTTTTGACGGCGCGAACAGACAAACAAGCCGCGGAGAGGCGCAACATCATCACATACATTTCATCTGTGAAGGAAATAAGAAACAAACGCCTCTTTATTTCTATGAATAGCCCGCGCAGAGGAGCGTTTGATTCGCGTTTGAAGCTCTCCCAGGTGAAGGGTGGATCTGTTTGCATACAAGGATAGAGGCGCATATCTCCACCGCCGCTGTTGACGATTATTATACACGCCTCAGGGCCTCCAATTAAAGTGTCAACAAACCGTCATGGCTGACTTCTCCGGAGGAAAAACACGCGAGAACGACGAGGAGGAGATCCAAAAAGTCCTCGACTCTTGTTCACAGAGAAAGTCGTTCTATTATAAAGGTTTCTGTAAGAGTGACGAGCAGTTACCAAAATAAAGCGAACACGAAGCGATAAGAAAGTTTGCATTCACACTTGAGACTCGGCTCGATTGGGGACCAAAATTGCCGCATTGTTTCATTTTTCTAGCTGGCGCAGTTTCGCTTTCAAACCTCTTTTGTTTGTCAATCGGATCCATCATTTTAAACGCAGAAATCCGTCTCTGGTCGATTAAACTCCACTTCCTTTCCTCTTCAGAATGAAACGGTATCAGATTGTAGCCGTGTTGGTTTTTCTTTTTGCAATCTTTAATGAACTGCGAGCAGGTCGGAACGCACCGATCTTTGTACGCACGAAATGGGAGCATAAATAAGCCGATACATGGTGCTGCAATGGGCTCATCAAGAGCAGCTGAGTATGTAGCGGACCACAGAGATATATTTTGTTCACATGAAAAAACTGCTACGGCAGCGGCGACATGCTCGAAAACTATGTACAACGACTGTCCCAGGGATACAGACATGGTGCAAGTTACAAAAAAGGATCTAATCAGGGCTTGACAGCTATAGTTTTGCTCAGCTATAGGTTTCTACCACATATTTACGAGTCATAGCTAAGTTTTCGTTGGTTGGTTGGTTGGTTGGTTGGCTGCAGAGAACTTGGGGGGTTGAATTGGTTCGTATTAACTCCAATCATAGAGACTTCTAAGTAAATGGAACCCACAACATTCCGTATTGAGTGTCCTCATCGTCTCCGCTCTTTCCTGTCATCGCGCTGCTTGATTTGGTTGTACCAGACACACAAAGCCTCGCAACTTTTGCTTCCTGATTTTGTTCCGCGTTCTGGCTCAGTCGCATTCACAAATCAAATGATCCTATTCATAGTTCGTCTTAACCGGACCCGAGACCCACATTGTCAGCCAGACCATGGGTTCGCTTCTTTGGCCCGGAACAGAGTACCGCTTGCGCGTTCACAACACCTCAAATGAATCGTATTATCCGAGCAAACGGGCCGGGATTCGGATCAAGACGGGGGCTGCGAATACACCCTAAGTTTCGTTTTACTGTTTCCCACTTCAGACTCGCTCAAAGGCTGTTACAAAAGGATCAGGCACTGCAGTTCACTTTCCTCGGAGTTCTGGCGCCACTGGGTGAGAGAGAGAGAGCCAGAGTCTTTGGATAAGTATTTCTGTTTCTCAGCGGGATGCGGAAGGAGCCGACCGGATTCAGCATAATGGCCTTGTAGTGAGATGAATCGGGTTTCTGTCTTCTGCCGTTATAAAACACCCGAGTCGGTCCATTTGCCCCCTTACACGCCACGGATTCATCAAAGGACAAAATATGCGGAGAGGCTGTGCAAAAATCTCATTACAAAGACTATTTCCTTCATGCGCGTGGCTGAGTGCAGAAGCAGATTGCATTTTGGTAGTTCATTAATAAATTAGAACTGCGAACAATGGCGGAGTGATGGCTCCATTGTCTCTGAGCCAAAAGTCGGAGGCACTTCTGAAAACTGGCAGTAAGAGGATCATTATACGGCCTTCTCCCTTTCAGCTCTGAGCGTGCCGAAAGAACGTGAAAAAAAATAAAATAAAACCGGTGGCATTCAGTCAGGCTTTTGTTTGAAACCAAATCGTCCTGTAACTTTGATTAAAACAGAGAAGTTGAGGGGAGTTGGAAATCAATAGCCTGGCATCCAGACTAATCTCCGATGTTTATTAATTAATAAACAGGAGACTAGTCTGGCGACCCTGTCGTAGAAAAGCTACTGCTTGAGGCGGGACTAATGTGGGACAACCGAAGAGCATAGCAGCCAATGAGAACATGGCGGATGTGACGACAGAAACAGCAACAAGAAAGTCGTATCATTCGGACATTAACAATGGCGCTCCTGCCACACGGAGTTCAGTAAATGACTTCTGTCGTTTAAGTCAGAAAAACTTAAGAATACAAGCATACCGGAGCATTACGTGAAGTGGTTGCTTGTGTTGAAAAACTACAAAGCAAAGGCGCAACAACGTGACGCCCGTTCAGGGAGCTGCTCTGATTGGTCGGCAGGCTCCATATCGCTGCGTCACTTCCTTTGAAAGCGCGCAATGGAGTGTTGCCAGACCCTCTTCTGTAAAGAAGCGGAGTCTGGTTGGCGAGACAAGGAAATCAATGGTACAAGTCTGCAAATAATAAAGATTGGGTCTTAATTTTAACAGGTTTTCTCTTTCCACAGCTAAGTTTTTAGTTCTGCTTTGGTAGAAATGTGAATAGTACACGGCCATTTTAGAGATAGTAATTAGTGTGTGTTTAGTCCTGGGTGAGCCCTAGTTTAGACGTGGAATAGTCCATGGTCAGATTGGGCGTGGTTTAGTCCATACCTGTCAAGTTTTGGATTCGAAAATAAGGGATTTTTTCCGGCGCCTGCTGCGAGCCGTCCCATGACCACAACCAAGGACGGCGGGAAAGAGGGGTAAAATACTGTAGGACAAAACTGGACACTTGACAACTACGTTAGTCCCGACTTGTACCAAGTTCCCCCCCCCCCTCCCAAAGTTTAGATTGGGCCTGGTTGAGTCCATATTGTCCTTAGCCCTGGTTTTACTGCAGCAGATAAAATCATTTGTTCACTACAATACTTCAGTTGGTGAAACAAGCATGACATTTGGCATACATCTTCTCCATAAGCCAATACAGTATTTGAAAATAACTGGATGTCCACTCAAAATGTATATATATATATTTTTTTCCCCCAGTTTTTATCATAGTGTCTCCGATCATTTGTTTATGCATTTGCTTTGGCTTTACATACTTAAGAAACAGTCAACAGGCAAAGGTGAAAGGATTTGTGTTTAACATTTCATAGAGCTGCATACAATAAACAAAGATGGAGCCCAACATGGCCCCCACTAACCTTAAAAATGGGTTTCGGGATTCAGTAGGCTCTGTTTATTGAATATCATAGTTTTTCTTGGAATGACTGTCTGAAACGGTCAGGCTACACATGTCTATGCACGATTCAGCTGGTGGTTTATTACATTTTTTAAAGAGTGAACGTCACTGCCCAACAGGGAACACTTTCAGCATGAGGTTTGGCTAATTTTGCTTAACAAATGCTATACCTCGCTTTACTTTCTGTAGAATAGTAGACTGGTTGTAGTTTAGTTTAGTATCCCAAATGTTGTCCAACAGCCCCATATCAATAAGTTGGTATAGAAAATAGTCCTATGATCGAGTTGGCAAGGGAAAGCCGAGCCGAGGGCTTACAAGCGCATTGAGTTGCCTTGTGTACCAAATGCGCAGTATAAATAAATTTGCCATTCAATATTTATACAAAGAGAGAGATGACCTGTCGATCAAAGCCACACTTTGAAAGACGTAAAGTCTCCATTGGATTCCATATTACAGAGTTCAAGCCACACTCACCCCAAGCCACTAGGGGGTGGTATCACGGCAATGTCAACACCCCGCTAAGTTTAGCTGAGGGTTTCCTCCCCCCACACTCATCTTGTAACTTCCAATTTAACTTGTTGCAGAAAAGTCGTATTTTCACGTCTCTAAAGGATCGCTATGAAGCTTTGGAAGTTGGAATAACGAGATCTGTGCGGCATTGATGAAATGATTAGGAACAAAGCAGATGCCAATCAAACATGAAGAACCTGCAAGAATTTGATCCACCTTTCAAAATCCTCCAGGTAACTTTGTGTTCTTCTCTACAAGGAGTGAGAAACTTCTTTCTGTTCTGAAAATAGAGTTACTAAAAGACATATTTTGAAGTGAACTTTTCTCTGAAAATCAATGAAGAAACAGACAAACACTTCTGTAAAAATGGTCTCAGACATTTTGAATTTGTCAAACACAAGTTAATACAGTTTGCTCGAGTGAGTACGAGAAACTTAGAGGAACATCATTCGGGTCTATGAGTTTAAAACAGAAGATACGAGTTATAAGACAGAAATATGATGCAGCCAAATGGAACTGTTTCCAGCCTGGTGAGCAATTAAAATCTGTCCAATTGAAATGTATATATAAATAGGAGACTGAGAGACGTGCTGCAACTCCTTATGCCCGAGTTATTCAAATCAGGCTTTTTCAGCCATATATGATTGTGATATTGTGACACACACAGACAGGAATCATTGATTATACCTTTATTTATTCTATAATAATATACTATACAAATCCCACCCAATGCCGGCCAACCAAAGTAGCCTAAAACTCAAGTTCCAGCTTAGCTCGGACATAAAGAATAATTGTAGATTTCCAACTATAACAGATTAGAGTTCAACGAGTAATAATGAACAGACCTGACCTTTCACATGAAATCAATAACATCAGTTGCTTTTGACCATCTAAAAATCATTCCCAGAGGTGTCGAAACCAGACATACCGAGGACTCAGACGTCTGACTCAGACCGACCATATTAGTCCAGTGCTCAGGCTTCCTGTCACTTGTGTATAACTCTCCCCATGTTAGAGCCATATGAACCATCTCGGGCCCAATCCCTTTTGTTGTCTTGCAAACACAATCTTCTTCCTATAATTCCTCTTCTCTGATGAGCTATGCCATTTCCGCGTCACTCCACCCACACGCTCCTATCGTACCATAATGAGAAACTTTTCATAATCAGCCCGGATCTGTTTTCCAATCAGAACGACGGAGAGAAGCAAATTCATCATGTTACATCAGCCACACACTATGTTTACGTCTATTTGGTTTAACTCTATGGACAACACGCCTGCTGCTGTCGGGCTAGCAGGCAAAGAGAAGCTAGTAGACAAATTAATCTCTCTTTTATTCACAGTGCAGCTTTGGACATTAGTGTTGACAATGGGAGAATAAGAACCCACACCTGTGTCTGCGTTCCACATCTGGCTCTGTGCTAACCATGCATATCGTTTCCCATGTACAAAGCTCTAGAGCAAATAAAGGCAATGGATGCGGAGCTAAAGCGAGCTAATGATCGTTGGCCATTAGCTTAGTCTGGTTTATTTTTAGCCAGACTGGAGTTTGCCCGGAGTTCGTGTGGGTATGTGACGCAGACACCCACACAAAGTCCCACAAAACTGGTCTAAACTGTTGAAATTTTGATGTGTTTTTGTAGCCTTTTTTGTTGCATTTTCGTTGCTTAATAGTCACTTTTTTCTTTTAATTTATTTAGTGGTTTATTGATTTAGTGGGGACAGTGCATGTTAATGAACACACCACACCGGATTGTAGCCATGGGCTCATTTCCATCCGCTGTCACACACTCAAACACACTCTTATTCATCCTGGCCTGTTGTACATGTTTTTAGTGGTAGGAGGAAACCTAAACACAGAACATGCAAACTCCACACAGAAAGGCCCCGTCCTGGTGGGAATCAAACCTGGGACCTTCTTGCTGTGAAGGACGAGCGCTAACCACTGTCTATGAGTTTGAGTAAAAAGGTCTAAAGCAGGGGTGTCCAAACTGCAGTTGGCCCGCAGCCCTCTTTAAATTGGCCCGCTGCAAATTCTATTTTTTTTTTTTAATCACTATTATTTTTTATATATATATATATAAAAAAAAAAAACTCTTCCTCACCCTCCGCGGGCGGTCTCTCTTTTTCCTCCTGCTCGGGTCCTCTACCAGAGGCCTGGGAGCTTGAGGGTTCTGCGCAGTATCTTTGCTGTTCCTAGAACTGCACTTTTCTGGACCGAGATGTCTGATGTATTTCCTGGGATCTGCTGGAGCCACTCCTCCAGTTTGGGGGTCACTGCACCGAGTGCCCCAACGACCACGGGCACCATATATATATATATATATATATATATATATATATATATATATATATATATATATATACATATAATTGAAAATGTCCCACATATGAAACAAGCTCTTGACTGCATGTAATTCTCAGTCTTAATGCTTATCGGTGGTGCTTCTGTCTTGAACAGGGCAGTGGCGCCAAACAAATCAGAGCAATCTTTTTTTCCAAAAGACGAGCAAAAGATGGCAGAGCAAAAGACGCACGATTGAATAGAGGGCCAAAAATTTCTGCCAAGGTGGGGAAATGATTATTTCTTCAGAGGTAAATGGGAGATACAATTCTGTTGCTGTAATGAACACAGTCGTCATGTGTCAATAATCACAATTCCTAATAAATTGAGTCAGCTGATGTTAATATCTTTTTGAGGGGATTCAAGTTAAGTCACTGTGAGCGAAATATCTCAGTCTGTGCTGTGTTATTTCACTGTGGATCACCTTTTTTCTTTTGTTAATAAATGAAAATCCATTAATATAAAGCTGTGATGAAAACTGCTTTTTGCTTAGCATAGTTAGCACTTTATTGAATGTGCTAACTTTAGAGGTGAAGTTATATATCTGACCTCTGAGCCAGTTCTTTGTATATTTCTCTGGATGTGGCCCTCAGTGAAAAAAGTTTGGACACCCCTGGTCTAAAGTGAAATAAAGGTGCAGTATTTAGGGAAATGTGTTCCATATGTTGACAAGCGCTCATAAAAAAAAAAAAACTGTTCTGCCTCTCTTGTTTGTTGCCGGTAATTGCTGAAAGCAGTAATTAAAAACTCCAGAAGATTACAATGTTTGCCGTATCTAATGAGAGCGGTGGCATTGTTCATTCACGTCGACGCGCGCCGGCTTGTCTACCTGTCCAAACTGTCCTCCTCGGGTTGCCACGGCGACATTAGCTCAATAAAAAGCCACAGGGGGGGGCCACGCATCTGACGTGAGTGACAGCGAAATACAATACCGCTATACAAGAAAATGAGTAGGTGCCTGCCTGTGTACGCTCGCGCCGGCGGGAAAAAAATGCAGGGGTGACTGACAAGCAGCCGACCGGAGCGATACCAACGCCGCTCCGAGCAACTTTTCACCATTAACCTGGCGAACCCGGCTCTCGGAAAAGACTTCTGGCAGTGAAGTGCTCGCCGCTAAAAAGGCACTTCAACTTAATAAGCTAATAATGGACAAGCGCGCGGGACTTGCTTAATGTCCAGCACTGTGAGCGCACGGACACTTCAACGGAGACAGCGGAGTTTGAAATGTGTGTATTTAAGTGAAAATCAAAGTGATGTAGCTTTGTGTCGAATGGGTGTGCATTATGAAGAAATTCAATGGACACTGTTTGCATGAATTGCAGGTTCAATTCCGTTGCAGGTTCAATTCCGAGGTCTCGAGGAGTATGGGCGGAGATCGAGAAAGACTGAGAGGGAAAGGAAGAGGGGGTGTAGCGATGTCAACATTTACCAGTATCACAATGACGTCGGTAACAAAAGCTCGCTTTAGGTTCATCGTAAGCATCTTCGGAGCCACGGCAAACGGCTGTCACGTCTCATGAGCCGGAGCTTAACTGTGCCAAAACCAGTAAAGACTGAAAAAACAGCGTCCAGTGTTAAATCCATAACACCCATAACACATGCAGTGTGGCAGGTTTCAATAATTCAATGTGCAGAGGCGTAGGGCAAGGGAAGAGTCCCAAAAGAACCATGTGCAGCTGTGTTTTGTTTCGTCACGGTAAAAACAAAAGTTTAGGTCATTTGTTTAGGCCACTCTTAACGTAATTATAGTGAATTGATGGGACACAGATGAGAGGGAATATCTCAGAATAGAATATATGTAGAAAACATTCACACCAATTTGCTCCCTAATAATATTCTGTTGCCTCTTTATTCTTTTAAAAACATTATTTTATTACTTTATAAGTAAGGTTGTATAAAGGTAAACGTTAAAGGAGAAGGCCAATGTTCTTCCATACTGTGATATGTTCTCCCCTGAGTTTAGACGAGTTGATGCGTAACTGTCTGGTGCTTGTGTGTGCCCGTGGGCCCCGTTTGGAGCTATAGGATTAGACTGGGAGAGGCCAAATGCTAACAACATCATTGGTCTTTTTGCGTGACTGAGGGCACTCAGTTCTTTCATGCTGTGATATGTTCTCACCTGAGTTTAGACGAGTTGATACGTACCTGTCTGGTCTGTGTGCGCGCCCGGGGAAGAGCTTGGTAGCTTCCAACTTCACCCCCGTTTGAAGCCATAGGAATATGCTGGGAGAGGCCAAATGCTAACAACATCTTTAATCTGCATGCACTGTCTAAGCTCAGGTAACGGTGGCCTATTCCTTTAAGTTAAGTTATACTTTCTCTGTAGAGAAATTTGTTCTCTGCATTTGACCCATCCTCAATGTCGCTGGGCAACCTGTAAGCCACTCAAAATGTGTATATAATGTGTTCTTTTTTGGGAATATTTAGACAGTACCGCCGCACTGTGGTACAATTACAATGTTATTTTTTCCAATACATGTGTACGTGTGCATGAGTGTATGTTTGAGGGAAGGCAAGTCCTTCACGCTTTTTTGTGCACCATGCACTGCTATACGATTCTAAAAGCCCCATTGCCAGCTCTGATGGTGCTCGGGCCTAGCAATACAAATAATATCAAGAGTGAAAAAGAATAATGGCAGCTAATCACCCTGCGGTAACTCAAGTTGAAGATTCCCTCCTGACCGAGTGCAGAAGTGGAGGTGGTGGAGAGAGAGTGTGCATTGCTGTGGGTTGTGGATGTGGATGTCAGGTGAGGAAATCTCCCCGCTATCTGACAGTTTTCTCATGGCACTTGTCAGCTCCACAAATCACATGTTTTATCAGACAAGGCAGCAGCGCGTCTCCAGACAAGTTTAGCTCATGTCATGAATAAAAAAATACTTTCCATGTCACCACGTTTCAAAAGTGTCTACCAACACCTCAACTCGACTGCAGAAGGCAATCCGGGTGAAGTGTCTTGCCCTGGGATGCACTAGCCAAGCCCGCTGCAGACGTCATTTGAAACAAGATTTGCAAATTGACTATTTCTCCAATGCACACACACACGGAAAAAGTACATTCAATATTGAGTGTTGTTCAGGCATCACTTTTCTTCACGTGCTGTCACTGAAAACGATCAAAAGTTTCTGAAAAGAGTGACAGTTTAAAAGACATATAAATGTATTTTCTTTCTTCGACTGAATCCGCTGTGTGCCTCATACACACACAGGCTGACAGAGTGATGCCCAGTGATGGCGAGATGTTTTGGGGGAAGGTTGCGCACATTTCCCTCTCCTGTTCGGCTCAGTGGGCGAGTGGTGACAGCTGCAGCTCTCCTCCCGTCTCAGAGTAGATTACTTACTGGACAGGTCCACAGCAGTGATGTAACCGGACAGGCAGCTCCCCCGGCCTGTGTGTGGGCTGTGCGACTTTCTCAAAACCTTGGTCGAATCATATTGAAATGAACGTGTCGTGAGTGTGGCTTATGAGCTTACTTTTAGGCACTTTGGCATTTGCATTTTATGTATTATACATGGCAATGTATTTCTGTGAATTGACAAGTAAATGTTCAATTAGTCAAATTAAGGGATGTGAGGATTTTAAACTTTTGAGTCACGATTATTCTGAGGAAAAATATTGCGATTCTATGATTATTCACGATCACCGAAATGAAGAAAACCTACATTCAGCCTATGCTATATTTTATCTTTATGCTTTAACACTTAATAAATGGAGTTTAAAATAATAAATACACAACATGATATTATTAGAAGTGTATAAAGGAAGCAATGGTGTCAATGTTTTCAACTGATATTCCGTAATAAGATATGTGCTCAGTCACGAGAACCAGGGACACCCCAAGTTTGTTGAAAATTTGTGATTGTTGCTTTTTTGCTGAATCGTTCAGTTGAAGCCACGAAGAAGCCTCTACATGTTTAAGTTAGCAGTAGTGGTATGTTTAAAAGCAGAAACGTTTAGGTTCAAACCAGCTTGTTTTGGGAGATTGTGTGTGTCTGTGTGTATTGACACACTGGGTAAACACCGTTGTGTTGGATGGACGCCGCAAAGATTGCATCAGACGAGCTGAACATGTTTGGAAGTGGATTTATTAATCACGGATTATGTGGCGCCGCTTCCTCATGAAGAAGAAGAAGAAGATCTTTATTTATATAGCGCTTTTCACAGATATGGTCACAAAGCGCTTTACATGAGACAATTGTACATTCACTCCATACTCGGTGATGATAAACTACATTTGTAGCTTCAGTTTCCCCTGGAGGAGACTGACAGAAGTGCTGTCGCGACTGCACATGTCTGCGCCAACGGTCCACCACCATACATTCACTCACACACATCATTCATCCTGGCCTATTATACATGTTTTTAGTGGTAGGGGAAACCGGATTACCCGGAGGAAACCTACACAGACACGGGGAGGACCCACACACATGACACGACAGGGGGAGGTTTACAGGGGTATGGCTTTTTTTTGTTTTTGGTTTTGTTTGTATACTTTATTGTCCCCGTAGGGAAATTTGTCCTTGGCCTGTGGCTTTTCTAAATGAGATGTACATGAGCCCTATTGTCACTTCGAGAGAGGTGAGAACAGCCCAGAAGTTTAGAGGCCGATTCCTCTCTTTGACATATTTCCAGTTCCTAAATTCAACTTGCTTTTATCATCAGATTTCCACGTGTTACACATTGTTGGAAACTTTGGAGACTAGACTTTCACAAACTATGTCCCGCTCAAAATGCCCCGAAACCGAGTTGTGTCCCCCGTTCTCGTGATGGGTCACATATTTCCTCTCTGATCTGTTGTCTCATGAATTCATTACAAAAGAGTGACATAAACAAATGACTCCGAACCTATCAGATGATTTCCACGTGCTTTCACAGTTTTACCCCACCATAGCAAACCCGGCTGAACATGGTTCTTTTGGGACTCTTCCTTTGGCAGCATTGCGCAATGATGGTCTGATAATGGGTATGATTCTGCACATTGGATTAGTGAACCTGCCGCTGTTTGGGGGGGGGTCCTTCACCTGCGAGAGTGCAAGTCCTGAAATAAGTATGATTAATTTGTCATGAGCAAAAGAAAAAGAGCGAAGGAGCGCTGCATGGGTCCGTGCGAAAGCATGTCTAAAAATACAACAGGTGCTTCATTGGAATGGAGGTGCTTAACCTGTCATGAGCTTTTATAACCGTGATAATTGTAAAACCGGTTAATCTAGTCAAATGATGTCTTATCCTTATGTTTGTATATTCTGTACCAATTTTTTCTGTAACCCTGTCACAAAATTAATCCTTTGAATGAAACAATAGCTTTTTGGAACAAGAAAATCAAGGTTTTAATGAGCTGAGGTGAAGTCTAAATAAAAATAATTGCTCCAAAACACAACGAAAACATCATTATCATTGGTGCTCGTATCACACATTTAATGATTTATCCCAAAATAAGCTTAACCTGCGCCGTTATATAACTTTAATCAGTTTCTCAAGCTGCTCACGGCCCCGACTTCAGCCACTGGAAAGTTACGACAGCTGCGGCGTGTGTGTGCGCTCATTCCGTTGGCTGCGAGTGTGACGGGCTGTAATTAAAACCAGGCTTAGCTAATTAATGAGGCCTAACCGTTACCTGCGCTCTGCCCCCGCCAACCCGCCCCGACACTTTCTTGCCAACCCACCTCCACATTTCACGGCCGTCCTCCCCACACACAGACAGCGCGGACTGTATAGATAATTACCGGAGCGCTGCGGTCGCCCTCAGCTCCGTCTGTGGCTGCGCCGCTTTGACAAGAGCCAGAAGATACAGATTTTTGGACCTTGTGAGAAAAGTTTAAAGGAGTAACTTTAAGAAAAAAAGAAAGAAAAAAAGTCATCTCTAAAGTGTTGCCAAATAAACTTTAACTTGTGATATTTCTGACAAAAGAAAAACCATTTGCGCTCTCCTTTATGGCTCATATCTTTTTTATTTGTCAAATGAAATTACTGAATAAAACCTAAAACATCAAAACAGATCGATCGTCCTCAATTCCAACATCTCGTGACTCACTCAGCCCTCACTTCGTCAGGACTGAAGTTCCACCACTAACAGTAGTGGGGCTGAAAAACAGCCCTGAGGAAAGCCCTTTTTTGTTGAGTAAATACTGTATTTAAAATCTTAAAATCGTATTTTATGTATGATTACCTTGACTTTTTTTGTTTTTACTTATGTGGGTATGTGAACAACAATCCTGTCTCTTGCATGTTACAAAAGCTATGTTTTGAAAAGCACCATTCAGCAGCTCTCTGTTAAGGTATGTATATGTGCTTACCCCGAAATACCACATATGTTTGTGCTTACACAAAAATGCTCCAAGTCGGAGTAATGGCTGCCCCACGGGAAGAAGAGGCAGTGATGAGGAAGCAGCAGTTTTAAAAAAAGGAGGCTTTTGTGTGGACTCTTCACATTTAATGTAAACGTCTTTTGGGGATAAACTCTCAGAAAGGAAATGAAAAGTTAATTTGAAAAAAACATCCATCCATCCATCCATTTTCTTCCGCTTTATCCGGGGCCGGGTCGCGGGGGCAGCAGTCTCAGCAGAGATGCCCAAACTTCCCGATCCACACACATCTCCTCCAGCTGTTCTGGGGAGACCCCGAGGCGACACCAGGCCAGCTCGGAGACATAGTCCCACCAGCGTGTCCTGGGTCTTCCACGAGGCCTTGTCCCACTTGTTTGAAAAAAAAAAATAATAATAATTTTTTCCTTCACATTTTTTTATTTTTGTAACTCTACAAGTGGCACTAACGCTGTATGAATTTGATTGAGAACAAGTGACTTTATATTTTTATAGCATTAAATAATGGTAGTTAAAAACAAAAAAAACATAACATTGCGTGCATACCTTGATTTGTTTTCAATGTCACATATCTATTTGTAAATAAACTCTTCATATTGACATGTAAATCTTAGTCTTTCTCAGCCTATGTATGGTTGCCATGGGAGTCTAAATGAAGCTTTGACGTGGTGCTTTTCTTAGTATGTCTTTGGACAAGAGTAAACAGAATATTGAATTTCTGCCTAACAAACCATAGAATTGAAATACAAAATAACATCCCAAACAACTGACATAGGTCTTAAGCAGCAAACAATGGTAGACACAATATCAGAGAGAGTGTCAGGTGCAGGGAGAATAAAACAGGCCAATTTTACACAACTTTTAGTAGACAAAATTGCTGGCATGCTGTGCCAATCTGGTGCCATTCATTGTCAATTAGCAGTGGGGGGCATCAGCAAAAATGAAATAATGAGGTAAAATAGCTCATTCTGACACATTAGAGCATGAGCACTCTGTAATTATGACTCAAGTTATGAAACATGCATTCCACAATTTCACCTTTTGTGGTCATTTTGTCAATCATAGATGATTTATGCATTCTCCTAGGTTTTAAGACCTCTGTTTGTACTTGCTTTTTAAAATGTAATTTAATTTGCCTTTAACACAAAGTAAGTGGGTTGAACGGGGGCTGTACATGGGCTGGACAGACACCCAGGGCCACTGGCGAAGTTATGAACAACAGTGGTCCCTACCCAAACTTTTCCTTCCCAATGTTTTCTGCACAGTGAGGGCAGCGGTGGGTATGGAGGCGCACATGCTGGGGCTTTAATCACATTTCTGCGTGGCGCTCTTTAATAGTATGTTCTCTTTCTCTCGGGACATGGCCGATGTTTTACCACCCACCCGCCTTAACCGAGTGCATTTTCTCCACTTCGGCTTTCCCCAAGTCTAAAAGCAGGCCAGTGTAACGCCTCATTTGAAAGCTTAGGCCTTTCCTGGCTTTGTTGCTATGTTGTCATCACTTTTTTCACATTCTTTTTCATCTAATTTTTGCCACTTTTTTGTTGTGTTTGTCCCTTCTTTTTTTTTTGCTGCACTTTCATCGCCTTTTTGTTAATTTTTTGTTGCCTTTTTGTTGCTCTTTTGTGACTTTTTCCCTGCTTTTATTTTTTGCATTTTCATCCTCGTTTTCATCACTATTTTCTATTCTTTTATTCTTTAAGAGGGTTATTATTTGGGTATAGCCAAACTGGATAAAAGGTGCTCAGTTCAGGTAGGGTTTATGAGGTTTTATTCATTTATTTGGTCAGGACAGTGCATGTTGACGAACATACATGGGTCTCACCGGATTGTGGCCTGGGGCGAATTTACATCCATCGTCAGACATCCTGGCCTATTGAACATACACCGCTGCGCTACCGTGCCGCCTGTATCCTGTAAGAGCCTAAATGCTGGAGTGAGGCTGTGCGCGATGTAAATGTGAAGATTAAGAGGGGTAGAAGCAGCAAGTGCTAGTAGCATGAACACCACGCCTCAGTTGATCCCTTCTTTCTAAGCGCCGTCCCCGTGCCCTGGCCACAGAAGCACCGTTTGTTTGCACACAAGATGTCACGGTGTTCTGCGCTAGAGCTGTTGTTGCGCCAAGCAGAAGATCGGGCCCAAGATGAATATCCACCATTGAAATGCCAACCTATGCATATAAGCAAACAGTAAAATACACATCAAAACACAAATCAACTTGCTTACCTTACTTTTCGAGAGGCTTCATCAGCAACTACAGAAATGTGTCAATCAGTGAGTACAGGTACTACATGTTTAAACTGACTTGGTTTCTGCTCACTTACTGCCCAGTATCATGATGACCGTTGATGTGCTCTTGTGTTTTTGAGGAGGACTCACATATTTCCAGACATGATGGGAAGGAGAGGGAAGCGAGAGAGCGTTTTAGGCTGAGCCGCACTTGTCCTCTGGCTCTCCGACTGACAGACACACATACACCCCACGCGGTAGCAGCAGGACACATGGGCCGGTCTACAGTTTTGGGAAGTGACTGCCTAGAGAGATTTCCCTCTAAATTATTCATCAGCCGAAGTGTTGACATCCGCAGTCGAGAGATATGGCACTAAACTCCCTGACTTTCTCATGCTGTTCGGAGTGACTCTCGGGCCTTGGCTCGATG
Organism: Gobius niger; assembly: GCF_951799975.1. Lineage (NCBI taxonomy): Eukaryota > Metazoa > Chordata > Actinopteri > Gobiiformes > Gobiidae > Gobius > Gobius niger. The sequence continues at coordinate 27,688,773 of NC_136852.1, read as the reverse complement.
GTATTCAACATTAGGCCCTATTCAAGAGGCTTTTATGGGCACAGCGTGACACATGTGAAGCTGCCAGCCTGCAACACGCTGTAATAGTCCCTCTCACCACTGATTAAGCGCAGCAACAGCGCATGCACAAAGCGTGGGCGAAGTTTCAAGCTAAATGACACGATGGTATGTATGCAATCGCTGCAGAAAGAAAGTTATACATTTTAAAGCGATCAACCATGCTATTTCAATGCCAGCCATGTAGTCAACAACATAAACATAAAATTCATCCTAAAAATAGTTGGTTAGGTTTAGGTTCAGCAACACTTGTGCCAAAAGAATGACATCAGCTAAAGATCGTGAATCACCAGGTTATTCCATCATCATTTTTCCCTGATGGCTAGGGCATATTTCAAGATGACAATGCCAGGATTCATGGGGCTCACGTTGTGAAAGAGTGTGGTGGCCAACCCATTTCGTGCTCCCTGAACCCGAGTCCACATCTTAACCCAATTGAGAATCTTTGGAATGTGCTGGAAGAGGCTTTGCTCAGTGGCCACACTCTCCCATCATCAATAGAAGATCTTGGTGAAAAATGACTGCAACACTGGATCTTCTGACATCGCAGAAGCTCAGGGAAACAATGCAAATTAGAGCATGTGTTTGTCTGTTATGTCTTTTTTTTCTATTTTTGTCTATTTTTATTATCTCGTTTTACTATTTTCTCTTTGGTCAGGGAGTGTGTGTTGAAATAAATCAAAAAGCATCAAGCCAAATTGAAGTAAATGCATGTGTTTGCTCTTTTTACGACTTGGTACGAAACATGGCAAGGCAGATTTCATCATAAACTAGTGCACTAACAGCACATGTTCTAGAAGATACATGAGCTTATTTTAAAAGTAAAGCTCCCCAACACTCAAGACGGACTGTGTTGTTTGACAAATATAGCCTGACAAATATAGCGTTCTTCATCCCTCACATCGTCTTGCGAAGAGGACGCTTTGTCTCCCTAATCAAACTCATTGTACTTGCCACCGCAGTGGATTGGCTCCGTTTGCTCTCCCATCCAGTTCAAGGGCCCAGCTGACTGGACTCTCGCCCCCAAACCGCAAGCCCTCCTCTCGAGCCTTGGCTACATTAGCAGCCTGGCGGGAGTTACTGCCGTTAGCCTGGTGGGGATTAGCGTGGCGCATGGCTAGCAGACGCGACCGCCTGCAGCCAGTGTCCTCCCACCAGCTCTGGCACCCTTTTAGAAGAGCTGGAACAACTACAAAGTGAAAATGATTTAATCCTGTTTGATTTTGTCTTTTCATGGTGTCGCCTGTCCCTACGGGGGCCGGTTTGGGACACCCTTCCCATGAGATTAAGGGGAAAAACAAACTGTTGTGTTCAACAAATACAAAGGATTAAACAAATGGTTTTCAACTTTTTGCGCACAATCTGCTCATGCTGTCAACCAAACGTATAAACTCACTCAAAGCGGAGCCACATCCGATACTACATTGATGAAAGCACAGTAAAACAAAAAGACACTTTCTGCAAGTGTCGGCGTGACTGTTTGAAATGGGTCCTACCTGCGTATGGGACGGGAGCGTCTTTGTCCAGCGCGACCAGCGGTGGATCCAGCAGCACCACCTCCGTGTTCTCAGTGATGACTCCGTGGTACGAAGTCTCTATCCATGGCTTATGCTTGTTCACTGCGGGCACAAAAAAAACAAGAGGGAACAGGTAAATAAATATCTGCTGCTTTGGTTAATAGTTTAGACCCAGACACCAACCAGCTCGATTTCACTATTTATTGATATCTTATCATTCGCAGGATTCACAATATAGAACAACTGAGACATCAGGGTTGAAATGCAAATTCAACAGTTACGATATGAAGGCCTGAATTAGGTCTGAGCCTACACAAACTAAATTAATTCTGTAAGACAAGCCATGCACTAGATCACACATTGCACTTTTTACACAGACGCAAAGAGCAAAACCAGCAAATAACATTGTCTATTGTCTATAGAAAGTCTATTGAAACAGAATTCTACTCCCACTGAGATAATGACATTTCAGTCTGATTGACCTGCCACAATCACATCCATTGCCACATTTGCTAATGCTGTCTCCCCACATGACTTCCGGACATGCCTGTAGTTTCTTTTGCAGCTCCTGGCATCTCTATTTAGACCAAGGCGCGCTCATTTTACTAATCATTTTGTACTTCCTTTTGACCCTTTTGTTTCTTTCCTTTTGTTTCCTTTCTGCCGCAGGTCTCCGAGCGCGGTGCCACGCTTGATCAATGGCCAACGCGCAGCAGCGCCGCCGGGCAAAGGACTGTATCCAGGCGCAAGTCAAAACAGAGTTCAGCCGCACTGGGCCTGATTAACGGTCATAATGGAGTCGCAGCTGCATGGGGCGGCCTCCGCCTCTCCATAAGCCACTTACTGTTGTGTCACTTCGGAAAGGCCAAAAAGAACTGCAAAGAAACAATGAGAATGGACAAAGGACTTTATGACGTATTTTTGGCTTTGAGCAACTACCGTCACTGTGTCGTGCTTCAGCGAACAAATCACATCTACTTTGTTTCTACTTCTATTGGTACTGTTACAACTGCAACTATACTCTCACTGATACTGCGATACCTGTAGTGTCTGTTTTCAAGTATAATATGTGAGGGGTTATGCCCTGAGAAACAACGCAACAATGCAATCAACTGTTTTGTTCAATTGCAAAGATCTTCATGACTCCCTAAAAGAACTCTCATCGAAATCAGAGTGACAAGGGTTTTCCAAGTTCGAAATTTTGACATATGGGGAATTCCCTCGGCCTTCCTTCTCTCATGCTGAACTGCAAAAACTGTGAGATGATAAACTTTTCTTGGACTTTAATTGGTTCAATCACTACAGGAACTCGGTGAATAACAAACACATGGCCAAAATCAATGCTTTTGGAGAAGTCAATGGGGATGAATATATAATATAACATCTAGTCAGCCTAATCACAACGGATTTCAACCCTGGCTTCCATCTTCAGCTCTTGTTCTAGAATTTGTGCATCAATGTTGGCTCCATGTTTAAGAAGACATAAAATAGACCCTGAACGTCGTTGATTTCAAATTTCTCACATTTTTCACTGACGAGTTAAAGACAACGAAAACGGAGAAAGAATCGTGAAATGAAGTGAAATAATTACGGCCGATCCGAAAGCGCGGCAACTAAAGGCAGCGCTAATCAGAGGAAGAGAGTTGTCACGCCCCGCTTCAATCATTTACCCGATGCTAACGGCGAGGCTAAAAGTGCATTCTCCAAACAAGCCAGGCAGACAAACAAACAATCCCAACGTCAGCCCACAGCAGCCCCTCTCAGTGTGATTACTGAAGAATCTTTGTGCATACAATTGTGTTCCCCCTTTTCTCTCTCCGGCTGAATATGGATGTGATTATTTGTTTTCATTGCGGAGCGTAACCCCCGAGCCTTGAAATTGGATTCAACAGCACTAGATCACTTTAAAAAATGAACCGCTGCCAATCTCTATCTCCGCGTCTATTTTTCAGCAGCAATGTTTGTGTGTATTGTTTCAAAGGGAGGAACAGAGGATAACTTGTAAGTATTGTGTTTGCATTTGAGGGCTAAATATGGAAGGAGTGTGTTTGTTTACAGCTATTGTATGACTTCCATGGTTTGAAAAGAAGGATCTCTCAAGTTGTGTGGCTTAAATACATTTTCAGGACATTTTGTGGCATACACCAGGGCTGCTACACGACCCCCAGCTACTTACAAACTGTACCGTAATGCATATAAATGAGTGCAGAGCTACGAGGCACCGCTCGTGGCCTTGATGCAGTGAGAGAGATCATTTACCGGGTACAGAGATGGGAACACATTAGTCTATTAGGACGCCATAAATATGCATGGGTGCGCGCAACAGTCAGCAACAATATCAGGGCGGAATTTCAAACTTGAAAATGACAAAGTTTGTCACTTTCAAACAATGTGCTGACTCCAGCGGCGTAGGAACTTTCCCCAAGATGAGATCTGCATTTGGCCCAGTGGGAAATGAGGAAAACATCTAACCAGTATACGCTGGCAGAATTCTCCTCAGTCACAGGTGACTTTAAATAGTTTTCGCTCACACGTGTAGCTAAGCAGACTGGCAGTTCCCAACATCGACGTTAACAACATTTCTAACTATGCTGATCTTTAACAAGCGTGTGACAAACTAATCAACCACTGCCAGATCAACAGCTAACTAACCCTGAACTGTTGCAAACAGATTTTACTCACTGTTAACACGAGTGGATGCTTCAGTAATGACAATGGATTGGTTTCGACTACGCCAAAAGATGTCAAAAGACTCGAATATGGGCACGTCTGTTGTCAAATTCAGTCGTCTTTGGCCTTGCGGCGGTTTGTGGAGGTTTGGTCTTGGGTAGTTTGTGATTTCAGGAAATTTGCACCGAGATTTTCTTCTATCAATACTCGAAACTCGTATTGATAGAAGATCTGATTTTGTGATGTTAATGTTACCTGGCGAAAGAATGCTCATGTTCATTTGTTTATTTTATGTTCAACCATTAACCACCAGGTACACATCACGCATTATCCCAAAAAAATAACCCATCTTTGAAGCTGGAGAAGTAGCAGGAGTGGCTACTTCTCCGTCACAACTGTGGTATAGTGGTAATAGTCATAGTAACAGTGCTTTCAGCTTAAGGAGGAGGAGCAGCAGTGGCAGTAGAAGTAGAAGTTGTTGTGACAGTTTTATTAATAGTTAGTGTCACCACTAGTCGCAGCAAATACACAAACTAACCTATCGTCTGGTGGCCTGTTGGGCCACAATCTGCTGGAGAGCGCCGGCATCCTGCCTCCCTGACTTTTCACACTTAAAACAAAAGGCCAAAAAGACAAAAGCCTTCCTTTCTTCCTCTAAAACCATGCCCTGATTGTATTAGCATCACAGACGTCTGCCACTGACTCCTCTGCATGAACACACCAAACTGCCATGGTCGTTCCTGCTGTGCTGTTGTGACCTACGCTATACAGCTGGATCAGAGACTGCTCCTCAGAACTCTGATGCACTTGTGTGTTCTCCATGTATATACATGTATTAAAACTCGACTAACTAGACAACATATCTCCAAGCTTTATTAAGTAAGAAAATCCACAACAAAGTAATGTCGTAATGGTAGCAGTATAAGAAAAACAAAGTAAGCCTCGAGCCTGGGACATGTGCTACCTTTCAAACGTGAACTACAGACGAACAGCGTGTGAAGCTAATGAGGAGTCGGGAGAGTTCGAGAGGCTCGTACAGAACTCCATATTCAGTGTTTCTTCACCGAGAGGAGCCCTTTATGACCTCTGAATCCATCAAGCCGCTCTTACGCTTCTCATTGCATCCACTTATTCTTGTCAGGATGTCTAAAAGGCTGTGTTATCTCCCAACGAAATGTACCAGACATGCGTTGATAATGTAATACAGAACGGGCTACGCTATTTTATTTAAGAGTGCAATGAGAGATTGAACTGCGCAATTTTTGAGGAAAAGGGGAGTTCTTTAACCTATGTTCAGTCAATTGTCGACCTTCTATTGATAGTGTACGTTAACAAGTCTACAATCAGTATATTTACCGACAATAAAGTGTTATGCCAGACTATTCCAGGACTTTCCAACTTTGTTTCTTCCGACTTTTACACAATAACTCTTGGTACAGCTGAGGTTTTTTTGCCCTTTTCGGTGAACTGCATGTGTAGTTTCTGTGTTCCACATTGTATTACTGGATGCTTTGTACATCTTTGCTGTGTTTTTGTGGAGGTTCAGTGCCCCAAACACCTGCAGCACGGTGGAGGCGTCAAAAGAGGCGCTACAGGAAACAAAAAAGGGACAAACAAGGAAGCATCTGGGCAAGACTCGCAGCTAAGCCGCACAAGTCTTCTATCTTTACTATTGTTCTGGCTAATGTTTGTTCACTGGAGAAAAAGATGGAATATATTCGTCTGCCACGCTCTCCCCAGAAGATGGTGAAAGACTGTTGTGGAGCGGAGGGAGCTGCGCAGGAGGAAGAGGAAGGCTGACCAGTGAAGGACACAACGCTCTGAAACAGGGACAAACCCAGAGACGGTGCACTGTTTCGGAACAGCACTGAAGGCAGTACTCAGGTTTCTCCTACCTCCAAAACCAGATTGGCCCACAATGGCGGCGCGCTCAGTCGCAGGGGTTTAGGAGTAATCCAACACCTGAACGCAATTTCATTGTGCTAAGATACATAAAGCTCTTACTTTCAAGGTTCAAGATTCAACTTTATTACTCTCCCGAAAGAAATGATGACTTAAGTTACTTACTTACTTATAACAGAGTGCTTCTTTTACTTTGTGGCCACTTGAGTATGGAACAATAGGCAGAGAGCACACCCTGAACCCGAAGCAGTCAAGATTCTAGAATGTTTATAATCCACACTTACTCATCGTCTCTTGCCGTGGAAGAGTTGTGAATGCACTGCCCTTTCTTGTGCACGCTAGTACACACACACCTTACTTCAAAATAAAGCTCTGGGGGCATCTTAATAGATCTGGTGCAGTGTATCGACAACCTGAGCCATGCCCTTAAGCCCTCACCACAAAACAGATTGGAAATGCCTCTCTCATCTCCCAGATAATGCACACTACCATCACGGGGAAAAACAAAACAAAACAAAGCAAAAAAACGATGCCATAGAGTCAAACTGAAGCGGCGAGCAAACAAATGGAGTCGCCGGGACCATCAGTTGCGGATATTCCCCGGGGAAACATCGCATCCGATTACCATGATCGAACCTGGAGCTGCCATAGCGCTAATGCCTGTGGCTGCAGTCGCGCTAATGCTTTGACACCGAGTGATTAGCTTCCACCTCTGCGCCTTCAATCACGCCTAAACACGCTTAATCCTCCAATCAATACGATCGGGACATGACACTCCCCGGCGGAACGTGCCAGCGTTGTTTCCGCTCGGACACAACGCCTTGCGACTCGTGTGTGATTTTTTTTTTTTTTTTTGCCACTAGTCTGGGAGTTTTGTCTCTTAATGACACCGGGGCAATGAGAAAGATTTGTTCCTTTGACACAGTGATTGAACCGCGCACTGCTCAGCCACTCCAGTGCCTCTTGGGCAGCACTCTCTCCGTAGAAGGAAGACAGCTCTGGCAAACAAAACCTGCACCTGCAGAAAGACTCAGAGTGACCCCAATTTTTCAAAGTCCACGCGGTTCACAGGAAACTAAAAGCATAGCGGAAATGGCAAGTGATGATAGCCTCTGCGAACTATTTCTCAATGAACTCGTTTTTTCAACCAGCAAGTCTCCTGTTAGCGTTGGGGATATGATGCTATTTTGTATCGTTGTTTTCTTCCCAGACCAAAAAAAAAAAAGTTAGAAGTCAAACGCAATGGGAGGGAGCGGCAAAACGTATTACCAAATGTCACAGAAATTTCAAAAGGTAATGGTGGCATTGCAATGACCCAGACGGTCCAAATAAAGAGAATTTTAAAGGTTACCTAAGCAGACGTGGAAGGAAACAGGATCGGCGCAAATGCCACTTTACTGAATACAGTTTTGATTTGTAGATTTGTAGAAATGGAGGAGGATACGGGCTTACAACAGCCTAGGCAATTAACTCTATCTCTATTGTTGTCCCCTGTCGAGACAAAAGGGAGCGCACGCAAACACCATGCAGATGCCCCAAAGGTGAGAAAATCCCTTGTTTTGAACTTGTGGAAGTTCAAATAGCAGTCGAATTTGTTTTTACTCATTGTCGACTTTGTTCAAGGCCCTGTTCCTGATTTGGTTCAAATATAGTTTTGCCCTTCACCTTTCCATTTCATTTTGTAAAGCCTCTGTGTCAATGATGAACTAGCAGCATCGTCGTTTACATTAGAGTGACGGTAAAGGTCTTTAAAAAAAACCTAGATAGGGCGTGGCCATAGTAATACTTTGGAACGAATGGCAATTCTGGTGGCCATCTTGTGACTGGCCCTTCCACCACTGGGTTCAGTGCAATGTAATGTAATGGGAAACACCACTTATTTCCTTGATACTGAGTGATCTGGTAAGTAATTTCACGACTCTTTGATCATTGTGACTGACCTTATATCCTATCTGACAAGACAATAACTTTTTTGCAGTTTTTCAGATTTTATTTCAGTTGCGTAGGATGCATAGAATTAAGCTTTGTTCATGGATTTTCATCTGTTTCTGCACTTCACAATGAATGCTAAGCACCGGAATAGATGAATAGATAAATGATGCCATTTTATCTGGACTAAACTGACAAGCTAAAGGCCAGCGTATCATTTTTGCTCTACATGTTAATTCAATTAGAAAGGAGCAGTGGGGATACAGCTATCACACCAGGACAGGCCGATATAATGTGGTTTTGAGGTGGCTGAAAAAATGAAAACGAAGTGCGGAGCTATCGTGCCCTTTATGGCTGGAGCTCGTCGCCATTTCATTGTCAATTAAGACAGGGGAGTGTGATCTGACCGCAGGGAGAGACAAAGTGCTACAACGGCCGATTAATCCCTGACCAGGCCGTAACGGAGCGAGCCTCCTCCTGCCATGGAAAAAGAACAGTTACGTGAGCTGAAATTCCTACATACAGTGTTGTGCAAAAGTCTGGGCACCCCTGTAAATTTGAGAAGTGAAATAAAGCTGGAATGTGTGCAAGAATTACAGTATTTTAACAAAATTAGGCATGTACATATATTTAGGGACCCTTGTCATTTTATTGATTTCAGTACCCTTAGCACACATTATTAGAACTCAAAATTGGTTTGGTAACCTCAGTGACCCTTGACCTCCATGCACAGGTGAATCCAATCATGGGAAAGGCTGATAGTAAGTGTTTCTTCTATTTGCATATTCTCTTCTTGCCACTCTTCTCTGGAGAGTGGCAAGAGCCTGCATGTGAGCCTCAAAACAACTCTCAGAAGACCTGAAAACACAATGATTGTTCAACATTTAAGCTCTCAGTTTCAACTGCGAGGAACATTATGATGAATTGGAAGACCAGAAGCACAGTTCTAGTTAAGGCCCGAAGTGGCAGACCAAGAAAAATCTCAGATAAGCAGAGAACAGTCACAGTCAACCCACAGACCAGCTCCAAAGACCTACAACATCATCCTGCTGCAGATGGTGTCACTTTACACAAGGAGATGCTGTATGGACAAGTAATGCAGAACAAGCATTTTCTCTGCACACGCGACAAACGGTTCCACTTGAGGTTTGCTAAAGCACATTTGGACAAGCCAGCTTCATTTTGGAATAAGGTGCTGTGGACTGATGAAACTAAAATAGAGATATCTGGGTAAAACAAGGGCAGAAAAAGAGCACAACATTACAAGAAAAACACTTGCTACGTACAGTCAAAATAGGCGGTTCCATCATGCTGTGAGGCTGTGTGTGGCCAGTGCAGGGACTGGGAATTTTGTTACAGTTGAGGGTGGCATGGATCCCACACAGTATCAGCAGATTCTGGAGAACAATGTCCAGGAATCATGGACAAAGTTGAAGTTGTGCCGGGGCTGGATCTTTCAACAAGACAACGGCCCTAAACACTGCTGAAAATCTACTAAGGCCTTCATGCAGAGGAACAAGCACAACGTTCTGGAATGGCCATCTCAGTCTCCAGACCTGAATATTATTGAAAATGTTTGGTGTGATTTAAAGCAGGCTGTCCATGCTCAGAAACCATCAAACCTGACTGAACTGGACATGTTTTGTAAAGAGGAATGGTCCCGACCCTAATTGGGAGCTATAGAAAGCCTTTAGAGGCTGTTATTTCTGCAAAAAGTGTTTTTTTATGTGGTGCCTTTATGCACATGCCTAATTTTGTTAAAATATTTTTTCAGAAAAAACTTAATTTCACTTCTCAAATATCACTGCGTTTGTCTCCTATATGATATATTTAACTGAAATGTGTTATCCACACAACCAATGATTTATAAAGAAAAAATGTGAACATTTACAGGGGTGCCCAAACTTTTGCATACACTGTATCAGTGAATATTACTGAGCCAGTTTAACTAGCTTGTGTGTGTGTGTGTGTGTGTGTGTGTGTGTGTGTGTGTGTGTGTGTGTGTGTGTGTGTGTGTGTGTGTGTGTGTGTGTGTGTGTGTGTGTGTGTGTGTGTGTGTGTGTGTGTGTGTTTTTCTTTATACGTTAAGGGTCAAGTTATAACTTCACTTGTCAACAATAAAGTATATGTTGACAATATTTACATGCAGTGGTTTAAGAGAAGATGAAACTGGATTGTTTTAAAATAAAAGCTATTTCAATTATGTTTTGCTGTCACTTGTATCAGCTTAATAGTATTTGAGCTGTAATTTAAACACTCTTTACAAACAAATAGAGTTTAAAATAGCTCTTGAGGTAAAGAATCAGTAGCATTCTTGATGTAGGTGTGCGGGGGTAAGTTTAAGCAAGAACAAAGAAATTACATAAACATTTCTTAATAAAACTACAATTACATATAAAGGGGCTTTATCTAATTCTTATGCTCGTAGAGAAAAGAAATCCATTTTGACAGTGTATCGCACTTGACAGACTTAATCCTGATTTATACTTCAGTGTCAAACCCACAAAGCGTTTGGTGATTTCACCTTTTGTGTTGTGAAAAAAAAATAAAAAAAATCATTACATGAATGCAGAGGAAAAACGCGGAAGTTGAAGCGATTTGGTTGCTCGACTGTAAACCAGGCTTTATGTGTGTGGCATGATGTCATCTGCAGCTTTTATGCAGCATATGAGCGATCGTGAACCTGGAAGCGACACCCTTTATTTCTTATAAATAGCCTGGTGGAGGCTAATAATTTGAATATTAAACATAGCAAACATTAGGTTCACTCAGAAGGCATTTAGAATGTAGTTAGGAGTAAGTTTGGACCACATTTCAACTCAAGCAAGCTTATTTTGCAACAAAAAGGCAATGAAAACGTGACAAAAACGACTAAAACTTGACAACAAAAACTAGGAAAAAACCACAATGAGTTTTGTAGGCCTTTCAAATGCGGCTTTTACCCTGACCTATAGGCTGTGAGCGCTTTTAGATTTGGGTCACACTGCACAATGCACTCAGTTAAATTGGGGGTGAAGGGGTTAAACAATCCAGATTCGATATACAAATAAATCTAATCTATTCATGACCAATGACATCACGATGAATGCTTCTTCTGAAATCACTCGAGTGTTTCTGAAGGGGACCAGACAGGCCGGGGCAGCGCGGTCTGCGCGGGCCCTCGGGGGACCGGCGGTGGAACAGAAACGTTGTAATTAAAAATAAATCTGTGGGAAATTAAATTCTGATGGAGAAGGTCAACACGCGGAGCTCTGATGAACGCGCCGGCGTAATGGAAAGTAAACCGCGGCCGTCGGGCAATTATAGATACAAGGGCCACCGAGGCAGCGCTCAACAGACTCGGGGATGTCTGTCGAGTGTGGAGAAATATCACCCCTCACCTTCGAAAAGACGGGGGAAGAACTTTAAAAACGGGACTGATCAGCAGTTTGCATGGGAACTCTCTTATCAATCCCTCTTTGTCCGTCCCTCACTTCACCTGTCGCTGGCCGTAATCTTATGGCTCATGGCGCACATTCTTCATTCTCACTTACAATCAGGGAGTGTTCCGCGTCCGTCTGAACCCTCCGAGATCTCTGCGTTTTTCAGTCTTTCTCCCTTTTTCATTCTCTTTGCACTCGGCGGGCTGCGCGTCGTGCTTCGCAGAGCCGGCTGACAGGAAGCATCTGCCCGGGAAGAAGGACTTTATTCAATATAAAGGGAGTAAAAAAGAAAGAAAAAAAAAGGCTCTTAGTAGATTTCCGGCTCAGATATGGTTTCCAGGCCTCGAGTCCTCGCATCGATTTGGATTTAAGATTGGTTATCGCAAAAGGAACTGCTCCGAGCTAAGTGTAAAGATCTGTACCGTACATGTGCGTCTCATTAGAAAGAGGAGGTCATCTTTAATGTTGGTTCTCTTCCTCTGTACGTTCATACTGTGGGCCTCAGACGGGGGTCACACGGATTATCACCATAATTCACTCATGGCAAACGTGGAATTATGTTTACAAATGCATATCGACGAACAGCTATGAGGAAATCCATCCATCCATTCATCCATCCATCCATCCATCCATAAGGTGGGTCCACAGAAGGACGGCCTCATGGTTCTGACCGGGCCTGTTGGTCTCTCATAAGGGGCTTTTGAATCGCTCTTTGTCCGACCCGTCACCTATAGGACCTGTTTGCCATGGGAGACCCAAACAGGAGCACGAAGCCCCCGACAACAGAGCTCCCAGGATCATTCAGGTGCTCAAACCCCTCCACCACGTTAAGGTGGCGGTTCCAGGAGGGGCTATGAGGAAATGGTCATTCATTCTTTTATCGCGTGCACCGATCGGTTAACTCTGCTGTGTAAGTTAATGAGACACTGTTCAGGTCTAGGGCCCGGTACTGGTAAGCAAAAACAAAAGTTTCAAATTTAGGTATTGACAAAAAACATTATATCTTTCGTGACAAAGTTTTTATGCTGTTGTGTGACAACATTAAAGGTCAGGGCTTCGCTCTTCCGGCTAGGGTCTCCTAGTTATTCGTAAAGCTATGGTCACAACCAGCCGTACGGGCTTCTGCGTCCGGTCTACGTGCACAAAACATAAGAAAACGCACGGAGAGTGAGAGTGCGCGTGTGGCGTGCTTATTTTGGAGCCGTATTGCCAAACTCCAACCCGCAAATCGGCGCAAATGCTTGACGTCACCGACAACACCTGCCTCCCTCGCTCGCTGAATGGTAGGTAGAAAGTCAACCGATGTAACGCAGCCACTGAGAAGGAAGGAAGGAAGGAAGGAAGGAAGGAAGGAAGGAAGGAAGGAAGGAAGGAAGGAAGGAAGGAAGGAAGGAAGGTTTTTTACAGGAAGTGACCTTTGATATGTGAAGAGCTGTGGGAGGTGTGGTGTCGCAGTCATTTGTGCTCTCCACTTGCATCAAAAATGTTTGCATGTTTTGCCCATGCATGCGTAGGTTTCCCCTGGGTGCGTAGGTTAGGTAACAGAACAAACACTTTTCAACCTAATGAGACTTTCGTTATTAATGTAAAGGATTTTTTGAGCCGCAAGATTTATTGTAATGTACAGCACGAAAGAGCAGAAAGAGGCATTTAGGAAATGATTCTACCTAAATCCCATCTGTACTGGGCGTGACACACAAAACCTCACACCTCAGCTTGAAAAAGTCCCAGGAAGCGGTTAAACTCCCCCAGTCGCGACCTTGTCAGAGAAATTCAACTTGCGCTTTGTTGTATAAGCCGGACAGAGGTGCGCTTCATTGTTGAGTCCAAGCGTGCAGCGTGAGAGAGTGTTCCTGTCAAAACACTTGGGTTTATGTGAACAGGGTCTCACACAGACAGTGACCACTGACCTCCACTTCTGCCCCGCACTGCACTCTGCTCTTACCCTCAGACACGCAGGGAAAACTAAGCTGGACCAAAGACATGTCTCGACGTCTGTGCCACATTCACAAATGAACTAGAGGTGGTATAGGTCAATTCAGAGACTCTGATCACAGCGACGCAGTTTTAACACAGACATGGTGTTGTAAATTCCACATTGTGCATTAAAACTGTGTAATGCAAGGCTTATTGCTGTTTAATCTTATTTTAGTGCACGGTTCAGCATCGAGGTCAACTTTGTTGGACTTTAATTATTGAGATAAGAGAATTTCATTCATGCCATGCTTTAGTAATGTATTTAAGTCTGATGGGTTTTGTGGTTTGATAATAATGGTTTACACTCAACTGCACTAGCGGGACCTCTGTGACCACAAGAGCTAAATAGTACGTGTGGGCTTTTTGTGGGCATGTTGCACTGAATTTTACCATTTGAAATAGCATGTGTTAGTCAATTACACAATGATTCGTAAATGAGAGAGCGCTGCATGACTTCAACAGTGTGCAAATTACTCTCTTGCTGAACCACTGTTGCACATGTTACTTGTTTTGCACAATATTAAACGCTTGGTAAATGACCCCCTAAGAGTGGGAACCACAGGGTACATCACGACTCCATATGGTCACAACAACTTTGTGAAATGCCGATATTGCAATAATCAATATAATGCATAAAATAGCCTATGATACATCAAGAAACATATGCAATATTTAACCTGTTTTAACACTACTACAGTACAAACAACTATATGCTACAAACTATATAACAGTAACATTCTATTATGATACTGAACTGGCATTAAGATGCCATACCTAAGTAAAGGTCCCACAAGTAAATAAAATAAACCCAGTCGATATGTTTCACCACAATCACCATCAAATACTTTATGAGGTGGAACTTTGTGGGCAAGTTGAAGGACCAGCCGTACATAATATCAAAATACTTATTTCCTGACAGGACGTCTGTTGAAGCATAAAGCTGACCAGGACAAGTCAAGTTCCTTAAACACTCAAAAGTATCATCTAATATTCACCGCCTGCTTTAGATCATGAGGAGTATTTATGAATTTGGATGATAAAACGGTCCCCTTTGGTTCTTTTTCAGCGGCATGTTTTTTTATGGGTCAGTATTATGTGCATATAAATAAACCCTGATTCAATATAGAAATCCGTGTGCGGACTCAAAGCGGGAAGTCTATTCTGCGCAGGCTTTAGGCTCGGCAACAGCGGGAGTGTGGTTGGTCTAAACAGCATGACCTCCATGGCCTCCAATTCCGGTGCATTCAAACAGACCGGAATGCAAAAAAAAAAAAAAGCACAGCCGTTTAAAATATAGAGCCGACACCGTGGCACATGGGTAAAGACGGATATTCTCAGTGCAACGGACAAAGGTATTATTATGTTGACATTTTTCTCTCTTTTCCTTTCCTAACTCCAGTCGGGCAGAATGATTGAGCCTATATAAAAGGTCAAGCTTTTATCACAGGCTTGTTTTGTCGAAACTGGCTGTAGAGAAAATAGTCAGTTTTTGATGTTACACCGCACGCCACAAAGGGGGAACGATAAACACTTCTGGAAGTCATTTTCATAGACTGGATGAACCAATATTATGTTCGGGTGAAGTCGTAGTGCTAGAATAGATATTAGTATATGGGTCAAACGCCTCCTGGAAACACCACCTTAACGTGGTGGAGGGGTTTGAGCACCCGAATGATGCTTGGAGCTCTGTTGTTGGGGGTGCCCCTGGTAGGGTCTCCCAGAGTAAACTGGTCCTAGTTGACGGATCAGACAAAGAGCAGTTCAGAAGCCCCTTATGAGAGACCAACCGGCCCGGGCCATAAGGGGCTGGTGCAATGTGATTTGGGCAGCTCCAACAGCTGCCCCCCCCAACCCGGCAATGGAAAAATGGATGGACGGATGGATGGATGGATGGATGGACGGATGGATGGATGGATGGATATATGGGTCAAAAGTTGTCATCCTAAGGCGGGTCCAACGCCACAGAAACCACTGGACTACGAAAAAAAAAAGGTCCTCCTCAGAGCAGGCTCCTCCTTTAAAGTAATACTCTGCAAGTTTAAATGTTTTACAAATGTACTAGATTGTGTACAATTGGCCGCCTGGACCCACAATTTGACATAAAGTAAGTGATATAAGTCAATAAAAAATATCTAAAGGTCCCCCCGCTGATCAGAATCCCCAGGCTCTAACTTTGACCAATGAGACGAACTTTCCGGTTAGATCCAATCAGGAGGGCGGGTGAGGGGGCTTATTTGCTTGCTTTTGAAAATGATGTCTGTCTCTCTCCTCCAATCTGTCTCCGTCACTCTGCAATCTTACAGACTATCACTTTAAGGGGAGCGGTCAGTTCTGCCATGGATCTGTTGGTTTATGCATTTATTCTGTTTTTAGTTATGAATTGTTTCCATTAAGCAGGTTTATCTTCAATTCTTTTGCATGCTCTTTATTACTGTATGTTTTACTCTATTGGGCCCGTCCCCTAAATAGTGCTAGGTCGTTCTCGCCCTGTTTGGAACTGTACCAGATTAAAAACGTGATCAACTCTGATGACACCAAGTGCCAAGTTGTGACCTAAACCTAGACCGAAAAATCGGAGAAACAAGCGACAAAAGAACACCGCCACTTTAGTTTGAGCCTACTCTCACTTTCCAACAGTTCGCTGAAACATGTCGATTTTCGAGCTAAACACACCACGGAGCAGAATAAAAACCCCTGTTCTTTTGCCCTGTGAGTGGATATATAGGCGCCGCTGAAACCATTAGCCCTAACTATAGCGACCCCTCTTTATCAAATAGCTTTCGAGTCACAAATGTTCCCTCCGCCAGTCGTTCGGAGGCCATTATCCCGCTCCATTATTGTATGTGCTCTTCCAGGGATGGCATTTACGGCTGCCTTTTTTTTTTTTGCCCGCCTTCGTTTCACCACGTCCAAGTCAAAGCCACGCACCTACATTATTGACGGGGGTCAGAAATCGCATGAATTTCAAACAGCGGGGATGTTGAGACGGGAGCGCGCCGTACTGAATGCAAAGAGGCGCCGAATGCATTACCTCCACCGCAAATTCAGGGTTGCTTCGTAACTCATTTAGGAGGCCGGAGTTATTGAACGACCTTGACGGTAATTTTAATCCGCGATCGCCGCTTCGGCTTCTTCAAGGGTCAGAAAGTTTTTTTTCTTTTCTTGAGTTTTCTTTGAGAGAAACATTGTGCAACACCAGCCGGTTTCCCACGCATGTTCATTAATGTTTGGTATCACGTGTAAGCGCAAAGGGCAACCGAGATGGAGGTGTAATCCAAATATGGTATTTCCTTTCTGGGAGACATCCGCGGCTTTAGGACCGTTTTCTTTACACTCTTGCCAACACCATCTTCACTATCTCTGAAAACTCCAAACTCTCCAGGCTTCAAAATAACACATTCCAACCTGATTTATTGAGCTTTAACGGTTTAAAAAAAAAAAGAAACAATACTTACTCTAAAAGTAACGTTCACATCCCACCTTCAAACTTTGCACAGGCAGTATGAAAACCATGGCCAATGCTCCCGGTGTGTGCTATTGGACATGCAGTCAGATAGGGCCTTTTGATCCTGGCTGAATCCCGCCGTGTTCATTCTAAATGCCGCCTCTAGGCCCAGGCTACACGGGAGCTCGACTCTGGGCGAGTA
This sequence comes from Gobius niger, assembly GCF_951799975.1. Lineage (NCBI taxonomy): Eukaryota > Metazoa > Chordata > Actinopteri > Gobiiformes > Gobiidae > Gobius > Gobius niger. Next base: position 27,671,652 of record NC_136852.1, on the reverse strand, counting down.
AATAAAAGCATCCAAGGTGTAATCCGTTTAGAACGCTCTTATTTTGAAGGACCGGCCGGCTCCATGAAAGACGAGGTGCGGTAATCCGGTTACGGCCGCGCACATGTGCGAACGCTCCCATATGGATCTCGTTTTGTGCGCCTTTTTATTGATTTTTCCTTTCTCCATTTGGTCTGCCTCACTTTTTTAGCCGACGCGCTCGATAAAAAAAAAAAAAATAACCTCACTTTTATCCAACAGTCGGTCCTTTCATCTCTGGTGCAGTGAGTGTGTGTCGTTTGACCTGCGAACGCAATCTTTTTACTGCCAAGCACAGACAGTTTAAGAGATTAGCATCTGTCGGGTTTAATTATAACTCTCGTTTAATTCAATATGCTTATATTAAGGGGAGACGCGGCAAGGAAACCCACTATCGCCACATTTGTTTGACTAGCGAACACAGTCTTTGACAATGTATGGACAGCTTCAGTAATCCTCATTCGGAATTAGTTGTAACACTCCTTCATTTCATCGTGCTTATATTAAGGGGAGATACAGCAGGTAAACCCACTATGGCCACATTTGTTTGACCAGCAATCATGATCTTTTAGAGCAAAATACAGACAGCGGTCAGCATCAGTTGGAATTAGTCCTAACACTCCTTTAATTCAGTTTGCTTATATTAAGGGGAGACACGGCAAGGAAACCCACTATCGCCATCTTTGTTTGACCATTCTTATGCTTCAAAGTATAAAGGCAGAGACTCTTTGCCCTGCAAGGATTTGTTGTTGAACTAATCCCTTGAACCGATCCTGATTAAAGGAAGTGGAATTTATTATTTGATGCTGTTATGATTAGGATTATTACAATTTTGACACGTTTATATTTCAGCAAATTCCCTCTGAACATTATTAAGCATGGATTTAAACCCGGTCCATTTATTCCTGGACAGATATGCAACTTTGACCATTTTCTGTACATAAAAATAATCCTCATTTCCAGATGAAAAGATGATGAAAGAGAAAATGGTATGATCAAAAACCTTTTCAGTAATCTGTGAGAAAACCACTAAGATTTTTTATTTCATTTTCCGTTTCCAATTGCGGATGACGTTTCAGACCTAAAAATGTGCAATGCAACATCACCTTTGACCCTGGCAGCTACTGTTCTCGCTGTGCATTCCCCATTTTTCTAGACAGAGCGTATTGGCTCCTCGTTTTAAGTCTCAGCACTCACTGCGAGATGAATAGACTGGGAGACATTAACACACACACACGAGGTAGACCATAGCCCGGGCCTTAGCCCCAGCTGCTTGATGTTTCCTCCTCCTGGCAGTCTATTCCATTTTGCCCCGCTCTATCGTTCTCATATCACTCAAAAAAAAAAAGAAGAAAAAAATCGAAAGTGGGTTGACTTGGAGATGCAATAAGAGGGGAGGGTCCCACGAGTGCAGTCCCGAGTACGAGTCTCATCCTGGGGCGACAAAACCAAGGCTGCAAACCATTACACCGGCCAGCACCGCTATCACCACTACTCCCAATGTACGGTGCTTCCAATAATAGTAAGCAGAGAAAGGAACGGAGAGGTTACGGAACGGAAATAAATGATGTTGGAGATAATGACGGTGGGAATTCTGGAGAATAACAACAACAAAAAATATGTTTAGTTGGAAGCTGGAAGCTATAGTATGTTCAGTACACCCTAAACCAGTGGTTCTCAACTGGTTTTGTGTCGGGACCCTCAATCACTCTGAGAAGACAAGCCATGACCCAAAAAAAATGTTTATTTGGGAAAGACTTGCGACATATTGAAAACAGTTCGGTGACCCGGCATTTTTTCTGACAGTGTTCACAATTAAATGTTTAATTTGTCGTCCCTACTCCTTTGGATTGGTCACTCTCACCTGAGTGACGTGCCAATTTAACCAATCACAGAGAAGTGTGGACTCTCAGAAGAGAGTGTTGATTCTTAAAGCCAATATAAAGATACACATCATGATAAAATTGTGAAATTAAGATAACAAGAAGATTGTGATATACTGTAAACTTTTCGCCACATCACCCACCCCTGGGGCCCTCAAGCTTCCTGTTGAATCATTCTATCCGTCTAACCATCTGAAAGAAATATATTAATGGTCGCTTTTTGTTACTTGCTTTGTAAGAAACAACACGTTCTTGTTATAGTGTTTCGTTCTGTTAATTATATAAACAGTTCAAACAGTGGTTGTGAGTTTGGTTTGCATTAATAAGCTGCTCTGAAAGGCAACAAGTTCTTCATCTTATGTTTTGCTATTGCGCCTTGTTGTTTTGTTCCCTTTTACATTGATTGTACTATTGTGAAATGGCGCTCATAAGCTTCTTGTTTCGGCCCACTCCTTTTGAGCAGAATGCATGCTCAAATAAATAAATAAATAAATCAAAAAGAATAAAAATTCTGCACAATTACAGCTGCACATTTTCATTTTTTTTCTGTGAGACAGAGCTGCATTTATGATGTGGGACATAGTTAAAACCACTCTGAAATGGATCCTGTTGAATGTTTCACTGCATTGACCACTGGTTTGTATAAACTTCAATATGCGGCCCTCGACGAAAAAGGTTTGGACACCCCACCAGAATCTGGTACACAAACGTATGTAACCTGAAAAGAGCATGTTGAAATCTTAATAAGGGTCAGAAGTTCATCTTAATCAAGCCAGCCAAAAAGATCTTACTAAGACCAATGAAGTTAAACAAAGCAATGCCTTGAAACATCTTTAAAACTTTAAAAACACTGTTCGGAGGTCAGTGCGGTGTCTGTAGCCTTGATGACTCAACACAATAGGCCACACAATGCACTTCACAGCTGCATTCATGTACAAAATGAGCAGACTAATCAACAGCCCACTGCCTCCACTTCACTGGTGCCTGGGGCCTATTGTGCAAAGTACCAGCGAAAAACCAATCAGTCATTTAATTGTGCTAATACCACCTCCTCTTATTGTGAGTGCAGGCGGGTTCTGTATGGCCGGGCATTATACAACAGTAATGTATGAGTTTAGAGAAATATCACTTCTGCTTCCTCATTAAACTATAGGATAAAATGTAAAGGGCACCATTCCTTTATACATACCTTTTAAATTACACCCATAAGATTCTTTAAATGAGGATTATCCAATCAGAACAAAATATTTTGTCAGTGTCGCCTGACTCTAAAGCGGGAGTTTCATTTGCAAACTTTTCTAAAGAGCAACAAACTCTTTCCCAAATTGCTTACAGTGCCAAGACCCACAAGTCGGCATAACTAACAATTGTGTTGAAATGACAGCATAGACATAGACAAAATGTTGGAAAGATAGACATTCTTTTTTTTTTTTTATTATCAAAAAATTCAATGTTTGCAGCAAGCTTCAATCAATACATGGTTTGCGGTGTGCTCTACGAGAAAGCTCCGCGTGTGCCTCATTCAAAATGTGATCTCCGCCACCTCCCAGCTAAAAGGCACGTTCACCGCCGAGCCACTTTGTCCCCCTGACCCCAATCTCTGTCTGATTTAGCCTCTGAGATGTGCGCTGGAGCCGGTACACTTCGTAAATAAGGCTCCAAATTACGAGCCAGGCGGGAGAATCAGAACAATACCTGCTCAGTAATGGCAGGATGGGCGGTAGAGTATGTCGGAAGGGAAGTCGTTTAAAGAGGCTGTTGTCGCTTGGATGCAGCGCTGGCCTTGACTTGAAACAAAAGGGAGCGATAAGACACCGGCGAAGCAGCGGCTCTTACTGTAACAAATGACACAACGCACTAATGTTCATGCGAGAAAGCACTCACGCTACCGACGCACACCATGAAAAGACTGTTTGAGAACAACTGTGCAACTGGAAGAAGACTGTGTTCAATAAATAGGATACAGGACTTGACCATATAGAAAGCATTTGGTGTTGTTCTGCAGAGTATGCAAACAATAGAAGAGAAAAGAACACTGCAGAAAAAGTACGTTTGTCTTTGATTTGAGACTCTAATTTCAGTAAATCTGTTCAGGGGCAAGATATTACACTTAGATTAAAGCGGGTGACCTTAATAAATCCTGTTCGTCGTCCCTCTGGGGGTAATACAAGTGTTAATGGGATGATTGGAGGGTCTTTCATCTCCCCCTGGTGTCTCTGGCCAGAAAACCACACTTGCAGCTTTCCTGCCACCGGGTAGGAGTCACCAATACACACAGAAGCTAACAGGCTAATGGGCAAAGCTAACTGCGGGCTAGCGCCACTTAAACAGTTTTTACAGCCAAGTTTGAATGGAAAAAAAATTATCTCCATTGTGTAATTGGATGTACAATATCCCTCTGTCCCTTTGTCTTTTCTGTCAGTGTGGTATTTACTCTCACGGACAATTAATGAGTAAAAAAACGTAACATGCTACGACACCTGCAGTTGTGCTTATGGCCTCTAGGGGCAAGAGTAACTTGCTACTGCTTTAAGATAAGATAACAACAGTAAGTAATATTTATGTTAATTTAGGTTTCAATATCTTGTTCCATGGACAGATTTCTTTTGCAATGAAGTCCTTTATGCATAGAAATGGCCCAAACACCAACATTTTCAGTGACTAAGTGTAAATAATGGGTAGAACCAGGTTTTTATAAGCTTTTTTTTTTGTCCTTTTAGTCATTTGCAAAGTTTTTTTTTTTTCTAATTATAACTAAGATGTTAAAGCGCTTTGCCTTGCCATCATGGGAGGTAGATCTAATCCTGGCACTAAAAAGTCTAATGTTATGTCGCTACATTCAGAGTTATTTCTTAAGGGAATGAATAATGGAATTAAATGACTGCATAAAAAAGAATTGATTACCCAAAATAGATCAAGTTGGCCGTAAAAATGTTCACGGAGTTCAGTGCAATATCAATTTTATCCACCATTAGCATTACATTGGAGGTTTAGAGACATTTTAATGGCGGTTAGTTAATAGAAGTAAAATGTGGAGGTCCACAGAAATATAATATTCTTGAAAAGACTGGTGGAGCCGAACAAAGGGAGTTAATCGCTCCATTCACCTTCTTTTATAACCTCGCTACTCTTTGTCCTTTCCTAAAACACCCAGTAATTTCATAATATTCAGCCTGAAAAGCCGATTCGAGTTCACATCTGAATAGAGACGTTTTGAGCACATCTCCACCACGACTTTTCAATTATTGTTATTATTATTATTTCTTTTTTTTTACCAAGGCGCTGACATGTCAACAAAGGCAATTACATCTGCCAGGCAAAGGGAGGCCATTTTGGGTCCTTTTGGTTCGAATTGCCATCATTACAGAAGAGTTCTTTGACCAAGAGTTGGGCTTAAATCATTTGACAGTCCCAATTGGCCAAGGCACGTTTCCAAGTCACTGGTGCAGTCACGTCTATGTGGTTCATTTTGGCTGTAAATTTTCATCTCAGGATTTACAAGAGGTTTTCTTATGGGATTCCTCTATGAGTATTAGCCAGCGGGAAGAACAAAACTCAAAACAGACAGACAAGGCAATGTCTGCTAACCACCGCGCTAATGGTTTCATTAATGAATCTTTAACCTTAATTGTGGCTTCAAAGGGGGGGTATTAGGCAAAATCGACTATTAAGAGCCCCCTCCCGGAACCGCCACCTTAACGTGGTGGAGGAGTTTGAGCACCCGAATGATCCTGGGAGCTCTGTTGCGCATATTTGAGTAATCTTTGAATCTTCTTCACAGGCTTTTCTTTGCATCACAACGACAGCTCCAAAAAACTCCACTTTTTTTTTTATTTTTTTATTTTTTTTAAAGCAAAGGGGAGCAAGAGGAGGGGGGAGTGGGAGGGGTTTATTTGAACATGTTGCATATTCTAACTGTGTAAGATAGTGATAGAGACATCTTGACATGATTCCCAAACACCAGCAAAAAGCGTGATTTCGCCTCAATAATAACGTTTCCATCCATGCATTATTGCTTTGGCTACATCAGTGTTCACAAAACTACTTACTTACTTACTATTGGATAACTTGGCCTTTATACTGCAACTTCAAATAATGTGTGTGAAAAAAGACAAACTTGGCACAACCATAGCGACAATCAAACACGCTAATCTGCGCGAGGACACAAGCGTGAACATGGACAGGATCAGAAAAAAGGTTTGATAAAGACGTTTCTGACCTTTATTAAGCTTCCAGTCCATGACAGTAAATATGTGCCGGCACCCACAGAGCCCTTCAAAATCAATAGGACTTAAATGCCTATTGACAAATTCTATATTATTTCTTAGCGCTAGAAATTGGCCCGACATGCCGAGAAAATCTAAATCTCAGCCTTAACCAGATTGATCACGCTAATGCATCTTCCTCGTGGCAGCGCACAGACATCCCTGGCTGCTTCTCTCTCATTCACAATCAATGGCAAATGCCAGAGCCCAGCGTGAATTTAGCTCTTCCGGGGGGAGAAGGGAGGGAATAAAAGGCCACAGTCGCTGTTGAAGCCGACAACATGTGTATTACGACGTGTGCTGATCAACGCGAGACGCCCGATGTGATGAATGGAAATGGGTACAGCCGGAGAAAAGAAAGCTTTAGTGCCATCATGGGCCAGAATCCTATTTGGTTATGAAGAATGGCTTTAATCTAGAGCCGGGGTAATGGGGCACAGTCATGTGTCCTGCGAGTGGGAACGCTACACTGACGGGAGCCATTTACTTTAGCCGTAATGAAAGTTTGTGATAAGGCATTTCAATCTGGATCTAAACAGTACTTCAGCATGAGAGCTAATGGATCACTAACTGAAAGGTCGCAGGCACTGCTGGGCTAATGCTAATGTTGATGACGGTAAGCCGGCGTGAGCGTGGATGCCAATCTGTGCCCGTGCGATCATGAACAAAGACAAACAGGTCACATTGTCACGGTGAGTGTCTTGTCCTTTTATCCCAGCTTCAAGGTCAGAGCTGGGATAAAAGCACAGAGCTTTGGATTCAATGACAAATGCTCTACCCACCGCTACTATCAACAGGACCTTAAAGCTACACGGCGGGACATTCCAGAAAATGTTTTTCCTGAACATTGGCGGAGTATCTTTAACATCACCAAAAATAAAGTTCACACGTTTTAATATTTGATCGGAGCACCTTTAGCTTTGATAATAGCACACATTTGCTGCTGCTTTGTTTCAACAGTTCCAGTGTTGCATTAATTTTTCACCAAGATCTTGCATTGAGTGGAAAGCCTATAAATAAACTGTACTTACCAGTACTTACATAGGGAATTATGTTTTGAGCCTTTTTGCTTTGATTACTGCTGAGCTTTCATCACAGTGTAGTCACCAGACATGGTTTTGACTTCACAGACAGTTAAAGGGAGTAAAATTATCTAATTTCCTCCCCCTACATGTGCCAACAATGTCCTAAGGTGTAGAATGAGCCCAGACCTGCACTGTCACTCAAAAAGGTGTCACTTCGGGTCCGAACTGCCTTCATGCACGCACTTGATATAGAAGGTGCAGTTACATATGACTTGAGGTGGCAGTAGTGAGTATAAAATGGTTAACTTGCATCTAGCCCCTTTAAACCCTTTCAAGCTCATTGAGACAATCCCAAAAATAAAGGGGGACTTTTTTGAAGAATTTAAAATATAAAACATACTTTGAGTTATTTCACCCTTTTTTGTTTCCTACATAATCCCATGTGTTCATTCATAGAATCACACAATGTACATAGTGTTGAAAATAAAGAATAGCCGATATGTAAAAAGTGTACTGTATTACACATAACATGGATTCAGGCTTTATTACTGACCACATTTCTGTCCACAAAACTGAAATCAATCTCGATCAAAGCATTATTTTCACAGGTTGGACGACGCCATGTTGCAAAAATTAACCCCAACGCTCAACTTGTGACCCCATCTGTTGAACACTAGTTTTATACGATTGAGTGGGCCGTATTTCAGCGTGGCTATTGTTGTGCCGTGACCTAACCATGAACCGCTGGAGACCCTCTGTGTCACCCCTATCACAATGTTTACAGTGGGCCATAACGGACGGCCGGGGGAAAGCCTGCGCTCGCGTCCTTGGTGAAATAAAAGACAGGCCTTGCCCCTTGTACTCGTATCCATCTATAGCAGGGCCATAAAGCCACATACAATCCATTCTGTAACCGCTCAACATTTACAACCTGTGCCAGATCATAATGTATAAAGAAACATGGCCCCAACAAGTGATCCACACTGTAGGGGTAGAGTATCATAGTAGAAGAAGCAAACGTTGCAGCTATTGTTGGAAGCCAGGAGTCTCCAACCACTTATGCATCAAAGAGGCTTCTATAGTTATGCTATTTCAACAAAAAAATTGCTTCAATTTTGTCTTTATAATATACTTTATGTACATGGATGGATGGATGGATGGATGGATGGATGGATGGATGGATGGATGGATGGATGGATGGATGGATGGATGGATGGATGGATGGATGGATAGATAGATAGATAGATAGATAGATAGATAGATAGATAGATAGATAGATAGATAGATAGATAGATAGATAGATAGATAGATAGATAGATAGATAGATAGATAGACTTTCCTTTTATGAGTGAACAAGTTTGCAGATTCAGTTCAAAATGTTCAACACCAAAGAAAATGTATCTAAAAGAACAAAACATTTAGTTGTAAACAGAATAATACAAGGAATATATGATTATTCTTGTGTTTTGTGGTCCTAGGAAACACATAATAGTAGCATAGCTACCCGAAAACTATTGTTAAAGTACTGATTACCATAGAAAAGAACGTTATACTAAGCCCTACAAACTGCTATGGATCTGTATGCAGTTTCCACCCTCTCGACAGCATGGCACGCTACGCACACTCTATAACACGTCTCCAACAACCTCTCCATAGACTGGAAACAGCAGAGCAGCCCCATCAGTATTCCAGGTGGGTCCGATCTCCCATGAATATTTGAAGGCTGCCGGGCTTTTGCCACCAAGCACACAGCAAAGGCAGCGGGCAGCGGTTCAGAGGGCTCTTACCATCAAAAGGAGTGCATTCACCGGAGAACACACGGGGCAAGGCGCGAGGCAGGTTATCCAAAGGGGCAGAGGCAGGATGAGAATTTTCAATATTTTTCAAAAGGGGCATACGGGAGGGTTTGGGGTCATGTAGTATGTAAGTCACTGATAAAAAAACAAAAAAAACACACACACACACACACACACAAACTGGGGTGTGCAACGAGTGAAAAGAGCAGTTTCTTGGAGGTGATGACAGCTCCAGATAGGTTAGGAGGTATGTTTGCTTTAAGGCGGAAACATGCATTTCCTTGCCAAAAAATGGGGCTGATTGCTTGGGGGATCATGTGACCATATTTACAGTATTTCAAATACTCTGAATAACTTTTAGCGATCACAGACGTGGAAGTAGTACAAACGGCTAGTAGTAGCTAGAATTACTTCCTGAAAGTATCATCCACACCAAGAATCCGGGTGTTCTTAAAGCATTTTGAAAGTTAGGGGGCACAAAATTGGACCTCAACTTCAGTAGGTTCCTCTGTCATGATTTGAACACTTAACCTTGCACAGAGACCCTCTGATTCAAAGCATTCATATCACCAACTGAGGCCAAGTTCTTACCCGGATCTTTCACATTGTTATTGAGAGCTACTTGAAAAGTGCCATGTTGTGAATATTGCTATCCAATTGTCCAGTGAATTCCCGACACTATTCGTGATGAATCTGCATTCTGACAACTTTCTGAAATCGGCAATCCTGTGTGGCATGGGTCCAAGTCAAGACGGGGAGATCTTTTGCTGTAGGGTGCGCTTCTGGCAGATGTGAGTAACAAAAGGCGGAGGGTGGGTATTGGCAGCTGATAAAGATTTACCTGCCGTCAGCTCTGAGCGCTTTCAACTCGTTTGCGCTCATCAATCTCGCCCGAGCCACGTTCCAGTCATGGAGGGTCGGACGGGTTAATGTGGATACAATGATCAAAGCCAGTCAGTCTGATAGGCCTTTATTCTGATTCAGCACCGCTTGTCTGAAAGGACTGGTTGAGTGGAATATACCGTGGGGGGTTTTGCCAAACGCAGTGCAAAAGACGTAGCAGTACTCACTCCTCATTATGGAAGGATATGACTTTGTGGAAGGTGGTATTTTTTGGAAGTTTTGATCTTCTGCCTTGCCATAAGTTCATAATAAAATGTGTTTGTTTGTTCGGGACTCTTGGATGTAAACCCAGCAGCCCGGATTGTCGCCATGACATCACAAACCCAGTGTCATTCATCCTCATTCAACATCCATCCATCCATCCATCCATCCATCCATCCATCCATCCATCCATCTTCTTCCACTGGTCCGTTTCCGGGTCGTGGGGGCACCTGTTGGAGCTGCTCAAATCACATGGCACCAGCCCCTTATGCCTCCTCCTGCAGGTGGTGGGTCCACAGAAGGACGGCCTCATGGTCCTAACCCAGGCCTGTTGGTCTCTCATAAAGGGGCTTCTGAACTGTTCTTTGTCTGACACGTCACCTAGGACCTTTTTGCCATGGGAGACCCTACCAGGGGCGCGAACCCCCCGACAACGTAGCCCCCAGGATATTTAGGCACTCAAACCCCTCCACCATGTTAAGGTGGCGGTTCCAAGAGGGGTCCAGTTTTCCCCATTAAACCAAAACCTGCACAATAGGCTAAATCTAAGTTTAACTAGATTTGGTAATGGCGACGACGGGTTTCTTCCAACTGGGTAGGCTGACCCAGTTGGAAGAAGTTTCTCCACTTGCGGAGCAGTGGCGTAGGGACAAGGGCTACATCCGAAAGGTTCTTGGTTTGTTCCCACGTGGAGTTTGCATGTTCGAAAGCCCCCACGGTATAGAACAATCTCAGCCAGCACGGGGTGTTGGTTCACGGAGGCAGCCCCACATCAAATGTAATGTGATTAGAGAAAAGGTCAATCTCCCTTCTGTCCCTGTTCTGATGGATCGTGAGCCATCTCTCTCTCCCGTCTGTCGTCTCATGGCAAAACACTACAGGGATTTCTGAGGATAACAAGAGGAATTAGCCTGTCTAATTCTAAAGCGTGCTCGCAATTGAGGCCTCATGTGTGAATTGACAAATCGCCTTAATATCCGTCCCATACAAGTCTCCGAGCATCCTCCTCTCTGCATTGCCTTTTTCACTACATCCGTAAAACTCTTTGGTCTGCCTTCTGGCGTGCCGTTTCTTGGTCGAACCATCTCAGTCTTGGAACGCGTATCGTCAAAACATCTATCCCTGTCAAAGAATTTGCTGAAAGTCACACTGCGGAACAGTCCAACAATTAAAAATCAAACAAACCTGCCTGCGATAACAAATGAGCAGCATGCGCCAGAGTTGCCAGTTGTCAGTTACAAAACTCAAGACTCAAGCTGATTTTCAACTGATTTTCAACATTTTCAACATACTTTATGGTGCCACTAATGATCTGGACCACCCTTCTCCATCTCTTGAAGAAAAAAGCTGCTCCGATGGCCTTGGGTTGAAGGTTTTAAATTTAAAATATGTTTTTTTTTTTGTTAACAAGTGAAGTGTCCAATTAATGTTATATGATATTTTACATGGCAAACAGCTCTGTGAAAACTCTGGCACACATTTTGTCTATGCCATTGTTCAATTGCGCTGGAACACTGCATACCTGGCAACCCTGATCGACACACAGACAATATGAAGTGGGGAAATCAAGCGAAGACAAAATTCATAACGCAAATTAGGGCTGGGCCATTAATCAAATTGTTATCTAATCGTGATTTTGATAAAGGTCAATCTCAATCATCACATGGTGCGTTTCAATCAATAGGATTATTGTCCAGTCATAGGCCAATTCTGGAAAAAAAAAAATTCCAGATGCCAGGTCAAGCCCAGAAATACTCTGACTCGCTAGCCTGCACTGTCTGCCTCTGACATTCTTCAAAAATATCCACTTTCCAGTTTCTCGTTTATTCCGCCATTTATTGTCTTCAACTTGAATACTGAAAAAAAAGTGTGCCCTTCATCCTCTTTACTGGCAAATAAATACACAACAGTCACGCACGATCAGCCAGCAGTGAGCGAAACGGGAGCAGTGGCGGATGGGGCACTCATCCATATTTGATGTCCCCTCTTTCTGTTTGCGGCTCTCTCTCTCTCTCGGAGACGGACGAAGACTCACGGCGGCGAGGAAGATACAGGCTAATCTGGTTTGGACTGTCCTCGCGCGTGTTTGCTAAACTCGGGGTGAGAAGGCCAGACGGCGTTTTTAAGCTAATGCCGTCTGCGCCGTGCCGCTCAAGGCTCCCCTGCCTGTTGCAAATTGATCAAGTCGACTGTCGGCTGAATACTGAGGGCGCAGTCTGGACTGTTTGGCATTTTGAGCGCGGTGGCGGAGCACACGGGAAACGGGAGCGCGCACAATCAAGGACATGGTAAAAATATCCTTTTGAATTTTGCTGCTATTTGGAGATTTGGTACATGAAAGAGGGGCATAAAATAATTTGATTTAACAAGATTTTTCCATTTTCAATCTGTGACAGATGAGTCACAGCTGTTGAAGGTCAGATTTCGACTAAAAAACAACATCAGAATGCATGTATACTCCTTTTAGTTGACAATGTGGGTTGACCATAAAGTATACACAACATCAACAGACCTTCATCGACCTTCATCAACACGAAACTGATTGCACACATCAGTCTTTTTTTTGTTGTTACTACTTTTGTAATGTACTGGACTCTACATGCAGGCATATTGTTTTCCTTCCAAAAGATCAAAAGTCTGGTAGTCTTTAACTGTGATCCAAACCAGTGGTTCTTCACTGGGGGGTCAGGGCCCAAAAGTGGGTCGCAGAACTGTTTCCAGTGGATCGTGAGCTTTTCCCAGGAAACACTATTCCATTTATCAACTAAAAAAGTATAGAAGAAACACGACCCGTGTCTTACAAAAGCTCCAATTTAGAGTTGTTTTATCATGATTTCAGCTTCTGAATGTTTATTCTACAAGAATTTGTGGGGAAAAATACCCTATTTTATGTTGTATATAATTAATTACATTTTTATTTGGGTAGCAGATTTTCAACTCAAAGGGTGATGGTGAATCCCAAACCACTGATTTAAACTCATTCCCTATTTTCCTGACACATTCTTCTCCTCCCGATTATTAGTCCATTCACAACTTTCCGGTGGGCAAAACAACTTTCATAATGTAAAGACAGTCCAGAATCTCTCCCTTTTCTCTCACTGGGTCCGGGTTTGATTCCCACTTGGACGGGGCCTTTCTGTGTGGTTTTGCATGCTCTCCCTGTGTCTGCATAGGTTTCCTCCTGGAAACTCTCTCAGAGAACTGCATTATGGGAATAGTCAGGTGTCCAGCTCCTGCCCAAATGATGTCCTCTCTCCCAGTGTGCAGTGAACCAGGCGGCCACCACAGGGCACCCTACTGACATTCTTGCTTGGGACCCCTTGGTACCCTTGCTACGCCACTGCACACTGGCAGCTCACTGCTCCTACAGGTCAGCCCAGTGACACTGAGGATGGGTCAAATGTAGAGAACACATTTCTCTACAGAGATGAATAAAGTATAACTTAACTTAACTCACTCTTCTTCTTAAAGTCGTATCTTTCAGAGCGAGTTTCAACATATTTCCATACAGTATGCAATAGGTGGCAATCGCATGATACAAACCTCTCTGCAGCAGAATTAAACCTAACCTATACGACAAACTAAAAGACACATCACCCAGCTTGCTTATCTGACTGTGTCGCAGGGACTTATCGAGGATGGTCAGCGCAGTTATAGAATGTCTGTAACAACCCTGCCAATCAGCCCCAGGGCAACGATGTTATTATTTTGCCCACAGATTTTTTCCGGTATGTTGACGCTGCGTTTACTTCATCCCGAAACAAAATGACAGAATCTACCTGCTTGGACGGTGACGGTGGCTGTGTCACTAAACTACTGCGGGGACGCGCTTGTCAACCTTGTGTCAATCTTGGTCTGACAACACGCCATGTTTGTCTCGTGGGAGCAAACAACAACCCAAAGAAGACATCTCAATTTCTCCCAAAAGCAAACGCATCCCCGAAAATCATCCTCCCACAATATCCCTTCACCTCAGACCGCGATACCGTCTGACTATCCTGTGAATTAGCAAAGCACACGGGGGCTTAATCAAAGACATGATCAAACTCGGTCTCCTTGGGCGCCGGTATGTGCGAGCATGCATGGAACTAGATAACCTTTCCACTCATAATCTCCTCATGACTCATGCATCTGCGGATTATGCTAATGCAACATTTGAGCCCCCCGAGCAGCAGTCAGTGTGCGGGAGACAGACATTCGGCGGCACACGATTCAAAATGCAGACGACAGAACAATATACCAAGGAATCCGTGGGTGGTGGCTATGTTTACTGTTGCCTGGCCAGAGGCTCGCAGAGTTGTTAATGCGCAGCCTGTGGTGGGGGCTTGTGTCTGTAAGGTCTACGATTGAAGGGGGGTGGGGGGGTACTGGGGGAAGGCGCAGTTCATTTTAGTTCAACTTCAATGCCAGGGGTTTAGAGCTGCGGTTTTCAGATGGCGGGACATTTTGGGCTTGGCAAATCGCTGCAGCTGGATGTTGTTCGTTTGATGGTGGTGGTATAAGCTGCCATTGCATAGTGTAGTGAAAGTTTTTTTTTTTTTTATGACTCTGTCACCTCGACCCAATGGAAATCAAACCCAACCCTAAAAAATGGCAAGGCAAGTTTATTTGCAGATCACAATTCATACACAAAGCAATGGGTCTTGTGTATGAATGGGTCTCAATTTGACGACCCAACCCCACCGGAACTGAAAAAGCCACACTACAGTTGGCGTCACGTGAATGCCAGTTTACTGTTACGATTATTATTATTTTTATTTTGTTATTGAACCACTGAGAACACCTTTGAAATCGCCTATGGACTGGAAACAAGGAGGCGAAACTGTACTCTCACCTCTCACCTCTCATTGCCAGTCTAGGACAAAGGTGTGATCTAGGGGTAGACAACATCAGGCCCTAAGTCTCAATCTCATCGTAAGTACTGCACGTTTTGCATCCGCCCAAGATAAAGCACCAACACAGCCCCCTAACCCACAGTCCCAAGACGTTCAATTGACACTTAACCGTAACTGTTTGTGTTGGGGGTTTGAAGTTTTGAACTACTACTTTGTGCCAGAGAGATTAAAGCTCTCTCCTCAGAGTAAGAAGGTCTCTGGTCGGAGTCATGGATCCACATGTTTGCTCCCACAATTATTCCCCAATTTTAAAAAAAAAAAAAGATTAAAAAAAGGTTGCAAAGTCACGGATAAGTACATGCGAATAGACTTTCCCTTTGTTGAATTACTGTGAGTCCAGGCAAGTTCTAACTACTCAGCCATGTGCGATGCCAAGTCTAATTTAGACTACTCACTCCTGGTTCAAGCACTTAGCGATTAAAAATAATGAGTTCTCCATGCGTTTCTTTCCCAGTTCCTCAAAGATAATTCTTCTGAGGTGGTAGTTGTGGAGAAAAGTTTGAGAGTGACTATTTTCAAGTGTAAATTACAACTGAAATCCAACTATTGTATTAGTCCAGGCCAAGTGGATTTTCATTTTCTAATAACGCCTTTAATTAAAAAGATGCTGCCTGGGCTGAAATCCGACCCCTAGATAATCCTGTTTGTAAGAGCCGGGAGACATGTATCTCTCCGGCAATTAAAAATGCATTTCTTAAAGTGGAGCAGGGTGAAAGTAAGCGTGGAGTTGTTGCAGACCTGAGAACTTTGAACTGGTAAAATCTACAGTGGAGGCTCATGTCAACTCAAGTCAACAGTCTTCTTACATGGTCAGAAGTTTAGCTCACAGATAGTCACTCGACATTGAACCAGATGATTAGGGATCGTGATTGCTTGATAATAATTTCTCTTTTCACCACATACTGCCTGATACATCTCCAACAGTCAGCAGGCTGTGTTATATAATCGATTTTTTTCTATCCACTTTTCAGACACGTGTCGCTAAGACCTTTCTTTTCAACCCCACCTGCGCTCACAACTGTTGAGTGAAGCCACACACTGGACTCTTAACAACTTTATAACTTTTACAGATGTGCTCAAATTGTATCTCCCTTACTAAAAGCGCAGCGCAGACGTTCTCTCTGATTTCTATACCTCATTATGTGACAGTCTTTTGTATGTAACTTTGTTAAAGTTATAGGGCCCGATAGTGTAACATTTTCCACTTAACAGGAGTGCACTTTGAGATCTTGCAGCTCCTAGACTTAGCGCATTTAAGTGGAAACAACTACGTCCATGGAAGACAGCCATCGAGTTAGAGTTTGCAGTGTCCTTGCGCATGCACAAGATCTGGCCCATTGCCTGAAAGTTTAAATATTGCGTGTAATTGAGCCCCCGGGACTGAAATTTAACAAAACATAAGAAACATTTAAAAAAAAATGTTGATTTCAGCAACTTATCAGAATTCCCGGGCTATCACCTCAATTGCAAACTATTAGTTGCTTTCAGGTAAGGAGGGGAGGAACTTGACACTCACAGTCTCTCCTCACTTTGCAATCTTACATCTGTAAGATTGCAAAGTGGTATCACTTTAATGTCTCAACTATAATGAAAGAGCTGCCCAGAATACTGCTGCAGCCCAGTTATAATAACCCAACTGTGAGGCAGTGTTGTTAAAAACATAAGTCTGGATCCTCAAAAGAGACCGATTCCTCAGCATGCCACTGCTCACAGCGCCCTGTTGTTTACAGAAGTAAACATGGATTGAAAACGGTGTCTGATAATTTAAAGTTGTGCGAAGCCAACGACCTCATCATTTTAAGGAAGAATGTCTTGCTGTGAGGCGAGTGCTCGCCACTCAGCCACTGTGCGCATGTTTCCCTGAAGAAGTGATTCTAATCATGGCTGATTCGATAAGAGTTTGATTTGGAGATCTCTTACGCTATTTGTTTCTGGATCTGTATTGTTTTTGTACCTTGTTCTTATTTCAATTGTTGGCCCAATACAAAGGGATACTAGGAAGATACTCTTACCTATTTACACCTCTGTACTTGTACAAAATGTCTGCACATTTCCACATGCACTAAACACTTTCACTGATTCTAAAACTGCAGATTCATTGGAATGCATTTCTTGCCTCAACGTGTAGCAATCGTCCAGTGCCCAGTGCAGAGGTGAGTGCTGCACCGTGACTTCGCAGGGCAGCTGAAGGTCGCACCCGCAGCACCCGTAGCACCCTATACACCCTATACACCCCCCCTCCCCATCACCACCGCTCACACCCTCACGGCTCGCAGGCTCCACATTATCGTCAGCCACTGTTCCGGAGCACCACGATATTACAGCAGCATTTATGAAGTGTGTCCATGCATAACCATGTAAGCCGCCGCTATCTGTGCTCATGTGGATAAGCTTTAATTATACAGACTGATTAGTCTCCAACATATTCCGACCCTTTCCCCCGTTCTCACTATCTGCCACACGTTACTCAGCACTCTTGCTCCCTCATAATAAGATGCATTAAAATGGATAGACACCAGCTCGGTGCCAGCACCCTCCCGTGCATCCGTCCCCCCCTTCTCCTTCTTAGCATTTCGAAGCGTAGCGCGTTTAATTCTGGAGCCATGTTTCCGGATTGTCTTCACTCTATATTCTGCCGACATCCCACAACTCTCCACACGCCAGCCTAATCCCAAAGGACACCCATCCCAGAGAAAGGCAACAGTTTGTGCGCATACGCTGAGTGGCATAATCATTGCTCGTGTTATGGAGCAATGCCATAAGAGATACCTCACTAAGTAATGAAAGCTTGTAATGAAATTTCAAAGCCACTCCAGAAGCACTTTCTTGGAGAACAATGATGCAGAGCAATTAGGGTTAAGACTTTACAATCCCTAGAGGGAATTCTGTTCTCTGTTTTTTTTAAGGCACAGTTCAATGCCGTGAGGGAAACCTCTCCTTTCTCCAGATCTTGAGATATTGGAGGTCAACAGCACCTTGCTGGAGGGTTAGCCTGCAGTGACATGCTTTAAAAAGATAGGAAACACTGGACTTGCCGAAGCAATTAGATGATAAGAAACTACAATGTACCTGGTAATGGCGAGGCAGAATTATTTGTAGAATATCATTGCAAGGCCATTACACAAAAGGAATGAAAGCAGACTACATACATTTGCAAGAAGGCCATTAAAATCCATACATCTTTAATTCTAAATAAGAAATTAAAAACATGTAAAGAATTGCTAGCTATGGAACCGTTTTCAGCCTGGATTTGAACATTGTCAGGAAGACAGTGTTCAACCGATTGGATCTCCATAAGCTGAAATCCCTGGACCCCTGGTGATAAGCCGGTAGCTTTTTGGGTGTCCATTTTCACAATGTAGCATTGCTTGATGGTTTCCTCAGCTGCATGGAAGGTTTGTTTGTTTTTTTCCAAAAGAAAAAAACTTAAAGTATACCTTAAATACCCAGTATCTGATGTATTCATTCATTTTTGGTTTACAACAATGAAAGAGGGAGCGAAGGTTAAGGAGAAAACAGTTTGCTGTGTCCAAACTCATTCCCAACATCCATTTCAAACATCCCAGTTCCCCAAAATATATGCTATGCTATATATGCTATCATGTTTACACTCTTTTCTCACCAACCACTGCATATTCAACACTGCTAGTAAAAAGCAGCTGATACAGGGCCTTTAACCATCTCAACAGTCCAAATTCATGTTTTCTGTCCCTACAGATATTTTAATGAGCGGAGCCAGAATGAGTCCCTGTTCTAGCCAGGCTTCCGATAACACCCTGAAAAAGTTTCCCAAAGTTCATTATCAGTTCTGTAATTAAAATCACGGTGTACCTTCATATCACTACAGTTCGACGTTGCCTAATCCTTGTATAACAAATTACTTCCATTGACTTTTTATAATGAGAAACTCGCCTCCTTCTTCACTGTGTTGACTCTCCTGCGATAGCACTATGCACTGTTTGAGAACCTAATACCTGGGAAGCTGTGTTTGCTCTAAGTTTACGTAGTAGCTGTCAGATATTCAAAAAAAACAACTTTTCAATTAAAGCAGAGGATAGATGTGTTTGCCTGTCGCGCAGACCTTGTAGCTGTATAGCAATGATATAGACATCGACACGTTTTTTTATTTATTTTTTCTGAGAGACGGCAACCTTTTATTAGTTTATCAATGCCCTTTCCCATCTGTTAGGCTGTATTTTAAGCATCTCTAATCTATGAAGCCATGCCAAGATTATTCATAATTGCATAAACAGTGGGTCATACGTCATATGTCCTTGAATAAATGGAGAGATTTGCATCATGAAGGGCATCTGTAAAGCTTAATCGCTCATCGCAACACGCAGGGAGGCATTCACTAAACTTGATTTAAGATTTCTTACACACACTAGGAATGCTGAAAGCGGTCTGATATTTTCTATATGGCACAATAAATAAAAAAGAAAAACTTGCGCTATCTACAGATTTCTTTTTTTTATTTCCTGGACAGAAAAAACAAACACCTCTGGATCTGGATGCGATTAGTCTTATTCCCCGCTGCCTCCATCTCTTCCCCCCTCCTCGTCTCCAATGTCTCGGTCTCTCTCTATGTGTGTGGAGCTTTTCCACACTGTCAGCCCGATTCCTGCCTATCTGCGCCCAAAAGTGCCTGTGCTTGGCTGATTCCACTGATAAGACAGTAAACGCCTGCTGTCCTCGTCGGGAGGGGGTGAGGGGATGAGGGGAGAGGAGCTGATATGGGGAGAGGAGGGGAAGACGTTTGGTGCCGCTTTTTATGAAAGTCAACACAGGCTTCTTCCCCTTTGGTATATAAAGAATTGTCTGTACATTGGGTTTATAAAGTTTATAAAGTGAGTGTGTTCCTGTGGTTGGGTTTTTAAGATTATATTGTCCAGCTTACATCTAAGAGGTTTGTCGACTGGGCTGGGTTGTTTGAATTGGGGATATTTCACCTCTCTTCAGACGGTTTATCGAGATCTTGTGACCGGGCCTTGGTTCGCTTCTTCTAATGACACGCTGTTTTGCAAACTGCTGACAGACAGCGCAGTTCTCTAGCACAGTATCCAAGCCAACTATGGTCATATAGCACATTTTGACAATGGTAATGGTTTCAAAAGCTTCTCTAGCCATCATTAAAACAATAAAAAAGTGGATAAACTAAATAAAACTACTACCATCAACAACGTAACAAAACACACAACTCCTGCAGTGGTATATCGAGCAGTGCGTTGGTCTGTGGAAACTGTTTCAAAGTGGTTCAGTGCTTCAGGTCTCGAATTCATCATCTGTACAATAACTTTTGTTGGGAGCTGAAGCGCCAATGTGCTCATAACGCCCCGTGTTGGGCAAAAAGTGCTCCAAGGGTCACCAAAACCGTCCAAGGAAGACCTTAGTTGTTGTTGGTTTTCCACTAACATAGATTCCTTTACTTTCACTAACATAGATTCCTTTACTTCCTAGATTCCTTTAGTGATGGCCAAAAAACTCAAGCGCTCCGGAGCTTGTATCGCTCTTCCTGAAGCAGATTGCTTCAAAACACTGCGTAGGAGCATCTTTCAGTAACACCTGGTCACATAACTGTCTCGAAAACTGCTTCATTCTGTGCGCTGCGTATCGTGTCTCAAAGCTTGTCATCTGCTCAGAGCGTCTCACTGAGCTGCCTTTAGCAGAGAGGCGCTAAACAACGGAGGCTTCCTCGTCCATAGTGATGTAAATCATTAGTGATAGATAAATAAATGTGCTGTATTTCACCCATTTCCCATTGTTCCCAGCGTTCATGTGGCGAAAGTGGCTGTGGGCCAGACAGAATACATTGCGCATTGATGTCCTGCCTTTGAGCATCAGAGCCGCAGGTGACTGAGGCCCCGCCCACTGGAGCTCCGTGAAGCCCAGACCCACGTTACAAAGAAAATGACTCTTATTTATCAACCTATGATTGATTTGATCATTGAAACCTCAATATCAGGCTGCAAATAAAAATACTGCCACACGTCTGTTTGAAACTTCCACATGATTGTGTTGCTTCAGTCGTGTTTATGAGAAGTCACGATAATAAAGTTTGTCCACAAGAGGTCAGTGTTCAAACAGAATGAAACGGCTCAGAGACTTCGAAGCATACAACACTTTTTTGCTAGGAAAGCCTAAAAGTGTTACAAGGCTTCACTCGCCCATCACTGCTTCTCCCTCAAACCATGTCTTCACACGAGCTAAAACGTTGACTTCGCTGTCACCAAAAGTAAGATGGAGATACCAGGATAGGAGAACATCCGAGCAGGCTGCGTTGTTTCCTCTCTGTACTGCTCATTGCACTCTTCGTTGTACTAAATGGAATACACCACACTGCAGTGTTTGTGTCTAGGGGTTTTGACCTTTCCAAGCGCGAATTTCTGTCTCAAAGGCTTCACTAGCTCGAAATAAACAAAGATGTTATGCCTCCTAAAATAAATCCACATGAGTCCTAACGTGTGAGCTTGTCCAATTTCATCAAGTGACTTTTAACTGGACTCTCTGCGTCGTACTTGACCTGCCATAGACTTTGCTCTCCTTTAAAACTCCTCAGTCAGTCACTCAGAAGCTGCTGAGGCGGCATCAGCGCCCGGGTGATGGATCATTTGCATTTACATCAGAGCCGGGGGGATGAAGGGAGTGCGGGAACAGAGTTTGAGAGAATCAGCCAGGGTTAAGGTCAAGTTGTACTCCTTAGACATACACTAATCTGCTGGAGTGAATGAAAGGGGGCTGGCTGTGGAAGGAGTCAAGCTGACGGGGGTGTGGAATGAGAACTGCTGCAGGGCACACTTGGACAGCATTCAGATTGCAGGATGAAGTGACCTAAACCGCTCAAATAAATAAACTTGAAAGATAAGTATAACACTTTCTAGCCCACTACATTTCTAAAAAGGCTTCCAGGTAAAAAAGTGCATTTGGCAATGTGTTTCATGTATCTTAAAAGCTGAATAAAGTTATTGTTCGTAACACTTATTTAATCTGTTACCTGCCATCTTAAACCCTCAGATGGCAGATAACAGATATACCTGTTTTCTGCATTCTTAGGGTTAGGTTTAGGGTTAGCAATTGCATATCCAAATCTCAAGGCATATTGACAGGAGAGCTTACATTCTTACATCACAGTGTGATACCTCATTTGAAAGACCTTCTAGTTTCTAAAACTATGTGTACGATCTGTGTGAGTGAAACACAACTTACATGACATTTGTCGTTCCAAACCCTAATCACAACCCCAAACCTCCCTAACTCCCTGATCAGGTGGAAAAGCAACAGGATAAATGGATTTGTTCTCTCTACGTTGAATACTTGCATTATATTTTTCATGTAAAACACAGAAATGGGTAACACTAATGGTACATGAGTTCATGCATGATTTTCATTGTAGATTTCCGCCGTATGAGTCATGATGTTAATGCATGATCCTCGTGATCATGATTGGTTGATCATTTTATTGTCATTTCATTGCCGTTTTAGTGAATTCATGGTATTCTTATGTGATCCTCATGATCATGATGAATTATTAAGATTTTCATGTACATTGATTATAATAGTTTAATTCAGGGATAAAGTCATCCATGAACCAACATGTAATGATGTTTGTTCCTGGGAAGTCATGATTTAGTAATGCATGGATGTATCATGAAATCATGCACTAATCCATGCATAAGTTCCAGAATGAACTTTCAAGTATTTTTTACAACACATCTAACAGAGCAACCTTTATTTTGATACACAAAATGCGTTTGACTTCACGATCAAGCGAGCACTTGATTTACTCATTACTCATCACTACACCACTCGTTGTCTGGCTTATTGACTAAGTTGACTCCAAAGTCATTATCAGCTAAAGTTAGTGGATGAGTAACAACAGGTGTCACATATTTCCATGCCGTAAACTTGTTCATGCAAATTTACTTTTCATCCCGGCTATCACTGTTTGGCAGTTTCGTGCTCTCTCAAAATTTCCTGCCTTGTCAGTTTTATGCCAACTTTTCAAACGCTTTTGATCCAAGAACATGAGGAACTGACTTTCCGCCGTGATGTTTTTGACATTTTGCATCTTCGGTCTCTCGGAAAAAATGCTAACTCTCTAATAATAAAAAAAAAAGCTGTAACTCTGCTTTGCGTTGGCTTTATGTTCAAAAGCCTGCCGGGGTAGGATTCCCAAAAAGACTCGCTGCGCTAGATGTATTTACTGCGATGCCGGCTTAAAGACGTTGCTCGCTTTTTGGGAAAAAAATAAAAAGTTGAAATAAACAGAGGCTTTCTACTCGTTCACATTACAGTCAACATGCTTCGAATCTTGAAAGGGATTAAGTTTGCTGTTTGAACTCCAACCCTGAGCTTCTTTGGCTGCTCCTCGCCGGGCTGCCACGAGGTTCGTACACAACCTTTTGGTGTCGAAAACATCACAGACGAAAACACACTGGAGTAGACCAGGCCGTGGCCTCTTTTTATGGGTCTCCAACTGCGATACATAGAGCTACACGGAGGCCGGCGCTCTTTTCCCCTCCCCGTGCTCCCTGTGCAAAACAACAACCATGTTTTTAATGGCCGCCAAGAGTCTACTACTTACATTTCAGAGGTTTTTTTTAATATCTCGGAATCGGATCATGTCAGAAACTCGGCGGAGGGCAGTGGCCGGTATTCACGTACAGTTTTAGAAAGTCAGCTGAGTTTAGGAAGTGAGGTGTGAATTTCTAATTAGGAAACAAGGTGGCCATCTACAGCTGAGGACACGTTACAGGATTTTCTTGCCCAATGTTGCTAGACTTTTTAGTGGCAGCGCAGTCGTGATTAGTTGAAGACAGTTGCAGTGGCTCACGTCTCGTAGTGTGGAGGGGTCAACTACTACAATTCCCCTTTGCTGAATTGTGTGACGTGACCATTTTGGGCACACGGGAATAGCATGGGCTATTTTATCGACCCAAAAGTGAACACACTGAGAGCAGCGGCCAATAACAGAGCAGAATACCGTATACAGAATTACCGTAGCTCGCTCCCTGTGAGCTCCAGACTCGATCTCTTAAATAGATATAAATATATATAAAATAAAAATATATATATAGATATATTTTTATTGATTCATTGATTGATTGATAAACTTTATTGTCCTCAATGAGGAAATTTGTCTGGGGCTCATTGCCCGCAGCTGTCATACTAACAATACAACCATTCATATAAAACAATTCAGTTAGTCAGTCAGTGCAGCCATTACATGACAATAAAGCAATTCAGTTCATCTCAGTTCTGACGCCTCTTCACCTGCTCTTTATCCTTCAGTTTGTTTAAAAGAGACACAGAGTTGGGGAGAATTGAGAGCTTGTATCTGTTGTTCTTGAAACTGTGTGCTCTGTACCGTCTTCCTGATGGGAGAATTTCATATTCACCATTCAGAAAATGTGATGGATTCTCAATGATTTTCTGAGCTTGGATGAGGACTTTCAAAGGTTTCTTTCATGGACGGACTCTTTTGTGTTGGTCAGCTTCTTGACCTCTGTGGTAAATAGATCTCACCGGACATTTATTGTTTCCAACAAAGGAACTTCACTGACAAACACATGTCACATACAGAATGGCCAAAAAACATAATGGGACAAACCCACTTTGTCACACTCCCTTCTCATTTCTCTACAATAACAGTGGCACAGGCAACAAAGTAATGACCACAGTGAGCCTATCATGCAAAATGACATCACCAAAACTACTATTTTTCTCTTGCTAGATTTCAACCGCAAGCAAACTTTAGCACCACTCATGTGTTCCTCTGTCACAGGAACTGATGTCTGCCCATCTCCTTTACTTATTAAATCCAACTTAAATCCGCTAACTTTGAATTTCCTCTTGAGAGAACTGCACACAGTTTAGGAAGACTCGTACCCATGCACCGCTGGGTCAGTTTCGGTTTCCATGGAGAGGAATGAACAGAGCCGCATAAAGTGTATAATGCAGCACTGCTTCACTAGCCTGGTTTTACCATATCCTCGGACTCAGTGCATTTTGTACAAGGGTCTGGACCTTCTCTATTGAGCTCCGTTATCAGGTGGGAGGGGTGAACTCCTTTGAAACGATTGGATCTGATTTTCGCTTGCGTTTGGTTGTGACGTGTGTAATGTGCCCGAGTGAGTGAAGCAGCCGTCATAACTCTTGAGAGCATTCCTTGCACATTCCAAGGCTTCTTTTAATTTCTGGATATTTGGGAGCCGAGCCAGACCGGATTGAAGAGCTTCCATTACTTTAGCATCCGCCGCCATTGCCAAACTACAACCAGCAAATGCTTGACGTCACCGACAACACCCGCCTCCCCCGCTCGCTGAATGGTAGGTTGAAATTCAACCGATGAAACGCGGCCACTGAGATCAGACCCAGACGTACATGTAGGGAAATTATAATTGACCAGTTTACGGATGGCTAAGGCCAGGCTACTGCTTGACAGACTCGTGTAGTGTGGCCACTTGTCATTGTGGAACCCTAGTCATTCATTAATTTATCTAAATCCAGTTGTGTGTTGTCCCCCGCAAAGTATCCCTGAACATACAGAATTGATACCATGTTGCTTTCCTTTATGACATTGTTATGCACGCCTCACTCCCGCAGCGTCCATTCTTCATAAACACTTGCACATGAGCCTGAAGGATTCATACAGTCTTTCTCTCACTCCTCCATATTAATTTCACATCCACTCCATTATTACCGGCTGTATATGAATGCAGGTCCGTAGAAAATTATAGAAAAGAGGTGTGGGGGGATGAGGGGAAGGCTATGGATTCCTGGGCGCCCTGAGAGCCGACTCTTCTAAGTCTGTTCATAAAGCCCCCTGTCTATCTGCCAATTAGGTTGAGCCTAATCAATTAAAATCCAATCATTGTTGGAGAAGCATAACCAATGCGCTTTATGACGGAGAGAGCAAACAGGAGCTGAGAGCTTCTGCCTGTGTCTGGGCTGATAAAACAAGTGGAGAGGCAGACCAGGGTACTGGAGGGAGTTTACGTGAATGTGAACAGGAATAAGAGCTGAACCAGTAAACGATAAGGCTCAATTAGACCGTTTTTATTTATTTGGACCAAATTTAAACACAAAACAAACCAATCCAGCACCGCATTATGATCCTAATGCAGGTGGTCAAGAAGAGTTTGCCATGTTTTGTAAAAGGCGTCCAAGGCACAGAGGTGCTACATAGGGAAATACTTTAACCTCTTAAAGGAACAGTGCACCGTTTTTCCATACTGAGATATGTTCTTACCTGAGCTTAGACGAGTTGATGCGTACCTGTCTGGTCTTTGTGCGTGCCCATGGAAGAGCTTGGTTGCTTCTAACTTCACCCCGTTTGGAGCTATGGGATTACACTGGGAGAGGCCAAATGCTAACAACATCTTTGGTCGTTTTGCGTGACTGAGGGCACACAGTTCTTCCATACTGTGATATATTCTTACCTGAGCTTAGACGAGTTGATACGTACCTGTCTGGTCTTTGTACGCGCCCGTGGAAGAGCGTGGTATCTTCCAACTTCACCCCCGTTTGGAGCTGTAGGAAAACATTGGGAGCGGCAAAATGCTAACAACATCTTTGGTCGTTTTGCGTGACTGAGGGCATGCACAAAGACCAGACAGGTACGCATCAACTCGTCTAAGCACAGGTAAGAACATATCTCAGTATGGAAAAACGGTGGCCTGTTCCTTTAAGCCCCGCCTGAACCAAATGCATTTTCTCCATTTCAGCTTTACCCAAATCTAAAAGCTTCTCGACTGGAGCTTACATCCTATGCGATAGGATAACTTATTACCTTATTTGAAAGTTAAGACCTACAAAACTGATCTAAACAGATCTTTTTCCTTACGCTGTAGTGCGCTTTTTGACATTTCTTTTCATTGCTTTTTTTGTGCCGTTTTTGTCACCTTTTCATAACATTTTTGTCACTTTTCTCTTAATCTTTTGTTGCTCTTTTGTCGTGTTTTTTCACCACGGTTTTTGACGCTTTTTTGTCACTTTTCTGTTACTCTTGAGTGGCTTTTTTGTTGCGTTTTAAGCATGTACATTCCAAACCAAACCGTAGAAAATGTGCTTGGTTCAGGTGGGGGTTAAGAGGTTAAATGTCCAACAGATCAGCAGAAGTACGAATCGCTGTGCCAGGTGTAAAAGTTTATGTATAGCAGCATCAGCATCATTTCCTAGCAACAAGAACAGCCCCTCGACTGCCCAAAAGAACGCAAAACAGGGTTCATAGAAACAGATTTTTTTTTTGTTTAATGGAGAGGAGCCAGAGCATTGACGTATGAACTGTTGTCATTGTAAATCCTGTATTGGTTCTCCCTGTGCCTCGGACATAAGTGTTTCCAAGCCAATACTTTACCGACCCGCCTTTCATTAGACGGAGGAAGCGTCGACAGGATGGCAATGGCAGGATGTAGATTTGATTTGTAGTCAGGGATAGGTATTGATCTTAACAGACACAGCAGACGGAATTATGCTATGTTTTGCATTTGACTCGTCGACCCCAGTCCATCACAATTAGAAACATTTACCTTATCCAGAAATCAATAAGAGGAAGGACGTCTTAACGGAGCCAAGGAATGAGCTGGAGGCCTAACATTGTGCATATTACTCACCAAAATATCTTACATGCTACAAATGGACCAAAATGAGCCGTCAAGCCAGTTACCTGAAGCAAAGTCTGCGGGCCATAGACGTAGAAGATATTCCTCCAGAAAGCACAGTGCAGAAGAATTCAAAGTCCCCTTTTATTGAAATATATTAGGTCGAGAGAATCTAACAAATGGGGCTTTTGAATAAGCTTTGATAGAGAAGAGAATGTTTCAATATCTATAATTCAAAGACAATGTTTGCAATAATGGCGGGTGCATTACAGCAGCCGAATAAGAAGAAAGAAGACCCTCTTTGATAGTTCTTAATGAGATTAGTATTCGAGGAAGTCTAACGAGGCTGGGCTGTTAGTAAGGCAGATCAGATAACAAAGAACAGAGGAGATAACAGAGGGGGATTACAAGGCACGAAAACAAAACGGGTTTTGTCTTTGAAATGTCCCGCTAAGAGACAAAAATAAAACGACTTTGCACTGTTAAAGCACAAACAAGCCCTACACAGTTTTATTCAAGTCCCATGCTGCTGCTGTAAGATATAACATGAGTGTTGTTGGGGTCCATAAACAAAAGCTCCAGCAAAACATGTTTTAATTGGGAAAATACTATTTTACCACAAACTTTATTCAATAAATGAATAATAATGAGGCTGACAGGACTGTAACCTCGGCGTACACTTGTATTGCACTTTACAAGCCTGTGTCACAAGTCTCTGCTACACTGTGGTCATTATTCATTCACTCAGCACTTGGTGGTGGTAAGCAACTATTGTAGCCACAGCCGCTCAGGGGCAGACTGTCCATTTACCACGTGGCAAAAATGTGTTGTTTATATCCTGTCAGTGCCCTCTGCTGGACACGTGTGGAATTTTTTTCTTTCTTTATTTTAGCTGCCCCCTAGTGGCTGGAGTGAGCATTCTGGTTATTTCTTTAAAAATTCATAACTCCGCACAAGAATGAGCAAGAGACTTACTTTGTGCTCTCCAAGTCAAGGGCTGGATTGAATCATCTCGCGGGCCAGAGTTGGCCCCTGCCCTATGGTGTGAGGTTGAGGCATGCAAAATAATATACTCCCATGGTGTTTTTTTCTTTCCATTATTGTTTTAAGAAGGTTTATTAAGCTGCATACCTTGGGTTTGCCAGATCTAAAACTGGCTTGCCATAAATGTAAAATGCCTGCCTGTTTAGAGCCTTTGACAAATAGTTTCTGTGTTTTAAATGTGATAATGCACTGTTCTTTTATTGTAACTTGTTTTTTGTATGTCACGAGACAAAAATGTCACCCGCCGCCATATTGGATAATGTCTCTTATGTAAATATGTATGTAATATGTAAACATATGGAATGTATGTAAATGTCAAACTGAAATCACAAAGCTACTAATTGCTCATCTGTCCTGCTTTTGTCACTTTATCATGTCACCGAGAGGCAACAGGAAACACTACAACCACGGGTTACGGCACAAAATGCAGCGACATCTTAAAGCATGAATTTTGCCTAAAGTGCTAACGAATGATTAGTAACTGTAATCAGCTCAGGTCTAGCTTATAAAAAACCTGGGGACAGAAAGATGTGTAAAATGTTGAAACGTTCAGTGTGTGTGGAAGTGTTGCTGGTCAAAAAGGCAATAAGTAATAATGTAATTTCAAACTTTTAGAGACAGATATTGATCAGTTCCTGCCGACTGTAAGTGCATGGAAAGACTGCCCTGCGTTGCCATGGAGATCAGCTGCGATACGTCACTTTTAACCACATTTTCGACTTTCCCGGGTCGACTTTACCCAAATATAAAAGCGTCTTGAAAAAAGCGCCAAAAGCGAGGCGTAAAAGAGGATGAAAACACAGCCAAAAAAGGTTACAAAGAAAACAAGAGGCGATAAAAAAGTGATGGAAAAGCAACAAAACGGTTACAAAAAAGCAACAAAAAGGCAGGCAAAACAGGGGGGCAAAAAATTGTGATGAAAAAGCAACAAAACAAGCGACAAAAAGTGATAAAAAAGTAACAAAACAGGCAACAAAAAAATGCAATCAAACAGGCAACAAAGAAGCACTAAAAATATGACAAAAAAGTGCAAGGAAAAATCTTAGATCAGTTTTGTGGGCCTTAGCTTTCAAATAGGGTGTTGCACTGGCCTATAGGCTGTAATAAGCCTTCGATTTGGGTAATGCCGCCCCCCGCCATAAAGAGGTTAATAAACTGATTGTGACTTTGTTTTCTTTAAATCCGATCGCTGTGGTTGTTGCAAAGCACTTAAGACATACAATTTGGTTTGACTGATTTGAACGTACAAGCACTGTTACGCGATCGAATGAATAAGAATTCCAATGGCCGGTGTCAAGTCCACATTCGTCAGCGGAGATCGGAGTCACTTTGTCCTTCGCATTTGCATCCATGCAGCTTATGTAAGGCTTGAGTTGAAATAGCGGTCCTGAATTCAAATCATTCTAACTGCTGCAGCTCTCCGGCGTCTCCCGCGGGGTGCGGTTTGGCCTGAGAAGCGTTAATGACAGAAAGTCCCCTGCGTCATTCCATTCAGAGGCGGGGAGTCTATTAGGCAGGTAGGAGCTGTGAAGGTAATCCCCTTGATACATGTGCGGCCTCTTTCTCCCTCTCTATACCTCCCTCTCATCCCTCCATCACTTTGTCTTATCACTGCAGCCCCCCCCTAATGATGATGAAGCGGCGGACTCACCAAAGCAGTCAGAGGACCATTGCCTATGTAGCACACAGTGTACCTGCTGTAATGGTTTTTGGGGGGTGCGACTGAAGCATTGTGCCCCATGCCATCACCGCTGCCTATTAGGACTTTGATAGTAGCAGTAATTGGTCAGGAGTATTGTCTTGGTAAAGCCGGGGTATGGCAATTTATTCCCCGAGCGCGTTGCAATCTATAGGTCTGACGCCCACCCCCGAAGGCCAGCGGTTTGGCCAATTCACAAGGCGTAAGCTCACTTTGGTTTTAGGAGGTCACAGAGTAGGTCTTTGGGGGGAAGCACGGAGATGTTGAGTGGGGAAGACACAATGAGGATGTGGAATTCCAATGTTGTTTAAGGGAACACTTTTGTTTTATTT
The DNA here is from genome assembly GCF_951799975.1 of Gobius niger. Lineage (NCBI taxonomy): Eukaryota > Metazoa > Chordata > Actinopteri > Gobiiformes > Gobiidae > Gobius > Gobius niger. Next base: position 27,640,992 of record NC_136852.1, on the reverse strand, counting down.
GGTTGTCCCACACTCGCACAGTTTCACAGGTTTCACAGGCAGGGGAGACCCATTCACCCTGAGAATTTAACCCCAAAAAGAAAGGTCCCACACCTGGCCCGCAAAACCAAAAGCGGAACCTTCTTCATTTGAGCCAAATGCACTAATCGCTGTGGATGGAACATCACAAATCCATCTGAACTGCAACAGTGGTATGAGCCAAACACGTCTATAAGCTTTGGTTGATCCAATACACTGCGTTCCAAATTGTTATGCAAATGACATTTTTCTCGGATTTTCTAAATTGTCGACTCAAATGACAGTCAGCATAATCAAAATCTACTGTTCCAAATTTGTATGCGACTCATCGTTTCAAAACATTTTAAAGCTTGTAATTAACTGAAAATATTTTTTGCAGCATTAGGAGGTGTGCTGCTTGGATGAAAACTGCCTCCCACCCTCATAGATGTTTTTCTTGAGGCTCTGAAGGTTCTCAATAGGGTTGAGGTCAGGGGAGGAGGGGGTCCACATCATGCGTTTCTCTCCTTTTATGCCCATAGCAGCCAGTGATGCAGAGGTATTCTTTACAGCAGGACATGGTGCGTTGTCATGCATGAAGATGATTTTGTTAGGGAAAGCACCATAGAAGTACCATAGAAGAAAGTGGTCAGTCAGAAACTCCACATATTTTTCAGAGGTCATTTTCACACTTTCAGGGATCCTAAATACCTAGACCAAGGCATTCAACTATTTCACACTTTTCATCAGCAGAGGGACCTTTTTTCTTTCCCATATTACTTGAAAAAGATGGTCTGCTTAATAATGTGGAACATCCTTTTTCAGTAGTTTTTTCCTTAACTGGGCTTGACCTCACAACTAATCATCACAGGCGTCTGAGATTGACGTCAGTGAAATAGCCCTGAGACATAATACCATCCATGAGTTTAATTGAAAAACATTCTTTTTTTTACTTTTTTGACAATGAAATGCAATTTGCATAATAATTTGTAATGCAGTGTATGACAAATGACTTGCTAAATACAATCCACTCAAACTTTATTTGTTGAATTTTAACAAACAATACACATTAAAACGTTAAGATCTGAAGCTATATTTAGAGCCAACGTGTAAACGTGTGCTTTAAGGCAATATTTAAAAGTGCAAAGAGACTCAATTTGTTCAAGGTGCAGGTGCAGTGCATTCCATAGTTTTGAAGCAAAAGCTGAAAAAAGTAGAAACAGGATTTACAGCTCTTTACTGGGAGCCTAGTCTTTGGGATCTGTTCAAAAGACTGGCCCTTGTTAACATACATTTTAAATAACGCCAGCCAGATAACTCACAATAACTAAGACGCGATAAATAAAAAGCACACTCTTTAAAAAAAAAATCAAATTACAATGTGACTGAAAACCTTGTTGGTGAATCAAATCTTGCATTTAGCTTTGACTTTAATGCAAAAAGCTTTCACTTGTGTTGCTCGCTCCGTTGTTGGGCTGATTCTTAGTTAGTTCTGGGTAAAATTTACTGAAAAAAAGATCAGGCTCTTTTCACCACTGAGATCCGGTTCGAGCTGTTCACCTTAAAGAGCCGTTCAAAGGAGCATCATGAGAAAAAAAGAGTCGTTTGGCCCGATGTAAATATTGCCATTATTTCAATAAGAACATAATGCGCGCAAACAGACAAGCACAGAAATATTCATGGTTCCACTTTCTGTCCTTTGAAATCTGTTGCTGCAAACTGCTCACACAGTGTGTTGGCTGTGTGATGCCTCAGACCTCCTCCAGCACCAGAGCTGTGGCCAAATGATCACTGACAAACCAATCGATCCATCGGCGAACTGAAAACAGCTGCTGAGCTCAGGGAGAGGACTGAGTGCGTGTGTGTGTGTGTGTGTGTGTCTGTATGTGTGTGTGTGTGAGAGAGAGAGAGAAAGAGACAGATGGGCAGATGGAGGGTCAGCAGGCAGAACTGCACGTTACACCGCTGAGAGGTGAGCCAAAGCCCCACGCATGAAGTCAACCAAGCGCAGAACGAGAGAGAGATTGAATCCAAATGCGAGTCAACAACACGAGTGCGTGAGAGAAAGCTCTATTGATAAGCTTGGTTGTTGAAGAGCCAATATTTAAAGTCTCACTCTCTCTCCCTGTCGGATCGGATTTGCATACAGACCGGTGAGTCCGGCTTAAATCACAGCGCTGTGCGAGAACGCCGCCGTCTGGTAATGACTCCATAACTTCGCCGGGGTTGACACCGCTATCTGCGTGCCACCGCCTCCTCCTTCTTCTCCGCCGCCTAGGTTTAAACATAAATTAACCCCATTCGTAATTCAGCCCCTTTGTCATCGAGCAAGGACAAAACTCTCTACGCAGGCAAAAGGGAAAGTCAGACACACATTTTGATGCCAGTTTTTCAGAAAGGACATGGTTTGTAAGAAGACATAACTATGGATTGTAGTATCAACACAAAGGCAGTGATAAATAGTTTTCTGCATTTATTTAGCGCCTATGTGAGATCTTTCATTATGTTGATTGATGATGCAGACGCATGGCAAAACCAAACCAATATTTATCAGCAAAATAAGCATAAGACTGTAAAGTTTGGATAATGTATAGGTGCAACTGAAGAAGATGTTGTTGCAAGAGCGATCCCTAAAGTTTTGTAATGTCTGTGCATGTGCATGTATGTTGCTGTTTGTTGCCACTGCTGTCTTTGGGGAAGGAAATGCCCATATTTGGATAACGGATTAACTCTTTTGTACAGCGCTTTGTGATTCTATCTGTGAAAAGCGCTTCAGAAATAAACTTTACTTGTGTACTTATTTGCAAAACATGTCAATATTTGTGCATGACTAAGAGTGTTAAAGACGAGGGAGTGCCGCGATGGTGAAGCGACTCTCAGCAAAACAAAGAGTGACCTCAATCATCCAGATGTATTTGTCTGGCAGAAACCATCCTCATTGTGCTTTTATCTGCACAAACCCGTGTTTGCAGATAAAAGCCACACATCTCTTAACAGTACGATGATTATGCTCACTCTTTCATGAAATATCGAAAGTTTTCATACCTAGTCCAAGGCATTCAACTATTTCACACTTTTCATCAGCAGAGAGATCCTTTTTCTTTCCCTTATTGCTTGAAAATGGTGATCTGCTTAATAATGGTGTTTTTTCAGTAGTTTTTCCCTAATTCTCACAGCTGTTTAGATTGATGTCATTGTTTCAAAGAGCCCTAAGACACAATACCATCCATGAGTTTAATTGTTTTTTGTTTTTTTTACCTTCATGGCACTGAAATACTGAAAATACAATTTGCATAATCATCCTTAACATAGTGAAGTGAAAAATCTGAACATTAACCACCTCATCAATGTTTTCACCGGCCGTGTCTCAGCTATAGCTTGTATTGCATCATTATTGATTTATTCCATGTTCCGTTGCGATAAGCTCCTACTACAGCCGCTGTGACCCCTCTGACCACCATCAACCGCTCACTCAAGCGCTTCATTCACACAGGCAAGGTGGGTAAAGTGTCCTGCCTGAGGACACGGCGACGCCGCCTCGCTATGTAACAGCCAGATGTTCTCCTCTCCGGCCCACTTGCTTCCAAATCCCCACAGCAGATGGATAAGCTCGCTAATAAAACCAGATTTAGACCAAACCGATGTGAGCCTCACACACATCCCATAACACAAACATATGATATGAAAAAGGCGCACTTATCTTCAGCCTGTCTCCCATGAAGAGCTATGAAATCTTATGAATGCACTTTACAGGGTGTGAGAGGGGATTTGATGGTGAGAAGATTGAATCAGGTCAGAACAAATGTATTAGATGCCATCTCTTAAAATCATTGATAGGACGACATTGTCACATGGAGTTGGATGAGGCATATGATAAAAAAAGGAGAAGCAACATCCAATGCATCAAACGTATGCTGACAGTTAGCAAGCAAGCAACATTTAGACGAGCTCAAAGCCTAGTAAGAAATCATTCATAAATGCACATACGCTTTGAGATTTTACTTCAGATACAAATTCTAAAAGTGGCCTAGGAGCTAAATTCTAAATCATATTCACTCAAGTTTTTGCTTTTTTGCGAGGTCAGATCCAATGGCCAGTAAACATAATCTTTTAAGATGTTAATGATGAAGGAACCACAGAAATAATAGAAATATCATGAAACGGACATACTGCACACTTTAATAATGGGCCTGGCTTTACATTTCATTTGTAAGGGGAGAAAACACTCAATTCAAACAGGATTGGGTAGCTAAAGGCATTTCTATGATTTGGGTGGTGGTAAAGTTAAGGAGCTCGATTACCTTGATAAAGTATTTTAAAACAAATGCCAAACTATTTAACCTGTTACAATGATTTGCCTGTAGGATCCATAGTACGACTGTGGAATAAAAAGAGTGAATATTTCAAATAACATAAAAATTGCCCCGGGGAATTGATAAACGTTCTTTGTGTCCATGCCCCAATGTAATGTTTACACATAAGCCTCAGGGCGTGAAACACTCCCTACACTTCCAGTACAGTTTGTTTTCTTTTATATAGTGAAAAGAAAGTGAAGAAAATCAACACTTCGCTTTGTGGGGAGCTGTCAGTCTGGCGACCTTGGGCATGTTTTTCTCTACTTTTTTTTTTCCCTCCCCGCCACCGCGACGCACTCAAGACAAACGCCTTCAGACCTCGACAATGTTTCAACAGTCCAATCTTCGCGGCCCTCACATGCCCGCAACACGGAGATGAAGATGAAAGGGCTCGAATCAGAGCTAAAAACACTCCACGCTGACCGCTGACTAGCCTTTGCATAATTGCTTCAAAACAGTCTGAACAGCTTTTGAAATATTTGCCGAATCTACCCATTGTGAGGCCTCTCGACGGGATTTAACGCAGCCCAGACTCTTCCACAGTCAAAATTGATTCTGAACGTTAAATCTACTGACATATTAATGGAACACAAAGTGAAGTATAGCCTCAGTGCGTTTCACTGAAGATCGTAGTGGTTCTATTTGGTACGTACAGTGGTGCTCAAGAGTTCACACACCGTGACAAATATATATATATATTTTTTGGCCATTTTCTAAGAGTATGCATGATAACACTTTTTTCACTCATAGTGGTTGTACAAAGCCATTTATGGTCAAACAACTGAGTTTACTCTTTTTAAATCATCAAAGAAATTACCAAAATTACCCTGATTACATACCCCATGTAACATCAATGACAGCTTGGATTATTTTGTGGTAGTTTTGTTAATGGGCCTCTTTATTTCCTGATTCTTCTTTCTGGTAAATAAAAAAAGCCTCCAGTTCCTGTCTAACATGAATTGCATGTTTGAGATCTCCCCAGAGTGGCTCAATAATATTGAGGTGACTGAGATGGCCAGTCCAGAACCTGCACTTTATTCTGCTGTAGCCAATGGCAAGTCGACATGGCCTTGTGCCTTGGATCGTTGTCATGTTGGAAAGTTCAAGTGTATCCCTGAGTGACAATTTTCCTCCAGCATTCTTTAATAACATGCTGCATTCATCCAGAAATCAATTTTGACCAAGTTCCCTGAAGCTCACACATCCCCAAAACATCAGTGATCCACCTCACTGTAGGAATGGTGCACTGCTCATCACAGACCTTGTTGACTCCTCCAAGTGTAATGCTTATGTTTATGGCCGAAAAGTTCCATTTTGGTTTCATCATTCCAAATTGCATTGTTTCTGAAATGTTGAGGCTTGTCTCTGTGCTGTTTGGCAAATTGTAAGTGGATACTTTGTGGCTTTTGTGAAGCAATTTTCAACTTAAATGGATTTGCACAACCACTAACTACGAGTGAAAAAAAATAAATTATGTATTATCATTCATATTCTCTGAAAAATAGTCAAACAATCAAAACTTCTGCTAGGGTATGCAAACTTTTGAGCACCACTGTATCTGGCATTATACATTAGTCATATTGCACTTTATAGATGTGGAAGGTGGTCAATGGTCATTTATTTTAAACAAATGTATACTTTCTTCTGATTTTTGAACTCAGATTGCCTCCAATCAGGTCTTTTAGGCAGCTACAGTTAACCATATGTAAATTGCTTCACTGCTTGCCTTTGTGCCAGCCGAGGATGAGTCCAGGCCACTTTCTAGCGCTCAAAGCTAGGACTGAATTCCTCACTTCGAAAATACGTGCTTGGGCAACGTTGAGAACGACAAGTAGCTGGGACAAAAACATGAAGTATTTTTCAGCATTTTAAACACCACAGCAGCTGATGTCACATGATGTTTCAGTTCTGCCAGAGTTCTGACTCTACTCTAAAGGCTGCATGCAAAGTTAAGTATTTTCTTGCATTAATTATGTTTTAGCAGGAGCAGACCCTCCTTGGCGAGAGTAGAAGATGCTGTGGACGTTAGCAGTAGCCGCGTTAGCATCAGCATCAGCAAATGTGTTGCAATTAGCCTATTCGTATCTTGCATGACCCAACATAATAAATGATGATGCTTTTAGACTGTGATTCTCATGTCCTGCAAATATCTCTTTAGTTCTGCCTCATTTACACTGATGTTTGACCTACGTTTAGCCAAACCTGTTGCCATTCTCATTTGCCTCGACTGAGACCTAGCACATATTTCGGAAATGAGGAATTGTTTTTACTCCATACTCAAATGAAATGCCACTCTGCGGAACATTACAACTTGTATGTTCTGAAATCACAAATCAGTGGTTATATAAAAGCTACAAGAAACAATAATAGCAACTTCCTGCAAAATTTCGACTGTTTCCTGTCCTTGTTTTCCCTATGGCGAGTTAGCTGAGTCTTGATGAAATAAATAAATATTTAACCAGGACGAGGCAGGAAACAGCAGCTGTTGGACATTTACTTAAAAAAGAAAGAAAGACTTTACCACCAAGTTTATGAATGTGGATGTGCTAAAGGCTAGTGCTAATCTGACGCTAACAAATGGTCAAAATACTGCCACTAACTTAACTCATTTTTATGAAACATGCTTGAAATGAAGTTTATTCTTTCTTTTATTCTTTTTTTTTTTTTTTTTTAAGTCGTGTTTCATTTTTTTACATTACAACGTGGACAGGAAGTGGTTGGTACACCACAGAAGCCAACAGGAAGTTAGCCATACACATTGGTTTGTACTTCAAACAAAGACAAGGTGACATCCCGCTCCCAGCAAAGTCACAAGCCAGTTAAAACCAGAGGAGAATCCATATACATGAAAAATAAATCTTTTTTTTATTTTTTTTATCGTTTTTGAAAATAAATATTAATGTTACACTGTGGCTTTGACTTTCAACATAAAATATCAAGAAACGCTCAGGTGTCCGATAATACCATCCCCAGCTGTTTTGTTGTGTGGATGTGTGAGCTCTTTCCCCGCATCTGATCCAAGCCTCCAGAGCCGAGCCGAAGCACACACCGATCGATACACTGCCTCCTCCTCCAGTCCCGCCTCCGTAACCTCCATAAGCCTACAGTGAACGCGCGGACTGGCCTATTTCTTTTATCTGCTGCCTTTGAAACAACTCGCTCCTCTTCTGCTGCTGCTGAGGAGTCATTTACAGCTTTAAACGGGACTAATCGTGCAAAATCAACTGTTTTCCAGCCTGTTATAGCTTGTTTCTTCTCATCTGTAGAATGGTCTCTTTGATTTTAAGGACGTATTCTTTGGAAATATCAGAATTTTCCACCTTATATGTTTTCGTTGTCTGTTCTGGCCCACATGTAACCCATAGCCACCTTTTATTGCTGGTGTTTGTTACCAATGTATTAATAGCACACATTTTAGGAGGTGTTCTGTGTCTTAAGCTTTCCCTCTCCCATCGGCTGCCTCTTTCTCTCTGTACCTATTACTGATGAGTCGATTTCACGAGCCACTGGTGCGCGCATGCAGGGTACAGTAGAATATGCTGTACGCGGGTGTGAATAACAATGGCTGTGTGACCGCCTCATAAAAGAAACAATAATCACATGCACGAGCAACGCAACCGCACGCTTCATAAAAACCCACTGTTTTACTGCTGGTTTTGGCCAAATTGTGTTCAGGAACCCACATGATTAGCCTTTATGTAAAAAGCTATCTATTTGTCTTAAAGGGAACTTTTTCATCTTTTATGGTAAGACACTGCAGGGGGAACAGGAGGTTTTCTTTCATTTAAGACAAAATTAAGGCCTTTGATGGGAAAAAAATGGGAAAAATGGCCTGTATATTCAGCAATGAACTGAATAATGGATCCAGCAAGGTTCAAGTTTGTGGTTTTATTGTGTTACAAAGATTTGTTCTGATCGAGTTTTGGAGTTCTCATTAAATTTTAGCTACTGATGAAAAAATGTGTAATAAATATAATCTAATTTTGCCTTGTTGGGGTGCAAAGCTCAATAAATCAGGCAAGGAATTAGATATTGATACTAGAGGTCAATCGATGCGATACTGATACTAAGGATGGGTCAAATGCAGAGAACTAATTTCTCTACAGAGATTTCTCTACAGAGATTAATACAGTATCAGATTTAGATTTAGATTTAGATCTAGATACATTGGACGGCCGACATATATCGGGCTGATATTTGTGGATTTTACTATATCGGCTATCGGCCAATCTAGCGCTGATAAAAGCCGATATCCCTGGGATCGAACGAGACATTTCTTGTTTTCTGCATTGTAAAGAAGTCTGGGATTTAAAACGAGTCCTCCCCCAACTTCCTAGGCCTCAGGGGAACAGAGGAACATTGCGATGAAAATGAGGCTAGCTACAGGTTTGACTAAAGTTAGTTCATTTCACTAAACCTCAGGCAAATGGATATGCTGCATGTCATTTTGAAGCACAGAACCTGGATAATTAAATCACTGAGTTAGTTTTAACCACCGCAATTGTATGTTTTTCATCACCACGTAAAATGCCATGGCTAGCAGCAGTATGCTATCGCTAACGGCAGCAGGCTAATGCTAACAGCAACTAATCATAGCTGGGACAGAAACTATGACCTAAAGTAATAAAATAAAATTGGCCACTGCTGGAGTGGCCAAGTGTTTATATTTTTACAGACATTTGGAAAAATCAGCCAAAAATATCGGTCAAAAATATTGTCCGTGCATATCAGTATCAGCCAATAAAATGAGATAAAAATTGGCATCGGCCTTGGAACAACCCATATTGGTCGACCTCTAATTGATATATTTATGGGGGTTAAGTGCAAGAATGGAATTTGGTATTTGTACGCGGAGATGTTGTTGCTTTAAAGTGTATTGTAAAGCACTGCAAGCTTTAGATCCCCCACAAAAGACTTTCACAGTTGGTTCCACAAAGGAAACCATGTGTGGAAAAAGAGGGTGAGAGCTTTTACAATGGTACGGCAGGCTGAATGTATAATAATAATAATAATAATAATAATAATAATAATAATAATAATAATAATAATAATAATAATAATAATAATAATAATAATAATAATAATAATTAAAGCCGCGCGCGGCGATAAAGGCCCTCGCCCCTGGCGCACTCCCCGCTCGCTCTCGTCTCTTGCAACCACCCCGCTCGCTCTCGTCCCTTGCGACCACTCTTCATCACACTAGGTCCTTGCGAGCCCCATGATTGAACTTGCTCATTTTGACGTGAAAATCCCTATTAAGTTGCATTATTCTGCTTTATATGCGAAAGTCCCTTTAAGTTGCATTATTCTGCTTTATATGCGAAAATCCCTATTAAGTTGCATTAAAGTGCATTTTATGCGAAAGTCCCTTAAAGTTGCATTACAGTACATTATATGCGAAAGTGCCTTGAAGTTGCATTACAGAACATTATATGCGAAAGTCCCTTTAAGTTGCATTACAGTTTATTATATGCGAAAGTCCCTTTAAGTTGCATCACAGTTTATTATATGCGAAAGTCCCTTTAAGTTGCATTACAGTGCACTATATGCGAAAGTCCCTTTAAGTTGCATTACAGTACATTATATGCGAAAGTCCCTTTAATTGCATTATAGTGCTATTGTGAAAATCCCTATGTAGTGGCATAATTGTGTTGTAATTGCAAAAATCCCTATTTTGTTGCAGAAACTGTAAGAACTGTTGAAATTGCAGAAACTCTTAACACTGTATAAACTGTTAAAATCACTGCCAGACTTCACTGTATCATAATCCTATTAAAATGCCGGCAAGAAAAGAGAAAGCATTAGAAAAGTGTCAGCCATATTTGAACCAGCAACCTCCTACACCAGAGACAAGCACACTATCACTGAGCTGTAGCTCCATAGTAGTTTGATCCTGATGTGCGCTAGTTTTGTCTAAGTTATCGAGCAGAAGTTAGTTCCCAGCATCCCACTGGAGGAGAGAGGTAGCTTCAAGTCATGCCCCCCCCCATACATTTCCTCGATTGTTTTCGACATTTTCCCTTGTGTTGCCTCAATTGTTTTCCTACGATCCCCCCATTTCTAGCTCTTTAGTGACGCATATGAAAGCGTTTTTCATGAGAATGGGACCGTAGGTGCGGTTAAAAGAAAAAAAAAAAGAGCAAAGGTAAAAATTGACCCAGCAATCTCATGGTTGGAAACCCAATGCACAAGCAATAACGCTACACGGGCACAGCAAATCTTATGAAACGTGCTGTACTCATGTGACAATGTGTGCAGTGGCCCATGTAAAAGGTGAAAGCAATAGAAAAGTGTCAAGGCTGTGTTTGGACTAGCAACCTCCTTCACTTGAAACATGGGCCTGATGACTGCTTGGCTTATTTAAATTCCCAGGCTGCAATTTTGTACCAGCAACACACTGGAGGAGAGGTTTTTTCCCCGTTTTTAATGAGTGTGGGACCATAGGCAATGATGCATGTTCTTACCGGAAGGTGTTGAGTCCAAAAGAAAAAGGAAATAAAAAAAAGTTTAGGTTGGGATTTGATCCAGCAACCTCCTGTACACTAGCTCAGCACTCTACCAATGGAGCTACTCAGGTTGAGTGAACTGCTACGAAACGTCCCGCAATCATGTGTTTTAGGCTGTGACAATGTGTGCAGCGGCCCATGGAAAAGGTGAAGGCAATATGAAAGTGTCAAGGTTGTGTTTGGACTAGTTACCTCCTTCACTTGAGACGAACATGCTATCACTGAGCTGTAATTCCAAGCAAACATGGGCCTGATGACTGCTTGGGTTTTCTAAATTCACAGGCTGAAATTTGATCCCAGCAACACACTGGAGGGGTAATTTCCCTGTTTTTAATGAGTGTGGAACCATTGGCGACGATGCATGTTCTAACCAGAAAGTGCTGAGTCCAAAGAAAAAAAAAATGAAAAAGAGTCAAGGTCAGAATTTTATCCAGCAACCTCCTGTACACTAACCCAGCTCTCTACCAATGGAGCTACTTAGGCTGAGAAAAATATAGCGGAGGTGAAATAAATGTCATGAGAGACTCCGCACTTGTGTGTTTGCAGGAAACGGATTAACAGCTTAGAAAATAATATATTGTATCATTTTGTAATTGGGGTAAATTCCTGGCTGCCCAAAGAATCGTTGAGAGGGGGTTTCAGCCCTGCAGCACCCTCGATATTGAAGCTATGATTTAGTAAGACCCATATAGTATGAGGAACACACAGAGAGACGGACAGGAAACAGTCGAATTGAACTTCCTGTGATAGTACAGTTGAGAAAAACGTGACTTTGGAGGCAAAAACGTCCAAATTAAAGCTGATGTCTGTTAGAGAGGGGTAGTATAAGTATATACGAGTCCAAAAGTGTAGCTTTTGTGAAGAAAGGGGGAAATGTGGAATACTGGCGAATTTCAGGAGAAACCTCTGATAGAGGCCAGCACGCTGCTAGGTTAAGACCTCTGGCGATTTTCACGGAGGATGGGCGGGCCACTTACAAGCCACTTAAAAGACATTTAAAGGACTTTTTGGCGATAGCGGCTGCGTGTGCACAGCATTAGGTCCAGGTGTGGAATGTGCACGTGCGCCGGATTGGGTCCGTTCCAATCCGGCCAAGTCTGTGAAAGATATGAGGCTTTGAAATTTGCTAAAAATGGCCTCTCAGTTGCGGCCTCGTCATGACCACGCCCAATAATTTAAAAAAAATTGAAATTATGATTTAGAAAGCCACATGGGTTTGGGACATGTTGGCCAAAATTGGAGGCTTTGCATTGAAAACTCGGGGATCAGGGGCCAGAAGTTCAAGAGGTACAATTTTGAAGGTTTGAGGTTCGGGCCAAGATGGCCGACTTCCTGTAGCATTTAGGGCGGGGTCATAATATCATTTTTGACATGTCCTGACATGGTCTATGTCCCTGGCCAATGTCACGTTTGTACGATGATTTTTTTTGCGACCGCTCCTCCATTGGGTCAATGTAAACCGCCTGTTTGAGGGGGCGCCACAGAGTCAACTTTTATTATTTTCTCTCGCGAACCCCACCCAAAATTAGAGCTTGCGGAGCACTACGTTTTGACCCCTGTTACTTGCGAATCGGTTCACGTTTGCTACGTGAATTCTTGCGTTTTCGTCCCCCGTTATCGATTTTAATTAGTCCCTCGCGGGACACTGCGTGTCCGTTGCTCGGGCCTAATTATACAGAAAATTAAGCGAGATAGAGGCATGTTGTAATAGACTTTTTTGATCAGTGCGACGTGCCGAATCAGGATATCACCTTTGTTTTCACTTTCGTGCAAGTGTAATTTTGAAGGTATAGGTAGGGGGCGCTATTTTTGGGAAAATTGTACAATTATCAAGGGTAATCAGTACGATCCATAGAGGGGCTTATGTGATCCAAATATGAGTGTGATCTGAATTTGCGTGCCCCTGTGAGTTGTCACCAAAGAGGCGGGGAAAAAGCATGTTTTTTAGCAGAGCGGTAGAGACAAACCGTAACAGATATCCGAACAAAAGAGCTCGATTATTGTAGCTCTACGCCTCTAGATTACACTCACCAAGTTGGATGTCATTTGGTCCAAAACCCTTCGAGTGACTTGACAAATTATCAGGTGAAGAAATTCAGGTTACAATTTTCAATCCAATATGGCCGACTTCCTGTTTGTCAGAGGGCGGAGTTATATTGATGTTTTAAGTTTGTCTTGATGTGCTCTATCACTGTACTCAAAGACAAATGTTTAGGCCAAAAAATGCATGCTTCCAAATGAATGGGGGGCGTGCATGTGGGGGCGCCACTGAGGCATTGTTCAAAGTGTTGTCTTGCGAATATCAAAATAGTTAATTTTACACCAACCTTGAACTGTTGGTCAAATAAAATTGACTTTTCGTTAATGTTCAGGGGGTCAAAATTGAGATCAAAGACGTAATAATAATAATAATAATAATAATAATAATGGAAACGATTTTTCGGCCATTATTTTTCTCCCACAAAGACATTACTCAGAGTGACGTGGCTTTGATATGTTGTTCCCCATCACAGACAAGGTCTGTATGATTTTTTCCACACCTCCATACCATCCGGTTTTTTTTATACGAATTTTTAAAGACAAAACCTTTGAGGGGGCGCCAGTGAGTCATTTTTGGCGATAGCGGCTGCGTGTGCACAGCATTAGGTCCAGGTGTGGAATGTGCACGTGCGCCGGATTGGGTCCGTTCCAATCCGGCCAAGTCTGTGAAAGATATGAGGCTTTGAAATTTGCTAAAAATGGCCTCTCAGTTGTGGCCTCGTCATGACCACGCCCAATAATTTAAAAAAAATTGAAATGATGATTTAGAAAGCCACATGGGTTTGGGACATGTTGGCCAAAATTGGAGGCTTTGCATTGAAAACTCGGGGATCAGGGGCCAGAAGTTCAAGAGGTACAATTTTGAAGGTTTGAGGTTCGGGCCAAGATGGCCGACTTCCTGTAGCATTTAGGGCGGGGTCATAATATCATTTTTGACATGTCCTGACGTGGTCTATGTCCCTGGCCAATGTCACGTTTGTACGATGATTTTTTTTGCGACCGCTCCTCCATTGGGTCAATGTAAACCGCCTGTTTGAGGGGGCGCCACAGAGTCAACTTTTATTATTTTCTCTCGCGAACCCCACCCAAAATTAGAGCTTGCGGAGCACTACGTTTTGACCCCTGTTACTTGCGAATCGGTTCACGTTTGCTACGTGAATTCTTGCGTTTTCGTCCCCCGTTATCGATTTTAATTAGTCCCTCGCGGGACACTGCGTGTCCGTTGCTCGGGCCTAATTATACAGAAAATTAAGCGAGATAGAGGCATGTTGTAATAGACTTTTTTGATCAGTGCGACGTGCCGAATCAGGATATCACCTTTGTTTTCACTTTCGTGCAAGTGTAATTTTGAAGGTATAGGTAGGGGGCGCTATTTTTGGGAAAATTGTACAATTATCAAGGGTAATCAGTACGATCCATAGAGGGGCTTATGTGATCCAAATATGAGTGTGATCTGAATTTGCGTGCCCCTGTGAGTTGTCACCAAAGAGGCGGGGAAAAAGCATGTTTTTTAGCAGAGCGGTAGAGACAAACCGTAACAGATATCCGAACAAAAGAGCTCGATTATTGTAGCTCTACGCCTCTAGATTACACTCACCAAGTTGGATGTCATTTGGTCCAAAACCCTTCGAGTGACTTGACAAATTATCAGGTGAAGAAATTCAGGTTACAATTTTCAATCCAATATGGCCGACTTCCTGTTTGTCAGAGGGCGGAGTTATAATGATGTTTTAAGTTTGTCTTGATGTGCTCTATCACTGTACTCAAAGACAAATGTTTAGGCCAAAAAATGCATGCTTCCAAATGAATGGGGGGCGTGCATGTGGGGGCGCCACTGAGGCATTGTTCAAAGTGTTGTCTTGCGAATATCAAAATAGTTAATTTTACACCAACCTTGAACTGTTGGTCAAATAAAATTGACTTTTCGTTAATGTTCAGGGGGTCAAAATTGAGATCAAAGACGTAATAATAATAATAATAATAATAATAATAATGGAAACGATTTTTCGGCCATTATTTTTCTCCCACAAAGACATTACTCAGAGTGACGTGGCTTTGATATGTTGTTCCCCATCACAGGCAAGGTCTGTATGATTTTTTCCACACCTCCATACCATCCGGTTTTTTTTATACGAATTTTTAAAGACAAAACCTTTGAGGGGGCGCCAGTGAGTCATTTTTGGCGATAGCGGCTGCGTGTGCACAGCATTAGGTCCAGGTGTGGAATGTGCACGTGCGCCGGATTGGGTCCGTTCCAATCCGGCCAAGTCTGTGAAAGATATGAGGCTTTGAAATTTGCTAAAAATGGCCTCTCAGTTGCGGCCTCGTCATGACCACGCCCAATAATTTAAAAAAAATTGAAATGATGATTTAGAAAGCCACATGGGTTTGGGACATGTTGGCCAAAATTGGAGGCTTTGCATTGAAAACTCGGGGATCAGGGGCCAGAAGTTCAAGAGGTACAATTTTGAAGGTTTGAGGTTCGGGCCAAGATGGCCGACTTCCTGTAGCATTTAGGGCGGGGTCATAATATCATTTTTGACATGTCCTGACGTGGTCTATGTCCCTGGCCAATGTCACGTTTGTACGATGATTTTTTTTGCGACCGCTCCTCCATTGGGTCAATGTAAACCGCCTGTTTGAGGGGGCGCCACAGAGTCAACTTTTATTATTTTCTCTCGCGAACCCCACCCAAAATTAGAGCTTGCGGAGCACTACGTTTTGACCCCTGTTACTTGCGAATCGGTTCACGTTTGCTACGTGAATTCTTGCGTTTTCGTCCCCCGTTATCGATTTTAATTAGTCCCTCGCGGGACACTGCGTGTCCGTTGCTCGGGCCTAATAATAATAATAATAATAATAATAATAATAATAATGGCTTACACTTGAATTGCATTGTTCAACCCTGTGCTCCAAGTTTCTCCAAGCACCACACTGTAGTCCTTATTCGTTCACTCCACATGCTGTTCTGTCGTAGCCATACCACCAACCACTCACTCACAAACACACACATTATGGCCTATTGTACATGTTTTTAGTGACGGGGAAACCTACACAGGCATGGGGTGATCATGCAAACTCTACACAGAAAGTTCCCCTCCAGCCGGAGCTTGAACCCAGGACATTCTAACCGATGTGCCACAAAAGATCATACAATCAATCCATATTAATGAGTGATTTTGATCTATTGTTAACTTTGACACCGAAACTATGATGTTAAGGGAGAAAACTATAGTCAAAAATCTCAAAATTGACAACCACTTTGTACTTCTGCATTGCAAAATATGATCCTTGGCCAAACCGAAAAGCCAAATAGATTTCTATTCCTCCAGTGCGCCGCTGAATAAATCAATATCTAGGTGGGAGTGATGTTATTGGAGACACAAATAAAGACTTTGCAATCTATAGCTCCGCACGCACGCTCCCAGGAACATTTGTTGTTGAGCATAAGACAGATGATACAAATGCAGAGCAAGGCAGATTGTTGGAGTGAATAAGCATCTAAATGGGTAAACTCATCGCCTGTTTCCATAGGAATACAAAACACTGCGTTGTGCAGCAACACAAGGAAGGCATAAGTGACAGGAAAGCGCCGCGGGGTAAAAACAGAGCAGACAGCGCTCAGAGGCAAAGTGCAAGTGTTTAAGTGGAATCTAAAGACAGCCAGAGCGGTGAGGGAAATTAAAACCAGGGTAATTAGACTGCATTAGCAGGCATCTGTAGGTTTGTCCTGACGCGCTGATGTCCTCAACCACCATAAACATGCACAACTGGTTCCACAAAGGGTCAAGACACTCCTGAATAAGAGATTCAGAAATCTCAGTGGGACTTTCCGAGTGAAATAATTACAAAATTAATAAATTAGTTAAGAGTGCAAGAGAAGTAATGAGATTTGCTATGACTACCTGAACATATAAGTACTAGAAACTTGTTTTTTTCTTAATATGTGGTGTTATACCCTTATAATGGATGGATGGATGGATGGATGGATGGATGGATGGATGGATGGATGGATGGATGGATGGATGGATGGATGGATGGATGGACGGATGTTGCGTTACAAATATTCCCGAGTAGGTAAAAACTTCTGACCTTTTAGTACCAAGATTGTTGGCAATCTTTTTTTCAATGCAGTTGATTGGGTTTGTGGTTCAACAGATATGTCGTGTTTTATTCACACACTGCTGGTTTCGTAATAAACTCGAATGGCGGGAAAAAGGTTTTCACTTCCTGGCAAAGAAAGAAAAGTTGCAGGAGCTTAATAACCGAGTTGTTGTTTTATTCTCACCATGATCCGAGCCAGGCGTAAGTTTGAGGGTCATTGCTGTTACAAAGCTTTGATATGGAGGTCTTCAATAAGAACACACGCATCAGTCAAAGCAGGGAAGGAGCGCTATCGACTTTAACCACGTTTCCAATAAAAATGAAAGACTGAAAATGGATTTCGACCTTGAGGAAGCTAGTGGAGTCTGAAATCAATTAAAGCGCACACGTATTCGGAGGTGCAAAGCGCGCGATACCCGGCTCCCGCGCTAGAACGTGATGAAGCGGCTGCGTCCATTGAGCGGCCCAGTAATTAATCTCAGTGTAAATCAATGGGCCGCGAGTGACCCAGGGGTGATACACAGGCGCGCCAAGTCTCTGCGCAAGGGCAATCTCATGCTCTAGTTTGGTGTCATTTTCTGTGGATTTAGGTGGGCTTTTCTAGTTTTCTAGCCTGATGGAAATGTGTTGAAGTCGGTCTCACGTCACTATTTTTATTTGTTTACATCTCATAGCAGTAAATAGATACGTAAAACAAAAGAATCAACTGTGACAAAGTTCACCGTGTGCGGGACAGGCTGTCACAATGTGTAGTGTTGGCCGTCCCTATTGTTTTTTGGAGGGGGGTTTCAGTGTTTAATTTATTTTAAAAAAAAAAGGTAAATGGTCTCAACTTTAATAGCGCTTTTCTATATTCATTATGCCCAAAGTACGACCTTCCGATCATGAGACAATCCGCTCTACCAACTAGCCACTGTTGCCCCAGTGGTTCATTGTTTGTTGAGATAAAAAGACAAAATGAGTTTTAGTTAAAGCTACTCTAAGCGATCCCGTTTTGCCGGTCCGGCACCGTTGCATTCCCATCAAGCGCAGCTAGATGCACCGCAAGATGCGCCACCATGGCTGCTACACTGGCTAACAGCAAAAGGAGACCTCCCTCACCTCACAGCACACCCCGAACACACGCCTCACCATCACATGCCCCCCACACCATGTAAACACAAACACGTGAACAAGAGATGCAAATGTTTGAAGCAGAAGCAGCAACAGTTAGCAGCTAACCGTTTAGCATTATGATAGAAGCTCTTCATTTAAGTGTTTTTTTATGTAAATAAATAGAAAACATTGCAGCAGGATGTTAAACTTGATGCTCAGTAACATTATCAAGTCACAGCGCCCCCTAGTGTGGCTATGAAAATCAATGTGACAACCAACCCGTGTGACAACCAGCCCCGCCCCATCACCATATTTAACAATAACTGCCTTACCAGTGGCAGTGTTGCAGCAGCAGAGGTGTTTGCGGTGCATTGTCGTCCCAAGTTACTGACCCTCACTGACCCGCTCTGATGGTGATAGAGTAATTTCACATCCCGCTTTGACACTCGGGGCTTGCCGTAGCCCCAGTGGTCACTCACCTGCCACCACAGCTTGGGTAAGGTCATTTATAACAAAACAAAAGTTTGACTTGGACAGTGTCTTGTTCCTTTCAGCTATACCCTCTTGCCTAAAGACTTGTTTTGAAGAAAGTACTAAAACCTTGCATATAGCAGCTACATAGAGACAAATGCAAGATAGAGTCACAGCAGCACACTTCAGAAGACATTGAAAAGCGGAGGTTAAGGTTATGGCAATGCTGTATGCACGTTTCAAAGAGCACGGTTGCTAGTTCCTTTTTTTTTTTTTACCTAAACACTGCGGATATGCGTTTCCCGTCACCAGTGACCTGGGAGATAAGTCAGACAATCACAACTGAATCGATATTTAAAGATTACATTACGGACAGGAAGTTACTGATGAATGATCACAGGAAACTCTTTGTGTGGGATGTAAATATCAGAGGTGGGAGACTTGAGTCACATGACTTGACTTGAGACTTACTTGACCAAAGCTCCAAAAAGACTTGATTTGGGACTTGCTGTTTGTGACAAGGACCTTCAGGGCGAAACAAGACCCCTCCGCTTCGCATCGGGGTCCGGTTCGCCCTGTCGGTGCTTATTTTCCCGATAATGACCAGCGTTCTATACATTATCCCTTACTTATGACCATGAAAACAGTAGCAGTTTTCACCCATTTTAGGCAGTGCATACTGGAATTGATCATGGCCGGATTGAAGTTTTAAGTGAAACATAAAATATAAGTAAATACTTAAATACACTTTGAGTGGCCCCCTCCCCTATAGGAACAAAACAGGCCAGGAACACGTCATCCCCGTCTTTTGACAAAAACGGCCTCATGGCTCTAGATGTAAAAAAAGAGCCATTAACCCATTGTGAAGAGGAAATGACTGGGTTCGAGCAAAAGTGGTCTTTGTCTGCCACCAGTCACCTGTACTTCAGTCAGTGCTCAGGCTCACTCAAGTGCCAGTACACTCTGTTCGAGCTCCCCGCTTATTTCAGTGAATACCGTTTGATTGAAAAGATATAATCAGACCAAACCAAAAAAATGTGCCTGCACCTGCCAGTCAGCTCTAAATTGATACGTTTTTTCCCCCCAAATACAGTCAGCACAAGTAATTCTTTTCTTTTTTTTTTGCTGCTTCCGAAATGTAGATAAGGGTATAGAGCATGGGGAGGGCATATCCATTGAAAGGCTGCCAATGTGTGTAAAGGCCAAAAATAGGAGTGACCGTGCCGGCAGACAATGCACCCTCGGCATATCGTGGAGGCTCAAATTAAAACTCCACAGTGTCCTTCGAAAGTCCACCTTTGGAAAATGTCACATATCCATGACAAAAGGTGACCCAAGGCGAAAGGCTGGTCTGTAGTCACGGCAGGGGGGGAACGGCTGGACAAGTTCAAATCAATTAAAAAGGTTTGACTCTGGAGAATTTATATATTTAAAGGCAAATGATCAATGAAGAGGATATTTGCAGGCGCATTTTTGAACAGGACAGATGCGTAAGAAGCAAATATATACCATAAATAGGAGGTTCAAGGCCTGTTGTGTTACGTCCCGGCATTAGAAGAGCCACTATACAAGAACCAGTGTGTGTGTATGTTCCTCACATGCTGGGAGGGCAGAGACACCAAACTCTGCTACAAGAGCAAAGCTGTAGTTGAAGTCGCAAAATAAATGTCAGTCCTCAATGACAACCTTGAAAGGGAGCAATATTGCCTGATTTTATACGCTAACCCTACCCTACCTTCTATCACTATTGCTGGGTGAAAATCACCCAAACACGTGCCTGTAGGAAAAGGTGTGTTTTGGATTGGGAAAACACCCAGGCCATCAAAGATGTCAAAGACAAAGCCGAAGCCCAGAGACCCAGGACACTCAGATAAATGTATTTGCTCGGGTGAAAAACACCCGGCCATGGTGTTTTAGGGTTAAACTTACCTCGCCGTGGGACCATACTGTACACATGGGCCATGTGTGAGTTTGAATTCACCCTTGTTTCTTACAACAACAACAAAAACACTTTTTTAATGTAAAATTGCAGCTTTGAGTAAAAAATACCGTTGTCATCGTCCATAAAACTAATAATTACAAAAATCACAATAACCTGTTTCTATGCTGGTTCTGTGCTAAAAGCCAAGGAAAGTTTTTTTTTTTTTTTTCATGAATTATTCTTAAAGACAATTTAGGGGACTCTGGTGTTATCATGTATGTTGGATCATTCTTATTGTATAAAACCGGTAGATTACAAGCTGATAAACATAAAACAAAGAAACAAAAACTTTTGGAATTTGATTTGAATGCATAGACTTGTATTGCGAGGGCACAGTTTGTGATTTAGTTTTGTGTCCTCCTTGGCTGTGAGAAAAGTCGAATCATCCATCAGGCGCGGGACAGTGGCGAGCGGGTGATTACAGCCAGTGGAGGGGCGCATCCGAGTCCCTGATTGATCTACCTCTCCCCCCCTTCGGCAAGGTTAAAGTTCAAGAGGGAACCATTTTACACCTTCCACGGGAGAACCCCCCACACACACACACACACACGCACACGCACCCACACCGACACCCACACACACACGTACATTAATCTATAGCGAGTTTGTGAGCATCAGACCTTCTCACTCTCCTCTCTCTGCCACTCCTGCTGCTAAATAATTCAGCGACGCCCCTCTCCGCTCAGGAAATATTAGATGAAATTTATTGAAATGTTGAAATTGCAAGACAGGGACAAACAACAGACAAGATGACGAAAGAGGAGTGAGAGAAAGGGTGATTGTAAATGTAATATGAACATATCAGATGATATTGCAATAAAAACAAATCTTATTAAGATCTTATGGAGATAAAGCAGTGGTTCCATTTACAAGATTTCCAAGCACAAGTCAATTACTGCATAGTACAGTGGGAGGAAAATGTATGTGAATGCTTTGGAATTTCTCACATTTCTGCTTAAAATGGTCATAAAATGTGGTCTGATCTTCATCCAAATCATAAGAATGAGTAAACAGTGTCTTCTTAAACTAATACCACCCATTTACATTCAACATATTTTTATTGGCCATAACATGTAAACATTCACAGGACAGCTTGGAATAAGTAAGTACACCACTTGAATCTCGCTGAACTGGAGGAATGGTCCAAGATTCATCCTGATTATTGTGAGCGTCTAATCTGCAACTACAGACAAGCAGTTGTTGCTGCAAAAGAAGGGTCAGCCAGATATTTAATACAGGGGATTCCATGCTGTTGTGAATGTTTTAGGTTTTTCTGCATAATTTCTTGATAAACTTCTGAATAAATGTTTCTATTGACGATAGCACGTTGTCCAGGCCCACACCATGATTCTCCTGCTCCAGACTTCACAGTGAGCGTAGTGTAAAGATGTTGATGCTTTTCCTCCCCACATGACATTGTGTGTTCCTCCCAAACTATTCAACTTTGGTTTGCGAAAGAGCACTTGGATGCTCCACAGCACTACTGGAAAAATATCCTGCGGACTGTTGGACCCAAAGTTCAATAGTTTGGGAGGAACACACATGTGTGGAGGAAAAATGGAACAGCACAGCAACATCTTTACACTTCGCTCACTGTGAAGTCTGGAGCAGGAGAATCATGGTGTGGGACTGTTTTGTTGCCTCAGGGCCTGGACCACGTGATATCATCAACAGATGAATTCATTCACAAGTTTGAAAACGTTATGCAGAAAAACCTGAGACATTCACAACAGCACGGAATCCCCTGTACTAATTGTATTAATGTATTAATCTTGGACCATTCGTCTTTACAAAACTGCTGGAGTTCAGAGAGATTTCTGGGCGTTTTCCACGCTGTCCTGTGAACGTTTACATGTTATGGCCAATAAAAATATGATAAAATGTAAATGTTTGAGTGGAATTAGTTTAAACAGACACTGTTTATTAATTCTTGTGATTTTGATGAAGATCAGACCACATTTTATGACCAATTTAGGCAGAAATGTGAGCTATTCCAAAGCGTTCGCACACTTGTTCCTCCCACGGTATATTTTAAGACCAATCAGTTATATAAAAAAGCTGGGTTTACTTATTTGGTGTGGGGTGGTCGCATGGCTTCCCACAAGTTATTGTAGATTCCAAGAGATTTGAACGGATTTCTAATGGTTACAGAAGCTAAAACATCTGCTCAGATCAAACACATCCAGCCACAATGTTTCATTCTTTGTTATAATAATCGACTCATTACTTAAAAGAGTGAAGTGTAAATACTTAACTTAGACGCGCATTAGTCTGTAAACTGGATGTGCAAAATCAATTGCTTTTACAACAACGGAAGTTATTTGTGTCAGCACATAAAGAGATGATTAACTTCCCATCCATCTGCTTGAACAGAAAATAAAACTGTTCTCTTGCCAAGACGTCATTACTTTCAATACATTTGCAAAAATAAATAGACTATAAAAAGTAATTATGTACAGATGGTTTGCGCTTTTCATTCCATACAGAGCCCTTGACCTTCCAGTCTGAGCGTCAAAACAAATATGAGCATGTTTCATAGCTCGACATTGACACTCATTTGGTGCAAAAATAATGCTTTTCTCACTCACGCTTTATAATTATCATACAATCCCCTCTTTTACAAACACTACAAATGCCTCAAGTCCTGTGTCTCGTGAATTCACAATTCGACATGATTTCGGTCAGCACCCGAGCCTCCGCCGAAGCTCTGCCCCCCCTTTCCATCACTCCTTTGTTTATCCCTCCGAATCGCCCGCCCATTGTCTCGCCCCGATCCGTCCTGCCAGCTCGTGTTGGCGCTCCGGAATGGGCACGCACCGGTGGAGAAAAAAAGCCCTGCCAGATACAACACACCCTCTTGGTCTCGCCTGGCAACGCGGTTTATGCTTTTGACACATGCGCTGGCTCCCCACCCGTAATCTCCTCCCTGTCTGAAAGCCCACCAAATCTCCTTATGTCGGGTCTTTATCGCGCTCTCTCACCTGCGCTTTTCTACAACTGCTGCCAAAATGTGGGACCCTGGACACTGTAGGCACATCCTCTTTTTTTGCCTTACCGCGTGTCGCGCCTTCTTAAAGGGGACGGAGGGGGCAAAACGTGTCTATAAAACGACATTGAAGACGTTGAACACAATTGATTTTGAAGGTAAATGTATTTCAATGAACAGTTTTAGCTTACAGTCATTGGTAATTGCTATTTTCTATGTAATTTTAGCTGCAGAATAATGACAAATTCCTTTAAAATGAGAAATGATTATTATTCTGGGGCCCTGGGGGATTTTCAGATCAATAAGGAGGCTGCTACTTTGGAAATGGCTGGTGTAATAGATAGAACACGAAAATGTCCTCCAAAGTTCTGACAGTGTGTTCATTACAATGCCATTGATTTGTTTTAGCATGCCGTTGGCTAAAAATGAAGCCTTGTATTTTCACTGTTTCTGTCTTCCATTCTCACTGCTGGCTGCAGAGGTTGCTCTAGGACATTTTGAAATCCTGACCAATGCGGTCGTCACTGGCTTTGTACATATCCAGACCTTAAAATGTCAGTGTTTGTATGATACAGTTGTGCACGATATGTCTTGTTGCATGATATGTCACTTTTGGTTATTTTATCCTTAAACACACCGCCCTGCTTGGCAACACGTCAAAGTTCTGACAAAAAAAGTGTCAGTTCAACAATTTTTTGTCTGTAACGCAGCTCCGATGAAATCAGTAAGATCTGGAGAGGGATTTTTTTTTGTTTTTGTTTTTCCCCCCGGAGAGAAATGCCTCGGACAGATCAAGCTGAGCGGCAACTGCTTACATTTTCAGAGCTCCGCCTCCAAACTCCACATCCAGCTGCCAGCTCATGTTCACTTTACATAAACTCGGCGGGAGGCACCAAAGCCTGTCATACATGTCCGCAAACAAGCCCGGATTACAATATGACAAATAATAGAGACAACATGGTACAAACGCCCCACAGTAAGGACTAAAACAAGGTCTGCTCTTTTTGTTTTTCTGTGTGTTACCAGAAAGTGGTTAATGCCATCATCTAAGCTCGTTGTGGCTTTTTTTCATCGACGCAGTTACAGCAGCCAGTCAAAGTAGAGCACACAGGCGTTCTAGTCACTCTAATTACAATGTTAAGATTGAATACGTTCATTCGAGTACTCCATCAAGGACGTGCACGGCTTCGAAAACCAGTCATCCCCTACAGCTCAGTGTGAATTTGTGGCACGGCCAAAATAAGTCTCTCGGGACCTGGCGAGGTGGAAGTGAGACAAATTGAATCCAGAAGGTGAGATTGGGTGATATTTTGAACAGCATTGCTTCATAAATAAATACAAAAATAGAATTGCGTACGAGTCTACAGGTTTTTGATGAAGTCCAGAAACATTGCTATATAAATCACAATGGGTTTAGACAAGTTCACGGACTAAAGAAATTCCAAGGAATTTGCGAACGAAGGAGGGCTCAGGTTTAAACATTCAGTAAAAAGTAAAGGACCAAGTATTGATCCTTGGGTAACACCTTTTTCTAATGCTAAAAAGAGATGATGTGTATAAGTAAAAAGTATAAATCAAGTATTTCTGTCAAAACCAAGTGAAGCAAGTTGTCACAACGAATAAAATAATCTATTGTATGTACAGTCTGAAGCCAAATTGCGGAGGGTCTCGGGTCCACAGTTGGGAGTTCACTGAAGGGAATGTTAATTCAAGCACATGCTGTACAGTCAATCTTCTCCCAGCACCTTTCAGGAACTGCTTTCTGTTCAGAACTGTAACCCTGTTTGTTCACTTTTCGTCAACTTGAGGTTTTCACAAACAACACAACTGTTCCCGAGTCCACTTTTGAACTGAAAAAGTTGCGGCACATTTCTATACCAAGTAGAAAAGTATATTAACCAAACAAGAGACCACATTAAGGCCCATTACTGTGGAGCAATGGGCTTCAAGTGCGTGGGGGCGGCTGCAGTGCGCGCTTATTGGCAAAGTACGAGTTCTGCAAGCCTTCTCATTACAGTGATTGGCCAAATGTGTGGGCCTGGATTAGCTATTGTCAACAAAAGTAATTTCCATCCGGACAACATCATTCGGAGAACAATAGCGGCTGATTATATACGGCGCAGCCCGCGCTCCTCCGCGATAAGCGTATGTTGATGAAGAATAAAGCAATAAACCCGAGCTGTGTTTAAACAAGGAGATGTGGGAGTATGTACAAGACTGGAGTAAATTCCATCAGGGGTCCAATGCTGGCGTGGGACTTTGATATATTGTTGCAAAAAAAGATTTAGTTACTTAGAGATCAATTTCAGCTGGGGGTCCTACACATTTTCTTCTTTTGTCAGATGAGGAGAGTGCTTCTGTAGGGTAGTGTAAGGAGAGTAGGTTGTCATGGAAGATTCAACAATGTCTCAAACATGTGTAAATGACGACAAACACAACTAGATGTGTGTTTTTTGTTTTTTGTTTTTTTCGGTGAGGGAACAGGAACTTCGTTAAACGTTGTAAAAAGTAAGTTCTCCACAATACCCAAACGACCCATTCCTGATCAATGGAAAGCAAAAGGGTTTCTCCAAAAACATTGCATGGTGGCTTAGCAGTTTGGCTCAAAAGAAGTATGTCCAATACCATGCTGGGCCTCTATCAACTCAGATCACACATGCTAGGTGCTCCAAGTAAAGATTTGGCCTTTCAGCATTGAGATATTCGACCGATCGTTGGCCACTTCCCAACTGGGATTCCCTCCTAAACAATCAATAAATGCAAGCTCAGATCAATGTACAGCAGAGCAAGACAAGTTTGCGTGAGGAAGATTTTCTTCATCGTCAAAAGATTTGTATTGATGTACAAATGAAAAAATGGGAAACTCCTCTCAAATAAAATGCAGCATCAAGTGTAGCTAACGAGAGAGAGGATGGAAATAGCAAAGGAAAGGGAAATCTCTGACAGCACTTTTGCACGGCGGCATTATTACTATTTTCAGTTTATATTTCAAAAGTAACTCAAAGTAGTGTAACTAGTTTGAAATAGTAATAGGTAAAACAAACACATAACATTTTAAAGCTGTAACTACCAACATAGAATATAGGGCTGCAACGATTTGTTGGTAATTGATTGATCTACCGGTTATTTTCACGATGAATCGATTAATCGCTTGGATATGAATGGTATATGAAAATCTTTTTTCTTTTTCTTTTCACATAACGCTAAAGTGGCATCGCTTGAGGACGTGTTGATGGAGTAAACTTAAAGTGAATGTTTGTTGGAGCCTCTTGGCGCTAATTTTGCTTCTGATTGGACGAGACACAGACGGATTTTTATGAAATTTCCAATGTAGAAAACACTACAGATCCTAAATTTAAAAACAAAGTAGGTTTTCATGAAACAATAAACAATTTTCATGTCGTTTTTGCTCTATTTGAGTCTGTGTTTACTAGAACATGATTAATCAATTACGAAAATAGTTGTCGACTATTTCAATAATCAATTAGTTGTCGATTAATCGGTTAGTTGTTTTAGCCCTAACAGAATATATTACAAATTTAAAGTGCCAGTGTTGTACATCATGCATGACTGAACTGGGTGTTCTGCAAAGACTTTCTAAAGGAATTGACACATTTTTGAGTAATGAATGTTGAAGTAATAAAGATCAAGTGATTTGATACTTGTGTAAAGATACTTGTACAAGTTAATCATCCTGAGGGCCAGAGCTCATCTTGACCCCTGAGCCTGACGTTGCCTACCCCTGATCTAAAGGATGCTTCTGCTGCTAATGCCAATAAATGAAGAATGAATTATATAAAATCAAAAGGCAAGCTGACTTTAAATCTTACCATCTACTCAGACAGCACGTCGTGAACATGCCCCTTTTTACTCCCTTTCTGCTGGTGCAAGCGGGAAAGGGGGCGACGGGACAGGGGTGGGTCAAGGTCGCGGGACAGAGGCGCACGTTGTGTGTCATTTGGCAGTTACCATGGCGATGAGGACCCCAGCGAGGGGCATGTCATGTGTCCCGCCACAGTTCGGTGTTGAATCAGGACCGGGCACGAGAGCAGTCAAGTGGACATGCCGCGAGCTGCCAAAGAGGATTAACCAGCATGTTGCCTATGTGTGTGTGTGGAAGTGTTAAGCCTGGATGAGGAAAAAAATAACTTAAAAAAAAACAGGCAGCAAAGATCAAGAAGATAATGCTTTGTCTCAGCTAATGCGCAGTCTATTTTAAGGACATGCAATCGTGGACTAAAATTGAGAAGATGAAGATGATGACTAAAACTACTTTCATTTTTGTCAACAGGCAAGGAGTAAAACTTAATTAAAGTATGCTGTCAAAAATAAAACCGGCTTCATGGATATCCCACTTGAGAGAATTTTGGAGGAATTTTCTAAAACTCTTCCTGCTGTACCACATTAAGTTTGCCAGTTGGCCTCTCAGCAAGTTCACGAAACCCCTGATTTTCTCTACTTCACCATCATGTTTAATGAGACCCCAAACCATTTCTAAAATAAATAAAAAAAAGTACTGTGGCCACCAAGTGCAGGTCTCGAAAGCGCAGTGTTTATTTATCCTACGTTACCCACTGTTTGGGAAAGAGGACTAATTACCTCATCAGTGTTTGTCTCACTGCCCGTGTGTGTGCGTGGAGTTTTCGATGCAAGCAGACCACAACATCAATAATCTCACACTCATATGAAGGCACTTTTTCAGAGTGCAACACCGCGTGCATCCCAGATTTTTGGAACGAGCAGGACTACCAACAAAGTCAGGTGATCTTGCAGGATTTCGGGATGAAAACAAACGTTTCGGATGCTGGACGGAAGGGCTTTAACACTACTGCGGCACAGGTCGGCGTAATATTAGAAATTTCGACAAGTCGTGTGTTTAATCTCCCTCTCCTTCTCTCTCTCTCTCTTTATGTTTATATCAGCTTTTAGGTGTGCTCTATTTGTTTGACTGCAAAGTTCTCCCTCATACAATCAATGGGCACGAGTCTCCTTTGTCAAAGCAGTCCCAAAAGGAAACCACCCCAGACCCTAGAAAAAAGCAGGTCTGACCAACACAAAAACACGCCACGATCTACGTGCACGTAACGACTCTTCCCCGTAGACCTTTCTGTTTCCACCACACACACACCCACATTTGTTGTGGGCTGCGCCCCCACGGAGGAGCACGCTGTACAGATCATCATTAAAAGTTTTTAGAGCCGCGATGAGAACAAATGTGGACATACTGCCTTCTGGTGGGACTTATGGAATCATTCAGAGGAGCCAAGCTGTACTAAAACAGAAAAGAAACCGCTAAATACAACTATGAAGGTAAGCTACATGCAAATGTTATGCTAACATCAGCTAAAGCTGCGCAAACAGCGGCTAAATGCTAATATCGGCAAAATCCTCTTTTAGAACAGCTGTATGATGTTATGAAGCATTTAATCTGTATGACCTGCGTGTTAATAGCGAGAGATGTCCACTCTCTCGTTGCCAATCAGAGGCCAGCAGTCTGTTCACGTCACATCAGACACGGGTCAGCGCTTTGGCCACAGCCAGAGGTCGGTCCCAAAACCTATAGCTGGTCAGACCGGTTTAGCCCTAGCCTTTGTTATGGAAAAGCTCGACAAAGCGGGTGAAAGAGCCATTTGGCTGACACGCGGCCTATATTTGGAAAAGGAGCTTAACTGGCACAAAAGTCTTCTGAGGACATCCGGCAGAGGAAGACAAAGCAGCAGTTTGAAAAGAGACAGATTCAATGTGCAGGATGACGACAAAGCACAACTCCACATATGTTTGTCACAAGAGAACATTACAACTTGGACAAAAGCTCAAATTGACAGTGTCCGCCCTGCCCTCTGCTGCTGATGTGTCCACCGCGGCCTCTGCACACACTGCTCTGGGGCGGACACAGTTCACCCAAACACAGTCTTCTTCAACACTTCACTCACATTCTCCCCCTCTCCAGACTTCCCCAAACAATAAAGGGCTTTCAACTGCAGCCGGGACAGTCCGGCCAGTGTTGCGCCGGTCTAGGGGAAAGGGCTGGCGGACAAAAGTTCCTCTGGTAATAGCATAATGAGAGACTAGCGTGTCTGCGAGGAGTGGGAGTGCATGGGAGTGCGGTGTAGCGGCGAGACAGAGGGCAAAACTGTCGAAACAGTAAAGTGTTTGAAATGGTTCACTCACCTGGACAGGTGGAGGAGGGGCACAGCGAGGGGCAGCACATGGAGGAGAAGAGAGAAGAAAACAGGTTAGACTCAGGAACATTTATTTCAGTCAACACAATCCAAGCACAATGTGGGATTTTCCTTTCAAAATCGATCAAGCCCTACCGGACGTCATCGCCTTCCTTTCAGAAAAATAAGTGGGAAAAGAAAAGACAACACCGCAACAACGTGGGGACAAAGATCAGCTACGATTAGTTTTGTAGGTCGTAGCTCTCAAACGAGGCATTACAGACTCCAGAAGATTTTGGTAAAGCTGAACTGGAGAAAATGCGCTCGGTTTAAGGCGTTTAAGAGGTTTTACCGGCTGAAACTTGACAAACAACTGTAACGCGCTGGAAACGGGGGATAAAACTCCTCCCGCTGTTATTGTGCCCTACATTATTTTCAAAATCATGCAAACAATTCATGACTGTTATAAAACTGTGTTACATCGAACACAATAAAACAACACAGGGACAAGGAATTGCGCTCTACAGTGTTGTGTAATCCATCCTCCTCCTATAAAGCCACCCTTATGTTAGCGGAAAAAAAACAACATGCACTCATGGCTGAAGCCTGCCCATTAGGCCTTCCGTCGTTTTGCTGTTCGGGGCTAAAAGTGGATTTTTTTTTTTCCTTCCCTGAGTGGTTTGTGCTGACACGGACTTTGCGCCGGCGTCTGTGGTACATCTTATCTCTCCCTCTCCTCCATCTCGCCGCCTCGTGTCGATCCGAGTGTAGGGCGAGCGGCTCTGTGATCTCTCCAAGTCCATCTCTGGAGCCGCGGCCCGGGCCTATCCATCACTGCCCACTGCAGCCAGACGTGTTATTTTTGCCTCCTCCTTCTCCGACAAGTTTGATCTCACAGCTTCACCCGTCCGATGGGCATATACGCTCTTGGCACGTGTGTGTGGTTTTCATCCTTTGAAGGTCGGTGACCAAAACCGCCACAACTGCTGGTGGAAATGGACAACAGTTTATGTGGAGTGCGGGGCCGTTAACCTGCGAGCGGTGCGATCGAGATGGGCGGAAAGAGAAGGCCAAGGAACAGCCGCCCCCCCATTGCACACTTGAATACCAATACACTATAAACATGTATAATAGGTGTAATAGAGATTCTTAATCTCAGTGGGACTTTCCTGGTTAAATAAAGGTCAATGAAAAACGGTTGCAACTAAGTGCACGATCTACTGTATCTGCATCAACAAAACTTAAACCAATGTATGGAGTTTGCAAACATGCCCATCCTCCAGTTCCTCCTCCATCCTCCAGCTCTCGGCTCATTGTAGACCTCCCAGTACATGATTTCAAGGTGATAAATCCTGCGTACTTCATTTAAATGGGGGATATATCCAGTTTTTAAAGCTTTTCACCATGTTACAACGATGTTCTCTCATCATCATATTGATACCAAGCCAAGGCAACTTTATTTATGCCGCGCATTTCGTACACGAGGCAACCTTACAAAAGAAGATTAAAGTTAAGGCAAAGCAAATGGACAAAAACATCAAAACATTGGGAAATGCACAGTACACGAGGGTATGTGCGGAATTTTTTCTTGTGGACAGGACGTTGACCGGGGGGCGGGGCTGAGGAAACGTGATGAGGCAGACGCAGAACGACGGGGGCGTGGTTAGGGAGGGGGTATGTGTGTTATGCAAAATATGAACCGGAGAGCTCAGTCCGTGTCTGGTTTAGCTCCATGGCTTGGCCAGGACTGTCACCATGGTTACTATATCGACTTCATTTATCGTTTAATAAATAACAGAAAAACGCATTTTTGGGCTCGATATTTATCGTCAGTACATTTATTAGCATTCCCCCTGTTTTTGCTTTTTGCTTGTGTGGTATTTTAGGATATGTTTATGCACTTTTAGAACAAAGGTTTACCGTCATTTGTATGCCTGAGAGTTGAAAGTATCCAGTATCGTTAGTCAATAATATCCTTTATCGCGATGCTTTCCTGTCTCAATATATCGAACTTCAAATTTATTATCGTGACAGGCCTAGGCTTGGCCTTGAAAGGAAAGTGTTGACAAGTGTTGCGGAGGAGAGATGAGCGGTCCAGCTGCTTCAATCTGCTCTCTCAGGAGGAAGAGAATTATTCCAGTAATAGTTTATAAATGTATAATTAATGAGCTTTTATTTGGTCTCAGCATTAACTCAGTTCACCAGAGCAGGTAGTTCCCTTCCAGTTCATCTTTTATTTTTCCCCCAAAATGTAGTCCACCTTTTGTCCGTCTCCACAGTGAGCTGCCAGGTTGAATACAACAGTCCATTGTTGTTTGTTTTCACATTCCGATGTAATTCCATCACTCGGTGACTCCCCGCTCCAAAGTAATTATAGTTAATTCATCATGAACATCAGTAGTTAGTCATTAGTTAAGTGTGGCTAGCGCTTAATAACCACTTAACTACTACAGTTTATCCCTAACTCATAATGAATAGATATTTACGTACTGGAATTGTTCATTGTTAAGTAGTTATTGGGGCAAGACACTGTAGGTGAATAGGGACCAAAACTTAATGTAAAGATGTCAATTTGAAACTTTTCCTGAACATTACTGATATAAATATGAGGAAAAAAATGTATTGCAAAATTTCTGTTATTGTATATTTTCATATAAAAATATGGCATTTTGTGCATAAAAATTGCCAATGAAATGGATAGAACCAGCTTTAAGTCTACAGCTTTATTTTATTGACACAGTTATTTTTTCAGAGGGAGTTTTGGATCGTGTTTACTTTTTGAATAAGAAAATCATAAGTAAAAAGTAAAATTTTGCCTTGTTTTTTGGGGTTCAAAGCGGAATAAATCAGGCTGGGAACTAGCTATTAAAAGTCATCTGTGAATCTGTAATGCTTAAGCCACAAGATGGTAAACTGATAAACTAAAGTTCTCACACCTTTACACATCACTGCAACTGATATGCCACCGAGTCGAGATCATCCCAGTGCAACAAAGCTTTGCAACCACTTATCACTCGAAATGTCACAACTCTTGCGATGCGTCCTTAGCCTTGCGCTCCAGCGACCTGCCGGCAATCTCTCTCACCATTGTGTAACCCACTCCCATCTGCAAACGCTTATAATTACTACCACGGCTTGGGGAAAACGCCGCCGAATATTGCTCATTATAAACAGCGTTGGGGGAACTGGGAGGTGACAACGCTCTGTTTATCTGGCATCCCATCGCTTGCAACATCGGAGGAAGGATGCATCCAGGGAGCAAGGAGGCAGGGAAGAGGAGATAAGGAATAAAACAGCAGCATCACTTTTTTTATTTTATTTCCAACTCCACTCATCCGGACCGATGTTTTGAATTGCAAATGACTTTTTCCTAAAAGACGATAAGGACGCGGGCGTGTGCCGTATCAGCGATCATGTTGTTGGTTTCACTTTATATCGCCGTTTTGGGTGCTTGTTTATGCTCATGAATGTTAGTCTTAGTGATGGATAAAACCCAGTTCACGGAGAATGAGGCTTGTTCCATTTTTCTCAAAAGACCAGGGATGATGAATTGTACATATTATGTTCAGTTATATTGCGTTTTAGGCCACATTCAGAGTGCAGGTCTTAATGCTTCATTCAGATATGTGTGAAAGGTTGTTTATATTACTGTACTAAAATGCGACCCGTGTGTGATCTTCCGTCCACACTTCTATCTTTTTATATCTAAAACATATTCAAAAGAAAGTGCCAGTATTGAAATGGATAAGTAAACTGTCAGTAATATTGCATTACATTATTAATTCAAGACTGAAATCATGAGGCGTGAAGAACAATAGAGACAATAGAGTGGATTAAGAAGATATTTACTGGGTGAAAAGTATGGAACAAGTTTCACCAAGAACAAACATAGACATGGGGTTTATATCCTATTATGCAAATTAGGTATGTACAGGGTGGATCCTAAAACATGATTGGCCGGCCCAAATAACTAAGTATTCTCTAAGTTATTCTCGGTGGGGGGTTAGTTGAGACAGACTGTCTGTCTGAACAGCTATGTATAGAAGGAAAAACACATTCCTTGTACAATAGGTTTACCAGTAATTTCCACTAACGTAGGCAAAGTATGTATTGCACACACATAACTGAACACACTGGCATACTTATTTATTTATAATATAATTTGAACATAGCAATGTTAAAATTATGACTTCAAAGACAGTCGTTTCTAAACTTTTCTTTCTTTTTTTTTCTTTTTACTACAATAGTGCAACAATTTTTACATTGCACTTAGACTATTTTTACAAGTTTTACCATAGATTTTGAGCCTGATTTCCTCATAATTACAATATTATACTCTGAAGAGGGTACTAATGTCCGATTGTAATTCTGTGAAGCCAAATGTATTCCTCTCCTTGACATCTGCCAAACTGTTATTCACCGAAGACATAGTGACAATAGATCAACTAGTAAACACAGTTGATCTTTTATTTATATAGATAGTTGTGGGAAGCTAATGGAACAGATGCATTAAAAACTTCATTTTAACACAATGAGTGCCGCGCTGTTTTGGGGATTTAGCTGTTGAGTGCCAACAATCCAGAACATCTTTCATGATATTTGTAGGACCACAGTGTATTCTATGTTATAGCTATGGACACAGGCTGTGGCTCGTTTGAAAGGTGAGACTCTAAGCTCTCTGTAGGTAAAAACAGTTTAATTCTACGTGCCTCGGTTCCTGAGAAATCAAAGCTAGATTCGGAGATAATCAGTTTTATGAAACACTCTCCTTTCTGATTAACTCCTCTATCCTCCTCTGTCCTCTCTGGACGGACGGTAATGTTATAGGAAGAGACAAAGGCCTAAATATTTTTGTTTCAAGCCAATTTTCAACGATGAGATTGTTGACACGTTTTGAAACACTGCGTGTGCATTTAAACAGCCTGGTTCCCGGTTTGAAGACTTTAACAGGATGTTTCTCAGCCGTCCTTGGACTGATTTTAACCATTTGAAAACTCCGAGATACGTTAAAATCAGACTGATGTCGCAAAAGATCAGATGCGTATCAGATATAGGACATATCCAAGAGGCCTGGGTCACATTTGCAAACATCAGATCTGTGTCGTTCAGGCTGTCATAAAAAAGATCAGATACAGGTCGCGTTGGGTCAAAAAAGAAGAAAAGTTAAAAAAATATCTCTATTGGGTCACTTGGGCTGTATTTAGAGAAGCACTAAATACTCAA
The DNA here is from genome assembly GCF_951799975.1 of Gobius niger. NCBI lineage: Eukaryota > Metazoa > Chordata > Actinopteri > Gobiiformes > Gobiidae > Gobius > Gobius niger. Next base: position 27,606,073 of record NC_136852.1, on the reverse strand, counting down.
AGATGGGAACATTTGGAGAAGACCAACATTTCACACCACAATTACTGAAAAGAATCTCGTTATTACACTTCTAATCCCTATTTTTTTCGTTTATTTTGTTTAAGTTCAGGAGCTGTGTGCAGTAGTGTCCTGAGAGGCTAGAACAGGAATAGCTGGGTTGCTATGACTCCGACACGCTCGTGGTAAACAGTGCGTCAGCCCTGATAGAGCAGGAGACGGACCGAATGCTCCGGGCGTGTCCACAATTGAGCCTTAAAGTGTCTTGAATAATAAGACATTTTGTTCTTCTCTGCATTCCCCAGTGAAATACAGCCGAGCTATGGGAACATGCTTTAACATGAACTTCTCTTGATCTAATTTCAGCCGATAGTGCATCCTAATTACGCCTCCCTTTTCTTGCTCCTTCCATTAGCTCCCACATCTAAATAGTATGTTATCACTTCTGGTCAGCTCCAGCGCTGTCACCCCAATCAGCGGGCGATTTATTCTAATGAGCAAAATGTTTAGAATTACGGCTGGAGTCACTCTGAAGAGCATGATGTGTGTGGATTTTCCGGCCCTATGAGCCGCACGCTAAAGCCAACGGGGAGACGACAGTAATTAGCGCTTAGACTGATGGCCAAAGTAAATAATAAGGCTGAGGTCTACCGCGGCAGCCCGGTCAAACAACTGCTGCCAAAAAGGGGGCTTAGAAACAAATTGAGTGTCTTGTTTTTCTTTAGAAGCCAGGGGGAGAGAGCTTTCAGAGTCAGTCATCTAGGCATGTTTTAAATTAGTGCTTTATCGGCTATGTGTTTACCGTTCTTTTATTTCCTCGCAGCGACTGTTGTGATTACTCGTCGGAGAAGCAAAGAAGGGCTTGTAAGCGTGTAAAGGGTGCTTGCATCATGCAGTTGTTTTGTGTCACAACACACGAAGGTCTCAGGTTGGATCTGTGTTGCAGGCAAGGTTTGTCAGGATGATCAATAAACTATGAAAGACTTGTCAGAGTAACATAGTAAAAGTAGAGTGTGTTTATATGCACTTGAATATGCAGGTTATTATTACACTGTGGCTCCTAAATCTAATGCTTAATCTGTAAGAATGGACAACAAGGCTAAACATTATTATTATAGAATAGAAACAGCAATAGAAGGAAATGTATATATATATATATATATATATATATATATATATATATATATATATATATATATATATATATATACACATTTCCTTCTATTGATATATATATATATATATATATATATATATATATATATATATATATATATATATATATATATATATATATATATATATATATATATATATATATATATATATATGCAGAGGAGAGGAACTGTCCTTCAGGATATTGTGGAGGGTCTGCAGTGTGGCCATGTCCCGCCTCTCACTCAGAGATTGGATGTGTCTTTGCTTTCAAGCCGATGCTAAATTCTTGCAGGAAGAGGTATGTCGTAAATTAGCGACACGCGGCGTTAAGGGGTTAAGGTGTTTTTAGTGGTGGAGAATCCGGAGGAAACCGACGCAGACACAGGGAGAACATGCAAACACCACACGGAAAGGCCCCTTCAGGCAGGGGATCGAACCTGGGACCTTCTCGCTGACAAACGCTAACTGCTGCGCCACCGTGCAGGTTCTCCAGGTGTTAATTCACATTATGTAATGACTGAATGTAATCACATGTCAAATTCATTGTGTAATAAACCATATTTTTTGATAAACTCTCTCAACTCTCTCATTTTTGTAATAAAAAATATCACTGCACACTATCAAGCAGTCAGTAATACAGTGTTAAATACTTCATTCATTATTTAAAGACATTTACACAGTTTACAAACCATTGTTAACATAAAAAAGCCTCTAAACAGATCGCACAGTGACAATGTGCGACATCTGTGAGTCTGGTTCAGGTCAGGGACAGGTCAGAAATGGTTTGAGTAGATAATAGAGTCTAAACTCATTCATTGACAGGAGAATAAAGGAAATCACTATGATGATGACAAATGATGAGGAAAGCTTTGCATATGTTTTAGAAATGATAGCAGTATTTACAAATGCATTGGTTATTACTAAATGTAGAATTTAAAATGTAATTTAATTATTACAAAATTATAAATAATACAATTTTTTATTACTCAAAGAAATGAAAATGTTATTATACAATGCAATGTTATTACCAAACACGGCCCTGCACAGGTTTTGTCCTGGTTTAGATCTGCTTTAGTCCTTTTTTAAACAGGGTTTACATGTGTCTTTAAAGCATTGAACGTCACTAAATGAATTCTGCCAAAATCAAGGACTCAAATGGTAATTGGTAAATGAAGGATACATATGATATTGCAATAACTCTGTATTTTTTTTCACTCATGTTTGGTGCTTGTGTGAAGCCATGTATTGCCTGTGCAACTGTGTTTACTCCTCTCACATCATAATAACGACAGAAACTCTCTGCCAAAAAAATCCGCCAGGCTATGTGTAAACTTCTGATCGTCGGGGCAGCAACTGTGAAGAAGGAGCGCAACCTTTTGACTAACGCTAATCAAATCTCGCGCATTCAAAGATAAAGCCCCTCTAATGAGTGGCGATAAGCTGATTCCCATCTGCCGCGCGTCACCTGCCCAACCCAACATGGCCGCCGGCAGTGTGTGTGCGTGCGTGTGAGCGCCGTCGAAGAGCAAAGCAGCGTCAGACTGTGAACACTCCATTTCACACCTCCGCTGGCGCGATTAAGCAAACTACAGGTGGTCGGCTTTGATAACGTTTCGCAAAGCATTATGGGGGGGGGGGGAGGAAGAGCGAGAGGGAGGGGGGGGGGAGTACGGGATGGGTGCTAACACCGCTAAGAGCCGTAAAAAAAGTCGGGTGGCAACGTGGAGGGGTAGAGAGTGGTGGCCCGGGAGATGGGTTAGGCCCGTCTCTCTCTGAAGGTAAAAGCCGAGCGTAAAGAGGCTGTCGCAGAAGCTTTTACCGCCGTGTTATTCGGAAACTACTCGGGCCAGAAAGGCTCGGCGCGCGGCAAAACGCGACGCCGAGAGAAATTGCATCCACCGCGGTAATGGGCGGCGGTAACAAGAAAGGCCCTCGAGGCTCCCAGATGGTTAGAACGCGAAACCGCCGGCTATTCCCCTCCAAAGCGAGGATGTACGGGGGCCTCTGCGTGTGCGCGCTTATGGCCGACCTTGACAGTAAGTGAATTTTCCTGTAGATAGCCTTCATATATTATTGCTACAGGACCGTCATCACACAGGGCTGAGGCTTTGAATAGTAAAAATCCATGGTTGAGTAGCTGTCAATGAATTTGAAATTAGGTTTAAAAAGAATAAAAGTCTCTCTCTCTCTCTCTCTTTCTTTCTCCAGATCACTGAGCAGAGTGACGGGAAAACAACAGAACATTGTTAATACAATGTACTAAATCTATGATAGGCACAAATGATAAAGAATGATGACAATGAAATAAAGTATCTCACATTTAACCTCTTTAACCTCATCAACCTCGCCTGAACCGAGCACATTTTCTCCAGTTTGGCTTAAAAAAATAATAATAATAATAATAAAAAAGCCTCACAACAACATCCAAAACAATGGAAATCCAACAGGATGGAAATCCAACAAAAAAGTGTCCAAAAAAACATGGCGAAAACACAACACAAAAAGTAATGGAAAAAGCAACAAAAAAAGCTATTAAAAAGTAACAAAAAACAACATAACAAATAAAAAAACAATTAAAAAAACTGCTTCAAATATGCGACAATGTGACAACAAAGTTACGATCACTTTTGGAGGTCTTAGCGTTCAAATCAGGCATTACACTGTTGCTCTCCAGTCCAGAAGCTTTTAGATTTGGGTGAAGCCGAACTGGAGAAAATGCGCTGGGTACAGGTGGGGAGAAAGAGGTCAATGCCCTTCACCTGGGGTCCTGAATTAAAATTCCCTGAGGTCCAAATTGACAAAAAAAAACAATTAAACATTGTCCGGCAAATGTCTGGAACATACGGGGTTATGTTACAGTTATATGGAGATTTTAAAGCCTTTATAAAATCCAATTATTATGTGCTTTGTAAATAATGAAAGCACACACATTTTTAATTAAGAAAGTAAGTAAGTAAGTGCTTCATTTGTCATTGTACAGCAAAATAGTGTTCAGGTGTTAGTCCTGAGCCGCTGTGACTGAGCCGCGCCACCACTGTGGGTCAACCTGACCAGCATGTTTTTGGAAGTCGGGGAAACCGCAGCGGCCAGAGGAAACCTGGCTGCCTTCAGTCCTTCTTGGATCCTCTAAAATGGTTCCACGCCTCCTGGGTCAGTCCCTGTTTCAGAGCGTGGTGTCCTGCACTGGTCAGCTCCTCCTTCCTCTTCCTCCTGCACTGCTACCTCCGCTCCACAGTCTTTCACCATCTTCTGGGAGGAGCTTAGCAGTTAATCTCTTTTATTCTCCAGTGAACTTCCATAATAATTAGTTTGCTGTCAATTTTTAAACTTTAGCAAGATGTATTTTAGTGATTAAAAAAAATAAAAAATAAAAGTGTCAAGGAGTATTCTTTTCATCTGGCCTGTGGTTTACCGGGAGGCTCGCCATTCAGTCAATCAATCAATGAGTCAATACATTTGTAAAGCGCTATAACAGGAATTAAAAAATACTAACAATGCAATGAAAACATCCATAAAGAGCATATAAACTATACAGCCATTCAGAAATTCCAAACACTCTGTATTATGATCTGAATGTTTAAAAAGTTTAAAAAGTCAGGCGGTCAGCCTGCTCAGTCCCTGAGCTGTATGTAAAGAACGATGTATATAAAATTCAATAAAAAGCTGAGTCAGTTCGTCCCAGCTGACCTGACCATAGGCCATTTCAAAATGGAACGTTTTTAGCCTAGTCTTAAAAATGGGGACAGTGTTTGCTTCTTTGACGTAGAATGGAAGTTGATTCCATAAGACAGGAGCTTGATAACTAAAAGCTCTACTTCCGATTGTGGTTTTGAGAATGCGTGGAATCACCAGCAGAGTTTTGGTTGGTAAGGTGCTATGGCCTCTTGGCGACACCATTTATGGCTTTGTTTGTGAAAAGCAGAATTTCGAATTGGATTCTATACTCAACAGGAAGCTAATGGACCCTAACTCAGCACTGGAGTAGTTGACTAGTTGAATTTTAGTGACCTCTACCCTATACCTTTACTATCAGTAGCCCTAATGAACATTATTTGTCCAAACATTAAAACAATGAAACAAAACTAAATGTCCAAGCAAAGGTATAGTGTCCAGGAAAACATCATGTCCAAACAGAGGTAATGTCCAGTCAGCAGCAGATGGAAACATGCCCGGGTGCGCCCTGTCCTCAGACTCTCCTACACACCGAGGAAAACTCAAAATCCAAGAGGGAGAAAAGAGGAACCTCGGGGAGAACAGATCCTCTCCCACTGAGAACTTGTCTTGTTGTCATTATCGTGACGGTGTTGCTCGGAAAGTTGTGAAACGTGCTAATTATCTCATCCCCGTGAAGACTTGGCACGTTGGAAATGTGTTCGGAAAGTTAGGAATGAGTTTAGAATTCATTATTTCAAATGTGTGTGCCTCCTCCGCTTGTAAACTAAAAAAAAGTCAGATGTATGGATTCATTTGTTAGAGTTTTCTTTTCTTGTCAACACAAGCAGCACTGATCATGTGAAACAACAACACTGATGTGCAAGTGCTGTAAATGCGCTGTGTGTCAAAACAAATGCAACTAAAGTCAGGGCGCCTTTTGAATGTGGCACAGTACAAATAGCAAATTGAGTAATAGCGCCTTTAAAACATCAAGATCTCTAAAAAAAAAAAAAAAAAAAAAAAAAAAAATGTTTTCCTTGATAAATTCTCACATCCTGAAGCTTGCATCTGTTCCGAGTTGGCAGCACTCCAGACGGGCGTATAATATTTACAGATACAGAGGAGGAAACATGACAGAGAGCGCGCGTTAACAGCAGAAATTTCATTCCTCGCGGTTCTACACGGGTTGTTTAAACAGGCCGGTATTTATAGCACGCCTGTTTGCCTCCGACGACGAGGAGGAGGAGGAGGTATGGTGCATATAGCTTTTGACACATCCATATTTAGACCTATCAAGACCGCCGGCTGCATGCGAGTAAATCGTCACACAACACTTTTGTCAATGCTCAAAGACAGCGCTCTAAAATCTCCCCCCAAAAAAATGTTTCATCCATGCTGACGCTTTAAGTTAACTTTTCTAAACATAACCCCCAGCTTGATAAAAAACCTTTAGAAGCGGAAGCCAAAAGTTATTAAAATTCAACGGAAGCCCTGAGGAAAAAGAAGGGAGTGGGGCTGTATTCGCACCTTGCTGGCACATTTGTATGCTCGTCAGATATGCTCCGGGAGATTTTTTCTTTTCTTTTTTTTTCTTACACCAAGTAGCTCGACAAACTCTTGAGCTCCACGGGCGCGCAGGTGGAGTTGGATGAACACCAACCCGTCCCCAGGCTGGCAGAGGAAAAGCAACACGAACCGCGAGAGGGGAACTTGTGGCGCTGTCCGTGGTGCTGAATGCAGAGCTCCGGTTGGATAACAGCCGGGAATGAGAGTGGCTACTTGGGGAAAAAAACATCAAATAGTCAGAAAACGTGTCAACCCATTTTAAAAACGGAACTATCTGGACGCTGGTGGTCGATGCCGATGATGTTAAGTGTTCGCAATCATTTACTATCCAGTTATGTGAGAATAAAGTGAAGATTCATCTACTCTGGCGACGTCTAGCATGTATTTATTTAACTCTAAAGTCATCCCAGTTCTTAATTTGTAAAATCTGGCCTCCCTAACCTGTGCCCCTGCTTGGCCCTGATCCATCGGTGAAAAACCACTGAAAAGCAGGGACCAGATGTCCGGTTTTGGAAGAGCACAGCCCTGGCCGTCTCCTTATGCACACATCAGGTCAGGGAGCAGAAAACAGCAATTGAGGCCACAAAGTGTAAAAAGTTAACACAACTGTTTACTAGTAAGAGTTACAGAGCACATTACATTGTACTAAATATTGTTTGGTACAATGTATCAAGGTAGTGTAAAATAAAGTGTGATCTAATATGTATTTGACCTTTCAGTGACCCAGCTGATGATTGGGTGGTTAGTGTTGTGCCATTACTTACGTATACATTCCATTCCGAAAGCCTACCAGAAATTATAAAATTGTTCTGATACTAGAGCATCGTAAGGAGCCATCGTTAAAAACAAACAAATAAATAAACGTTAGAAGCCTGAATTTTCACTTTATTTGCACATTCCGGATGGTAAAAGAGTTTGATAGTGAACGTCTCACGACAATAACATTGACCATCAGCGTCGAGACGGTTACGCTTCAGTTTTTCAAAAAATGGGTTTACACTTCTGACTATTTTTTGCCCACGGAGCCGCTCTAATTCCCGGCTGTTTTCCAGCTCGCGCTCTGCATTCAGCACCACGGACAGCGCCACACGTTCCTCTCACGGTTCATGTTGATTTTCGAGCAACTCACCATCCCGATGACCGGTGGGCCGCTCCAGGATCATTTGCTTCTTTAGGTTTTCACTGCTGACTGAACCGTATCCATGGCTACGTATATACATGCTCCATTCCGTAGAAAAAAGATCATAGGAGCCGCCACGGGATGGAAAGCGAAGGTGCCAAGCTGACCACCCATACAGCCACCGGGTCACTGAAAGGTCAAACATGCATCGACTCTTTTTTTTACATAAACACTTGCATGGCGCGCCTTTAATCACTCTGTCGTTGTAGTTAAGACACACAAGATCTGGGTCTGCTCCATCTCCACAGTCATCTGACCCAGTTATGCAAATACATAGATTATTCATCCACTTTTCATACATTGGTCTTTCTTGGACACTTCTCTGTTATTTCCACAGGACCTTCAATACCTGCACAGTCATTATTTGATTTACCCACAGCCTATGGGCCTGTAATAACATAACTGTGAGTCCACTATCAATTAATATGTTTCTCCTCCGGCCATGGACTACTGGGAAACGTCCCGACTCTCCTGATTACCCAGCGCGCCATTGTTCTAAAACAACAGTGCAATCACATTTGAAAACAAGTCCAAGCTTCGGCGTCAGCGGGTTTTCCACTTCTTTTAGTTTGCAAATGTCGTCCTTGCAATTTTCACAGTGTCATAGCCGTATTTCTCCAGACCGTAACACAATCTAAGCTAAACGTGATCACATTTAAAAGCGCTGTGGCTTCTCTCCTGTTGTCTGTTCAAATGCTAATCTCCACATTATGTTTGCCAGCCCCACCGTCTCTGTGCGGCAGTGACTTCCTCGTCCATTTTATCGCCCGCTAATGTGGCGTGATAAAATTATAAATGGACACATAAATAAGGCGGCCTTACAGCGGCGGATGAAGTGGGCTCTATGTTACTTTTAGCAGGCGGGCGGGCGGGCGGGCGGGCGGCGCTCACTCATTTGTAAAGATTTATGTTTGCCAAAGGAGATCAGGGGCTTTTACAATCACCTGCTGATGCAAATGGCGCTCTCAGAACCGGAGGCTCCATGATGATTATGGTTTGGTGCAGCGTTGTTTAAGTGGGGAAAATGGCTGCTCAACTCTTCCACACGGCGGGAAGCATCACCTGAGTTTAATCCATCAATGGGCTGTTACAGAAAGTACATAGAAGTATGCTAGGTTTGCACGTAGAGAGACATTAAGGTGAGACATGGTGGGTGAATATGGGGAGAAAATACTTTCAAAGTTATAAATTAAAAAATGCTATAATTGTCTGTCCCTTATTCACAACTAGCCTCCATAATCAGAAGCACAATCACAATAGAAAGTCAGTATTCTTGAAAGTGGGTCTGTTTTTAAAAGATTCAAGAACATGCTAACGGTTAGCCTAGCTAGATGCTAGCTCTGCCTTTCACTCAGACCCCAAATTATAAAAAAAATTCCACTGGAAAAACTCAACAGGTTTCAACACCTATATATTTCTACACCATACCTTTGATTGTTCAGTAATGTTTACGTCAAACCTTTAGGACAATAAAGTGTGAAGAATTAGCATGTGCAGTTGTGGTTTTGATGACGAGATCGGGAGGTGACAAAGTATTCTTATAAAAACAAAGGTATTAATAGTATAATGCTGCATTCATGTGGTCCTCGAGTTGGGGAATGCACGTGAATGCTCGCTTAACTGGGAAAAACGTCTGGGAAACTCGGGTCAAAACGAGCTTCCCAACTTCCACACCTGACTGCGGAAATCAGCTGATTTGTTCTTTTATCTTGAGCTTTTTTGAGTTTAGTGTGAGCTGTCGTCATCCTCGTAGTAACAAAATTGGGAGTGAAAGGCTTGATATCAATGCTAGGAAAAAGTTAATTTACGTGATTGTTTTTTTTTTTAACTAACAAACTAATGTTAAGCTAACAACACATTTAAATGATAAGCTCAGCTAAGCGCTAATCAGTGATAAAAGACGGTTTCTATTTGATGACAACAAAATCTCCACTTTCCCACACAAAAACCACATGAACACAAACCAACTGGGGACAACGACGTCACATCTCGGGAAAACCAGAACCCCGGTCCACATGAATGCACCATAGTTTTGTAAATAAGTTGCTCATAATTTGTGCAACCAAATGTAAATAATGTTGTAATATCCGATTGTATTCCATTAACATATCAGTTGCAAATATCTGTTCAGAGGGGATTTGGAAGTTTAGCTGTTGGTGAAACGTTTTTGGTGTTTTTGAAACAAATGTTTTCATGAAGGTACCAAAGCTATTGAATAAAGCTCTAGATTGGACATGACACTCGCTGATGTGGCAAACGTGGCAGCCATCTTGTGACTGGCTGGTGGGGCTAAACCCGGCCTATAGCAACCAATGCAAAAACAGGATCAATATTTTCATTGATTCAGTGGCAGAATGTGAGACACAACCCATCACAAACATGAATTACTTAAGTCTTGGTATCTCAGTCAGAATGTCATTTCTTTGAACTGTCACGTTCAGTGGTTGGCATTCATTGTTTCACTGTCCCATGTTCAATAAATATTGGTCATGTCGTGTTAAAAAGTGCAGAAATACTGTTTTAAAGTAGGAAACAAATGTCATATTTGATATATATAGAAGTGTATGGTTTGAACAAATGGGGCTTAAAGCAGTACTAAGTAACGTGTTTACCTTAATAAATCCGTTTCGTAGTCCCTGTGGGGGTAATACAAGTGTTTATGGGATGATTGGAGGGTCTTTCATCTCCCCCTGGTGTCTCTGGCCAGAAAACCATGTTTGCAACTTGACTGCCACCGGTCCGGAGAAAGCAATACACACTAATGTAATCACGAAGAAGAAGCTAACATGCTAACGGGCAAAGCTAACTGCGGGCTAACGTCACTTTAAACAGTATTTACAGCCAAGTTTGAGTGAAAAAAAATATTTCCATTGTATAATTGGATGCACAGTAACCCTCTCTCCCTTCGCCTTTCCTGTCAGCGTAGTATTTACTCTCCAAGACAATTAATAAGTTAAAAAATCGTAACTTGCTACGACACCTGCAGTTGCACTAATGGCCTCTAGGGGGAAGAGTTACTTAGTACTGCTTTAAGTCTATGCCTCCTATAAAACTGAAATAACAAAGAGTCATGAAATAACTAAAAATAGATAAAAACAGTATCAAGGAAATGAGGATTGGGGTTAGAAAGGCCAGTCACAAGATGGCCGCCAGAATTGCCATTCGTTCCTTGCCAACGTATTACTATGGCCAGGTCCTATCTAGTGTTTTATTAAAGATCTTTGGTACGCACACTTACAATAAAACCAAGATATTAGAGAGGAAAACTATCGGTCAATAAAACAACACTTCGCCATTGTGAAGCGTGCTGATATTAGCCAACACACACACACAATTGATTCCACGCTATATCAATTATGTGTGTTGAGAGACTAATCCCGGCACGCTCCACAATGGTGTTGCTTTTTTGACCGATCGCCAAACATTGTCTTCACCTCCTGTGGTGTCAATAAAATCATTCTCACTACGAGTTAGTGGAAGTGTAGCAGCATATTTTTTTTACTAGCGTCTTCCTCATATCTTTGCTCTGTTTTATTGCCGCTATTGTGTTGGCTCAAGATCTCACAACTGATCCTAAACTCTTTGTGATGCGTTTGAGACTCACTGACACTCACACCAGTAAACAAAAGAACTTTCCTAACTTGTCATAATTAAGTGCGGGCCCGTCTTCTTCTGTTGTCTGAGCTCGTCACGTTGATTACATTTTCGCTTGAAAGAAGTCCGCTTCACTTGTCAAATGGGGACTCGCTGCTCATCTCGAGAATGCATCTAAATTCAAAGACTCGTAGACGGGTGGCTTTTGAAAACGCGATGAGCCGCGCCACAGCTCATTTATCTCGGCTGTCCCGCAAAAGCCGGCGTTTATCAAAATTGCGGCCCTGCGTTCATTAGATTCTCGCGAAAAACTCGGGAGGAAGGTGAGCGATTTGCGCGACTAAGTGCCTCACGTTCTTAGGGCACGGTGGGCGAAACGTCTTTCTTTACTGATTTCTACTTCCAAACAAATTTCAGATCTGCTTCACACAAAAAGGGTTCCACCACAATATCCATGTGGACTAGAACTACAACTAAATCGATCACTTATGTGTTTTTGGCCTATTAATAACGTCTATCTCCCCTGATTCATCTCATCTCTTAGCCTATCTTTTTCTAATTTATTTTCTTGTGGGTTATCTGTCTGGCCTCTCCGTGGCACCAGCGAACACCTGTGTCCCGTCCTTGAGGCAGTGTCTAAATTATACATGCGCTTTATTGAGCTTCACGCCATTTCAAGTCCCATCGCAAAAGAGACCATCGGAAAAATACCCGTCGGCGAAATTTATACGGCAATAAAATGAGCGAGTGGGCCTTAATGGACACGGGGCCAATGTTGGTGCTTTTGTGAGAGGAGCAGAAATCCATTGAAAAGGACACAAATACAGGAAGGAAATACATTTTAGTATGAGGTAATGGCTCGCCACGTCTGCTAACGAGAAGCATGATTCCTTTAAGGCCGGACAGTGCAGGGGAATCGGGGGGTTAATTTGTATTTATTGCACGTTTTCTATGGTCTTGTGTTTGTAATGGATAGAGCCAGGTTTACATTTATGGTTGTATTTGGTTGATATAGTTATCGACGGCATTGTGTCATTCAAAGAGGCGTGGGTATGTTTTGGGAAACACACTCTTTCACTCTTTTTAGCTCTTTTAACTTATTTAACACATACAAATAGAGTCAAGTCTAAATCGGGCCCATATGGATGTTGTTTCACAGCAGTAGAAGCGAAAAAAATGGCAGTCAAAGCTAACGTTAGCATGTAGCATGATGCTAACATGAAGCATCGCGTTAGCATTCTCTCTTATTTTTGTAATTATGGGCTGTTTTGCTCCTCCCCATGTCTTTGTATCTTTATTGGGTTGTTATTATAGATAGTTATTTTTCTCCTCTTTGTTTTCCCACTCAACTGCTCCAAACATGACCATATAAGGGCGATTCCAGAGATGCTGTCTGTATCTATATACGTATGTTAAGTGTGACGTCACGACTTCCGGGTCCGAGCAAACTGGCAAATATGCGAGAAAAAAACATAAAAAACTCTTAAAAACAACCATCAATGTTTCTGAAACTCGACGGAGAGTGACTGAACCTATTTATTTCTCAGACTCATTAACCAAAAATGCCGCACCTACTGGTGTAAAAGTAATATTCACGCTGTTAGCGTAGCTGCTGCGCCGTTAGCATTTTTTTCCCACTAACCCGGAAGTACCGGAAGTACTGATTTTGGTAAATATTACTTTTATAGCAGTAGGTGCGGCATTTTTGGCTACTGGGCCTGATAAATAAGTGTGTTCAGTAACTCTATGTTGAGTTTCAGCAACATTGTTTGTGGTATTAAAGAGTTTTTTGTAGTTTCTCGCCCATCTGAAAGTAGAGTTGTAAGGTCACCAAACGTTTTGGATATTTTCAAAGGAATAGGAAATAGTTGTTGAAAAACCTTCAAAAATATTATTTAGTCCAAGACTTGTAAGTTTTGTGCTGGTAAGAGCTACTTCAGTGTTGCAAGGACGTGAAGAAACAAGCTCTGAAGTTTTGTATTGTCTGCCCGTATATTTCTCCTGTCTTTAGCCGAAGCAGCATCAGCTCGGGAATTGAAATAGGGATGAGGCAAGAAAATCATGATGGGATTATTTTGATGTTGGGCATTTTCTCCTAGTAAAAGTTGGTTGTCTAGGTGTATTTGGGTTGTCTAACTATTCCAAAAACGTTCATGTGTGTTGAAGACAAGAGAAAATAACAAAATAACACTTAAAAAGGAGATGAAGGACACAAAGGATCAAAATGTTCTTGTATTCGTTTTGAAAGCACACTGGAAAAGGCAAAACGGACGTCTGCCAGCTATTCATCAGTCACTGTGAAAAGATCCGGCCCAAAAATAGAGCATGTTTGACGTCACATTCGGCATAATGGACCTTTCCCTTAAATGGGGACATAAGTCTTTGCCTTTGCCTTGGTAACCTGATTACTCGCATGCCTTGCCCTAATAGCCGCGAGATGCTCATAAACTCGGGGCGAAAATGATGCATGTTGTGCCATATGTTGCACACTTGATGATTGAACTCAAAGTGTGACTTTCGAAGGTTTTGTTATCTGCGAACACAACATGACAAAAAACGTAAATGTTGTGCGAGATGTTGTCTGCCGTTTGACAGTAGCAGAGCTTCTGTTTATTCTACTTACAATCATGTACAGGTTTACAATAAAACATAAAAATAATGTACACAATCTGTAGCCTTTACTCATAGAATTACCGTTAGATTCACTAGGTCAAGTTACAGCGCTGCCATGGCAACCAGTCTGCCGCGCTAACATTAGCTTAGCTTGAGTTCTGACCAACTTACTAAAACACTTCTAAATCTACACAGTGGGCAAAACGGCCAACCTGCCCCACCAGTAGGTCACAAATACAATCATTTCATACATTTATGTACTTCACACATTACCTGCGAACACAACATGACAAAAAACGTAAATGTTGTGCGAGATGTTGTCTGCCGTTTGACAGTAGCAGAGCTTCTGTTTATTCTACGCAGACGCCCCGCAGTTCACGTGAAGGTACCTCCCCCTTGTGGTCGATTGTATGAATTACACTTACTGCAAATCTAAAGGCCTGGCTCAGTATTAATGTACTTTAAAAATAAATAATACATGAAAATAAACAATGATGAATATTACAAAAACACACCACAGATGGAATATAAGGAATTTTGAGGGGTGGCCTATTTTCAATAGCTTTTTTCTATGTCCATCCTTCGTTATCCCCACACTCTCCCCTCAAAAATTTAATGGCGTCCCGACATTCTAATAATATTAGTCCATTTGCTATACTTATGAATCCCATAGTCCAAGGTTAAAGCTAAGTAGGAGTCAGTAGTTCACAAGGTCCATGAAAGGCACAAAACTTCTACAAGTTGGCCATATGACATGTATCTCCTCTTGATGTCATATGTGCGCAGCAGGTGTTATCGTGCACTATAACAGTCCACTGCTTCTTCCCTAAAACGCCGGGGGTATCTGCACTTTCTCTGAGTAAGGTATCTTAACATAGCAATAACCTATTCTGATAGCATGTCAGGTTTAGTAGCTATTCATCACATAAAACTAACGGCTTTAACATTTGTAATTAACTTTTAAAGATAGTCTGGAACATTGAACTGGTTAACTTGAATGTTTACTTAACTGCTAACTGAATACTCATTCGTATGACATGGTGGGCTGTCCCAACCTGTGGTAAGTAAACATTAGCCTAGGTTTTCTAACTCTCAAAGGATACTTTTTCTGCTGCACAGATGATGGACCGGTGTCATCTTCTTCACTGTCAGCAGCCTCAGGAGATTGATGATCTTCTCCATTGCTTTGTGTGTCATCGTCGCTCTCCTGGTTGGCTGCTTCTTGCTCGTCCCTCTGTGGCTCTGATTCCTCTCCAGCACTTGGCTCTCTTATTTCAGTTTCCTCATTTTCAAGGATTTCCTCTGCTCTCCTGTCCTCCAGTTGTAGTCCTGTTATGCCATTCCAGTCGTCCTCGTCTTCTGAGCTGTGGTCACGTGGTTGTTGTTTGCGTGTTTGTTTCATGCTCTTCTTTTTGTTTTGTTCAGGTGGGTCGACGTTCTCCACAGGCAGGAAGTCACAGGGAAGCAGGAGATTTCTGTGCATTACTCGCGTTCGACCCCTTCCATTTTCTGGCTGTATCTCATATACTGGACTGTCTTTGTGTTTTCTCTCTGTCACCACATATACTCGATCCTCCCAAAATGCTCTCAGTTTTCCCGGGCCACCTTTTTCATTTAGATTCCTCACCAACACTCTGCACCCAGGAGACAACTCTGCCCCATATGTTTTCTTGTCGTACAGTGCTTTTCCTCTTTTGTTCTCTTTACAGGCTGTTTCAGTGGCAAGTTGGTAAGCATCATTCATCCTGCGCTTCCACTTCTCTGCATAGTCTCTGTGGGATGAACTTTGGTTTTTCACATTGAGTCCGAACATCAGGTCGATAGGGAGTCTGGGGTTTCGTCCAAACAACAGGAAGTATGGTGCATAGCCCGTTGCTTCACTGCGGGTGCAGTTATAAGCATGCACCACTTTGGCAAGGGAGGCCTTCCAATCTTCCTTTGCTTTCTCGGGCAGGCACCTGAGCATGCTCAACAGGGTCCAATTGAACCTCTCCACTTGGCCGTTCCCCTGAGGGTGATACGGTGTAGTTCTGGATCCTTTCACTCCACTGTATTCCTCCAGCTTAGCGAACAGCTTGTTCTGAAACTCCCTCCCTTGATCATGATGGACTTTTGTGGGAAAGCCGAACTTCAGCATGAAGTCTCCATACAGTTTTTCAGCCGCTGTTTTTGCTGACTTGTCCTTGCAGGCGTATGCTTGAGCAAAACGAGTGAAATGGTCCATAATGACCAAGATGTATTCATATCCACCCTTACACTTTTCCAGATGCAGGTAATCGATTGACACAAGCTCAAATGGGTATGTTGTTGTGATGTTGGTAAGGGGCGCTCGGGTCGGCTTATTTGGGCGCTTGTTTTTCAGGCAGCTGCATACTCGTGTTATATGATGCTCCACATCCCGCTGCATATGGGGCCAGTAGAAGCGATCCCGTATGAGCGTCAGGACCCGCTCTACTCCGAGATGTCCCATATCCTCATGCAGTTCTTTGTACAGCAGTTTGTGATATGTTTTAGGCAGGACGAGCTGTGATCGGTTTGTTGTTTTTCTATGCAATAGACCGTCTTCATCAATGTGCAGCTTTTGCTTTTCTCGGGCCAGAGCAGCGATATTGGTATTTTGTGTTAGCTTCCCACCTTTTGGCCATTTGTTGGAGGTGACATATTTCATCACCTGACCTATGATGGGATCTTCCCACTGAGCTTCTCTGAGACTGTTTCGGGACAGTCCTTGTACCGAGGATTTGCACTTTTGTTCTTCTTGATCAACAATTGCTGAGGAAATAGTAAAAGGGCACAGCCAGGGGTCAGTACTTTGTGATTGCACAGCCAGAGCCTGAGTCACACTGTTTATCACATCTTGTGCCACTGCCTGTGTGCAGGTTTCCATGTATCTCTCCATGTCCAGGGGCATGCGGGATAGACCATCTGCATCACGATTGGCTCTACCGGGTCGATACTTGATTGTGAACTGGAAATCTGCGAGTTCAGCGACCCAACGGTGAGTGGTGGCATTTAGCTTGGCTGTAGAGAGCACATATGTAAGGGGGTTGTTATCAGTGTAGACTAGGAAAGGTGGTGAGTAGTACAAATAGTCCCTGAAGCGCTCACATATGGCCCACTTGAGGGCCAGGAACTCCAACTTTCCCGAGTGGAGGTGGTAGTTTTTCTCTGGGGCGGTCAGAGTCCTGGACCCATAGGCAATTACTCGTAACTTTTCCTGCTGCCTCTGGTAAAGTACCGCACCCAGCCCCTCCTGGGATGCATCACAATGTAGAAGGAACGGTTGCTCAAAGTCAGGATATCCCAGGACTGGTGGCTGTGACAGGAAATCAACAAGCTTGCTGAGGACTTGTGCATGTTCAGGTGTCCACGTAACAGGGTGAGAGGTTGGGAGCTGTCCTCCTTTTGCTTGTTTTCTTTTGGCGGTCTTTTTCTGTGCTTGTGTCGGTTTGACTGTTTTATCTTTTGCAAGGAGATCATAGAGAGGAGTGGCGATGCGTGAGAAGTTAGGAATATAGCTTCTATAATAGGAGATAAATCCTAATAGTTTCCTTACTTCCCCCACTGTAGTAGGTGTCTTCTCCTTTAGCGTCTGGACCGGAGCGACATCTGCAGGGTCCATTGTGTATCCATCCTTAGTGACTAGCCTCCCCAGAAATCTCACTTGATTTTTAAAAAGTTCACACTTTCTGGGTGTAAGCTTCACTCCGTGGGTCTCATAGCGCTGCAGGACACTTTTCAAATCATTGAGGTGATCTTCAAATGTTTTGGAGTGGACTAGATTGTCGTCCAGGTAAGGCAAGCAAATCTCATCTCGTAACCCCACTAAGCACTCCTCCATAGACCTCTGAAACTCCGCAGGGGCTGATGATAATCCAAATGGGATTCTCACCCACTCATATAATCCCCATGGAGTTATGAATGCAGTGAGTGGACGACTTGACTCCTCCAGGAAGCCCTGGTGATAGGCCTTCCCTTGGTCCAACACAGAAAACCAAGAACTTCCTGTCAGGGTGTTGAGCATGTCTTGTATGCGAGGTATGGGATGGCGGTCCGGGATAGATTTTCTGTTTAATTCCCTGTAGTCACAGCACAGACGGAGACTTCCATCCTTTTTCCTCACGCATACAATTGGACTGGAGTAGGGAGATTTTGATTTCTTTATCCAGCCTCGGTTCAAGAGATCTTCCAGGTACTCTTTAACCTCTTTATGGAGCGGCTTCGGTACAGAGATGTAAGTCCGACGTACTGGAGTGGAGTCATTGAGGCGGATCTTAAGCTGCAGTGAGGGTATGGTTCCTACATCTTGTTCATCCCTTGCAAAAACACTACTCATCTCTCTCAGCAGTTGTCTCACTTTAGGTCGTTGTGATGGGTCGAGATGATCAAGGGGAACTGGGGGGTCCCATACGCTCTCATTTCGCTTGGGTGTCTCGCTTGTTGCTGGTGGTGAGACTGATTCACTGGTTTGTATCGTTATTTCTGTCTGTTTCATTTCCACTGCCCTTGTGTTTGCAGGATATATTTTCTTTACTGTCTGTGTTTGTCCTAGTGCAGTTCGGGGGAGTAGGAGGATTTCATGTGCTGTGCGGTTGGTAATAGGCAGAGTGACACAGGACCGTGTTCCTCGTTGCAGTCGGACTACACTCTCCTGCACCTCCAAGTCCTCTGGGAGGTGCAAATGGGAAGTGGGTTCAAAGAGAACATCTTGCTGTTCGGGGAGTGAACCCGTCCTCACATTACACTTGACAGCTTTTGTTTGACCTGCAGGAATAGTTATCAGTTCTTTTCCTGTTTTTACTATGCCTTCACTTAGCAGCTCCTCTTTGTTCCTCATCACTTTTAGAAATACTTCCGTTTTCTTGCAGTCAAAGGAGAAAGCTGCACTGACAGCATTAGTTATGGCACGTGGCGGGTGTATGCCTCTCTCCAATAGGTGCTCGATTACATTAAAACCAATGATGGGTTCTTCAGCTATTCCTTCTTGGTCAGTTACCAGCACTGGCACTTGCAGCTCTAAGGGAGTGGCTTCTGAGGCAGGCAACTCAAACGTGACTTCTACCCACCCAGCAAACGGAATGGGAGTTTGGTTGACAGCTCTCCCATCAAGTATGCCAGGACCCAGGATTTCAGACAGACTTCTCACCATTGCATGTGGAATATTTTGCTGTCTCCATCTTTCATTTATGAGGCAGACTTGAGAGCCTGTATCCCACAATGCTTTTGTCTCTTGCCCATCAAACCGGCAGATGATCACGTGCCTTTTTCCAATCAGGTGGAGGAGTTGGGCCTTTCGGTGTGGTGAGATGAGATTGATGCTCACTGCTGCCCTCTCTCTTTCGTGGGTGTCAGCTGCCACTTTTGCTTCAAGATACTGGATGCTGTCAGTAATGAGTGCATGCATATCATTTTGTTTGGGCTGGGGAGCCAGTGATGATGGGAGTGTAGTTACCGTATTGGCTGACAAATCTATTGGCTCAGATCTGTCCATGGGCTTTCTTCGGGCTCTACATCCCCGTGACAGATGACCACTCTGTCCACACTTAAAACAATGGTCACACTGCTCCTCTTGGTTCTGCTCCTGACACTTCTTGCAACCGTGTCTCTTGCTTGGGCGATGCTGAGGGGAAACCCTCTTGGATTCATGGATGGCACTCCTTATTTCAGCAATCTCCCCTTTTAGCTGGCTTATGACATCAAGCAGCTCAGACTCTCTGCGGGTCACTGTGGGTTGAGTCTTGGTCTTTGGATATGCAGTAGATGACAGTTCACGGCCTCCAACTGCACCAATCTCTGCCCCCTGTACTGCTTGATTTTCTGCTTTTATTTCTCTGATTCTTGGTTCTTTGCTGTGTTTCTTAAACTTTTGCTGCCTTTCCCATTCTAGACTCGCTGCTTCATTGGTCTTGGCAATAAGAACATCATCAGTGACGGCTGGATTATCAAGGTGGCTTTTGATTTGGTATTTCACGTTGTCACTGATTAATCCTGTGCCGACAGCTCTGAGGAACTTCTTTTGTATTAGTTCAGTACTGTACTGTTCATCTGCACCTGGCTCTCTGGATGATGCTAAGAGGCGCTCCTTGAGCTCAATTGCTCTGAACAAGAAGTTCTGTGGGGACTCAATGTGCTCTTGGGTGATGTTAATCAACCTGTGATAGAGGTCAGTTGAACTATCTTCTTTGTAATGCCCCTTTAAGATGGTGCGGAGTTGAGAGAGCGTTAGGTCTGTTTTGATTTCTAACATGTCTCTAAGACTCAGGCCTGGGCTTACAGCTCTTATGACAGCTTCAACTATCTCAGTTTCACTGTGACCCTTTTTCAGTCCCATTTCAACTTGATGAATCAGATTGGAGTATGATAACTTGTCCCTCTGACCTCTCTCGCCAATTTGACCATTGATTTTAAATTCCCTGCGAATTATGAATTCAGGCGGCTGGGTTGGCTGTGAAGTACCTGTTGTGGGGCCATTAGATGTACTTGACACTTGGTTGGCATCCCTAGTTGTGAGTTTAGCCATTTCTTCCTCTAACTGCTTTGTTGCCATTTGAAAGCTTAACTGGAGGGCTGCATACTGCTCTTTAATGCTGGCCAATGCTGCTGCATCTGAATTAACATTTTCTGTTGCGGCCTGGTTTCTTTCAGCTCCCCCTCTCAAGAATTCTCCAACTTTTATCAAGCGAGTAAGAAATGCCTGCGCTGCTTCATCTTCCCCATCTTCTATAGCTTTGTCAACTACTTCACTTATGGCTCTGATCAGCGTGTGCTTCCTTGTCAGGTTTTCAGAAGAGATTTTGGCGTGCTTGCAAACCTCATGTAGCTGCTCGCAATTCAGTTCCACCAGAACTTCACTGAGTCGGTCCTGTAGTAGCTCAAACTCCTTTGCTTGCATCTCTCTCTCGTTACAGCAGCACCGCTGATCCCACTTCTGACACCAGTTTTTGTTGCACACTTGATGATTGAACTCAAAGTGTGACTTTCGAAGGTTTTGTTATCTGCGAACACAACATGACAAAAAACGTAAATGTTGTGCGAGATGTTGTCTGCCGTTTGACAGTAGCAGAGCTTCTGTTTATTCTACTTACAATCATGTACAGGTTTACAATAAAACATAAAAATAATGTACACAATCTGTAGCCTTTACTCATAGAATTACCGTTAGATTCACTAGGTCAAGTTACAGCGCTGCCATGGCAACCAGTCTGCCGCGCTAACATTAGCTTAGCTTGAGTTCTGACCAACTTACTAAAACACTTCTAAATCTACACAGTGGGCAAAACGGCCAACCTGCCCCACCAGTAGGTCACAAATACAATCATTTCATACATTTATGTACTTCACACATTACCTGCGAACACAACATGACAAAAAACGTAAATGTTGTGCGAGATGTTGTCTGCCGTTTGACAGTAGCAGAGCTTCTGTTTATTCTACGCAGACGCCCCGCAGTTCACGTGAAGGTACCTCCCCCTTGTGGTCGATTGTATGAATTACACTTACTGCAAATCTAAAGGCCTGGCTCAGTATTAATGTACTTTAAAAATAAATAATACATGAAAATAAACAATGATGAATATTACAAAAACACACCACAGATGGAATATAAGGAATTTTGAGGGGTGGCCTATTTTCAATAGCTTTTTTCTATGTCCATCCTTCGTTATCCCCACACATACATCATGAAACGACAGATCAGGGAGTCTTTCTGCCGACTTCAGCAAAGTCGCTGCCGTTACAGTGGCGGAGATTAAGGATGCATGTCCTCAGAGGACTTCAGCGGGATACCGTAAAGGCAGGATTAACAAATTATAGGGATTTGTCCTCCCCCTCCAGATTACATAGTGTTACTGCCGCAGCCTGAATATGTCATCAGCATCAACCCCCAGGGCCGTCATGTTATGGAGAGAGCACTTTCCAAAGTTTGCGAACCAAGCACCACCAATGGTCTCAATTTATATAGCACTTTCCTTCCTACATCGGGCACTCAGTGGACATAAGGAATAAATGTAAAACATAGAACAACAATGACTGTAGATAAGAACTAAATCGCAACTAAAGTAAGAAACTAAGACTGTACAATTCAGCGCAATCGGAAGGAACATGCAAATTGAATACCAGAATCAAACAAAAATCTTGACACAAAACTGTCCCAATTCCCCAAACCATGCAGCCCTAATCCAAAAATAAAACAAGAAGAACCAAGATAAAAATAAATGTGGGCTAAACACTGGCATCAACTGTGGTTTAAGTGTGAGTAGAAGGCCTAGGGGTTAAAGTAGTGACTATGACGGCCTCTGCATTGTGGGATGGAGCCTTTGCTTCTCCACTGTTCATCCCCAGTCACGCTGTACTGCCCTGTCCAGTAGAGGCTGGTTGGTCTTCATTGCGTCCACAGGGCGCAGTGACAGCAGCAGCCAGCAGGAGGCAGTAGGACAATGTTAGACAGGGTCGATCTGATATCATCAAGTAATTAAGAGTCCAGGATCAATGTAAAGTTGTTTGCCCAGGACAAATGTTACAGCCAGACAATCAGACTAACCCTAACATTGGTCCTGGGCAAACAACTCTGACACTGACCCTGTAATTTTAATTACTTGGTGATATCAGGGACACCATTAGGCAGAAACAGTGAAGTAAATGGTAAATGGTAAATGGTCTCAACTTATATAGCACTTTTCCACCTACATTAGGCACTCAAAGCGCTTTACAGCAAGGATCCACTCACCCATTCATACTCTCATTCATACACCAATGTACGCAGACACTGGGTTGATTTGAAGTTGATTTTATTATGGCAGCTGCCTTAAAGTATTAAGTATTGAGTCTCAATGAGGACTAAACTAAAACCTGAACACAGACTAAATCCTGGTCTAACCAGGTCTGGTGACAGTGTGTGATATCAGCCATTTCATCTTCTCGAAGATTCCAAACAACTTTAATACCAATGCCAGCCTTTGATTTTTTCTTTTTGGTTAAATAATGTGTTGTAAATTATTAACCTCTTAACCTCTTAACTATATTTATTTAGAGCCCACATAAATTAATCATTCAACATTTTAATTTTCTGATTCTACATTCAAGAACCTGCAAAATACTCCCAACAAACATAAAAATGTGTGCCCTGTGCCAGAATACGCCCACCACCGTTTGAGAACCACTGGCCTAATAGACAAAGCATCCGCTGCTCCTCACGCCTCCAAACTACCAGATCAACCTTTCAATACGACAAGCACTACACTATTATCTAAAACCAACAGCCCGGCATGGCACTGGCAAGGTCATGTTCCCCTCGGCTGCACTCTCTGTGAGATAAGACTTCAAAACAAAAGCAGCAGCGGTGAAACCATCGCCCAAAGTCCCACGCAGGTACGGGAGGAATCAGCGCCATCCAGCTCCCAGAAGGAAGGGGACGAAATGAAGAGATTGAAGACAGGAAGCAGGGGACGGGACACAGGCGGGGCAATCCGGCAACGAAGCCTGTCCCGAGAGGAGGAGAGGACAAGGGTGAGAGGAAAGTTCGATAACGCATTCCTCAAGAAAAATTAGATTCCACACAAATGGAAAGTGTCATTATTTGACTTGTTCTATTACACGGGGCGCCTTAAATGTTTGGTATATTGTTTGGGACAGGTCTGAATCAAATAGTAGTGTCTCCATATTAAAAAACACACTGCGTAGAAATGACAAAAAACTAGATGCAATACAATAATAAAATTATACACACAGTACAATCTAATCTCTGATGTACCACTTAAAAAGTGCTTGAATTAAGACAATGATGTAGTCATGATTTTGAGCAAGTTTGGATCACCTTGAAAGAAAATATTGTCAATGGAACAAAAAATAATTGGCTTAAAATAATAGAAATTAAGTTGAATACTTAAAATTAAAAAAAGGATAGTCATTTTATTTCAAAATTTTACTCAAAGCTTCAACACCTGAATACTGACAGATTATCATTTTTAAGAACGGCATGGACAAATCTCCTGAAAACAACTATAGACATTGAACCCTGGGTAAAAATCTTGCTTCTACCCTCAAAAATATCAATCTGTTACAGACTTAGAGAACTTCAGTACAATATTTTACTAAATATACACCCGGGGCTTCTCCTAACTGCCCAAAATGTAAGACCATTCTTGGAACTAGATTCCACTGTCTTTGGGAGTGTGGAAAAATACACCCGTTTTGGAAAGCAGTATGCGGTGAGATTAGCGCAGAAACTCAAAGGTCTATACAGCCCAGTCCACTCTTATGTTTACTTGGTCTTATTCCGGGACCACTCACAGTGCATAAGGATACAATACAGTTTCTACTCCTGATAGGGCGAAAGGCTATAATGACTAAATGGGTTGGGGATGAGCCACCTTCAATGCAAATGTGGAGAGCCATGGTATTGGATATTGTTATTTTGGAGATTCTGTATTAAAGGTCAAAATGCAGTTTTTGTAGAAAAGTTTGGCATAATGGTAGAATACATTAAAACTTAGTTTTACAACAATTTGGAAACTCACTGCTGTATGCACATTTTAATTTTCAGTTTTATATTGATTTACTTGGATCTGCATGGAAATCATCTTTTATATAAAATGTATATCTGTACTGTACTGGACTGTTGGACTTGTTCAATAAAAAGAATGTTAAAAAAAAATACACTAGAAATTAGAAAAAAGACATCTATTTGTTTATTTGGTTGGGACAGTGCATGGTAATGAACATACATGGATACATGCATGTAAACACACTGCTGGATTGTAGCCTTAGACTAATATCCACCAGTTGTCTCACACTCCCACACACTTATTTATGGTCTATTGTTAATGTTTTTATTGGTAGGGGAAACCGGAGTACCTCGGGGAGAACATGTAACCCCCACAGAAAGGCTCCGTCCAGGTGGGAATCGAACCCGGGAACTTCTAGCTGCAACACGAGCGCTAACCACTGCGCTCCCGCCCATAAGAAAAGAAAGATCATCCCTGTTCCATTGACAGTACTTTTACAGCACCTATAAGTCATCTTCTTATCCCCTTGTTTTCTCATTTGATTCCGAATCAGAGCAAAAGCTTTTATTGAAACACATTTGAAATGTGATTTTCTCACAAACACTGTTGCGCACTCTTGCACGTCCTAATTTCTGAACGTCAACAAATCCTCTCATATTGATGATTATTAATGGCACAAATATTACAAACATCACCAAGATGCAGCAAAGCATCAATGGCAACCTCCCTGCTGGACCAAGTCCGCCTGGATGAAATGCTAGACCTCGCGAGTCTCGAAAATATGTTTATTTACACAAGAGGAACAGACAAATCAATAAACCAGCGGACATCCGCACAAAAAAAGACTTAGCTAAATAAAGAAATAAAGAGGAAAGAGGTGAAAGGGTAGATGGATGAATAACTTAAGACTTAAACAAGACTACAGCCAAAAAACATATCCCAGAAACCAGTAAACAACCACAGGACTAAACTAGGACACATTCATATCAGTTTGATATAGCTATAAATCCGGACAAAACTAAAACACTAAATGAGGACAATAGCACCAATGGGACATGCCGAATACAGAGATTTTAGTCAGGAAGTGAATTGGAGACAGCTCAAGTCCCAAAAGAAACTCTCCTTCAGTACGATTCTTTTATCACCTGCCTGAGTGCCATCGCCAACTCAATCCACAATGGAGGCAGTAAGCAGATTAGCAAGTTGGCCCATCAGAGAAAGGATTACATTTCTACCCATTTCCTGCGCGGAAATGGAAAGGGAGGGATGAACATACGTCTGGAGAGGCACAAACTTTTTGATGGATCCATGAGTGATTGAGGTTACAGGGAAGAAGAAGAAGAAAGGGTTTGCTGTTGTTTCTGTCAAATAAACACAGCGTTTGCCCATGACAGACATAACGGAGCGTGGTGACAAATGTGACATGAGAAAGGGCTGTCATAAATGTGCCACCGAAATTCATCTTGGCTCTCAGTCATCAAGTTTTCCATCATTGTAGGAAAGATGTTTGGGCTTCTTTGCCCTCGTGTGTTCAGTCTGGGGAGGCTATTCAAGCTGGGTTTTTTTTAGTTCCTTTTAGATGCGAGGCGAAAAAAGGTAAAGCACACTGCATTGTCTCCAGTTTAAAAATAAAAGATGAAGCTCACCCTATTTTCTGATGTATTGTCCGCTTGCGAGCTGGAGACTTCACAGAAATGACTACAACATCGTGGCACACCAGCCGGTTTCCCACGCTTATTCATCAACAACAATATTGACCAATTTGGTATCCATGTGTAGCACAAAAGTTTGACCAAGACGCTGTAATCCTAAGGTGACCAGAAGTCTAAATTTACCCACTTTTGAGCCCTCCGCCCCATGTCCCTTTGGATTTCTCCAAAACCGCGTATATTTCCCTGTTTTATACAAATTCTCTCTCAGGTGTCCTAGTTTTTCACCAATGTTACACTTTACCTGAAGCCTAATGACTGAGCCAACTTAAAAGCCCAAAAGTCTAGCTCCTCGTTGCTAACTGTTCCATTGAATCGATTTTAGACTTTTGCAAACAGTCCTTTTTTCGTTTCGGCTTCCAATTTCTTTTGCAGTTGATTTTAAAATTCTTCTTTTATTTTTAAAGCCCTCAATGATCTTGCCCCTTCGTACCCGTCTGAACTCTTGACTGTTCGTGACTCAGGCTGATCCTTGAGGAGTAGGTCCAAGCCTTTGGGTGATCGGTCCTGTTCAGTCGCTGGACCCAGACTCTGGAACAAGCTGCCCCTTGATATGCACCATCACTGATTTTGAAATCCATTTTTAAATCCAGGCTCAAGATGCATTTATTCAGACTGGCTTATACCACTCAGTAGCATAGCAACACTTTAATACACTTCATCTGTTTTATGTTACTGTTTTATTGTTTGGTTGTATGAATGTTTTTAATGGATTTCATGTAAAAGCACTTTGGTCGCCTTGAGTATTGTAAAGGGCTCTATGAAATGTGATTGATTGATTGATTGATTGGTTGGTTGGTTGATTGATCACCACCCCAGGGGGAATAAAATGCCACCATTTGGCTCACGCAACAAATTTGCATTGTGTCCCAGTTTTTGATGTGGGAAATCTGGTCACCCTGTGTAATCCAAATGTGGTAATGTTCCTTTCTGGGAGATGCCGTATGTGTGGCCATAGCTGTGGTTAAAGGCGGTAGAAATATAAAGGCACATGCATAGACGACCACATTTGTAGGATAACATTTTCAGGGGAGCCCTGGCCAAATAGGTTTTCATGAGTGTGGGAAACCGGAAACAACCGCAAAACAACAAAGTATACACACTTTTAAATCAATAGTATTAAAAGTAAAAATCATGTAAAGTGTTGTCCTTTCACAGCTTTTGATCTGGCGCAGATTTCGCCATTCGCCAGATTTCCCCACCTGATGCCATGCAAATGATAGACTCGATACTTAGTCATTACCCCCACATCATGCGAATAAATGGCTTGATTTTCGCACTTATTCCTCAATCATGTCTTTCATAACCATTTCTTCATCCCAGCTTTCCCCAACCCTGCCTCGTTTGCTTCCTGCTTCTCCGTTGAGCGCTTGCATAAGTTTGCCACTGATGTGAAAAGTTTGGACCTCATTCGCTGCCCTAAAGGTTTGATTCATTTGCATTACATTCCCTCCCCCCCTCCTCCCCCTTAAGTCTGGGGCATATTTGAATAAACAGGGTTATATTGTAAAAAGCGGATGGCTGGGTGCGTCCACAGCTCTCTCAGGGCCCCCGGGGGGGTTTGGCTCTTTGATGTTAACAGGCCTGGTTAATTGCCGCGGTGAAAGACTCTGGCTCCTGCTCCGGCATCCAATAATTATCAGGCCCGCGCCAGAGAGGGGTTCAAATAAATAAATAAATGAATTGCGGGGAGATCCCTTTGAAGTGGCCCGTGCACTCGGGAGTTGAGTAATAAAGAGCTCCATTGGTTTTGTTTGCTTTTCTTTTTTCTGTCCCTCTCCCCTCTCTGATTGGAGCGACTCCTGTTTGCGCGAGACACTTTTATTCCGGTTTATTGATAGCGCTTGGCTCGCTGTCGGCCCGAGGCGGGACGCAGCTGGAATTTAAATGATTTGTGGGTAGAGACCGGACAGAATACTTCAAGCACATGCTCATGAAACAAAAAAATAATAATATCAAGCAGAACAGTATGACCACTAGGCTGCGGGCAGAGGTGGGTAGAGAAGCCAAAATATTAACTCAAGTAAGAGTTTTTAAAAGTAGCCCAAGAGTGAAAAAGTACTGAAGAATTAAAGTTGACTTAACTGTCATACTGATGCCTTACACTTGTATTGCACTTTACAGGCCTGTATTACCAAGTTTCACAAAGCGCTACACTGTCTTCATCATTGTAAATAATTAAGTCACAATCCATTCTACGCATTAAAATGTCATAGACCTCAGAAATGTGAGCCAAAAGTGATTTTGTGGACAACTGAGAGCAGAGAGGACTCAGGCAAACCTATCCCTAAAATGGCCGCCATCAGAGTTTTTACAGATTGCTCATAAATATGTGAATGTGCCAAGGCAACACTTCAGGCATGTTTTTAATGAGGGAATGACTTAATAACATGATGTAAAGCTTGAAAAAGTCGATTTTTTCACACACCCCCCCCCCCCCCCCCTACCCCGCCCACTTTTGTCTATAATGGGACCCAATTCACAAAGCTCCAATGCTTCAGTAACTTTTTCTTTCAGTTGTTTTTATTGCTGTTAATTGGCACAATTGGCAAAAACTTCATATTTTGGATTTGTTTTGTATTGTGTACTCTATTCTTTAGGCTTTCAGGATTTCTATAGTCGGTGGTATTTAGTGTCTTATCAAGCAAAACTCTCGAAGGATCTGAATTCTGGTCTTGTCAAGACGTATTTTGAATTCACCACGGCGTTAGTGCGGATCGGCAATCTGCGCGTTGAGCTCATTCTGTCTGACAACAAACAATTAGAAACTCGAAACATTTGCAAGTATCTAAATATGATGATAAAAAATAAGGCGCTATTTTTAGCATCGACTCCATAAGCCGGTCCCTCTGAACGTTATTTATTCAGCCGAGTAAAAAAAAATGCACCTAATATCTCAGCACCGGCAGGAACAGAGAGTGAAATCCCACACATTTTCACGGCGCAATATAAAAACACCCGGGCGGACGACGGAGGAGGGGGGTCGAGATGAAGGAGAAAATGGTAATAACACGGGGGGTGGATGAGGGCGGAACAGATAAAAGTGCCTTTGTGGGACACGTCACCGGGCCCCCAAGGACACCCCCGATACTCCAGATGCCCTCCCTTGGCTTTCAGACGTGCCCTGCCCTCCAACGGGAGCGCCGCGATGATTACCCACCGCCGCCTGACGTCACGGCGAGTGGAAGAGATGAAAGCGATAATGTAGATTGTGACAAACGGTGGGAGAGGCGCAAAGTCAACGTGTGAATAGCAATGGCAACAGTGCGTGTGAGAGGCGACCTTAGCGCTACTTCCTGCTGGGGGGCGGGGTCACACAGTGCGATGTTTATTTGTAGAGCACGGAGTCATGTGATGAAATACATGTACACTAAATGAATGTGTAAATACATTTAAGGGGAGACATACAGGCAAGACTAATTTTTTCCAGTTTTCAGGTTTTGGGCCAGATTGGTCTCTGAACAAATACGCTTTCACCTGGAAAAAAAATAAATATACCTAATCTTCACAATAAAATGTTTAAATATTGCACTGATTCAATGTTTCCCCATAGACTTACATGGGAAAACGCAATTTCAAGGGGCTTTTTCTCAAAACACATTTTCCTCTCATTGTGGCGACACTATCTCCACGTCAGTCGCTCCTAAAGACTTAAAATGTTCCAGCCTTGGACTGAACAATATTTTGAAGACTTTTTCAGAGGGATTCTTTAATATCTAGTTCTTAGCCTGATTTATTGAGTTTTAAATGTCAAAAAAATAAGGAGGAAATTCAGTTTTTACAGATTTTTCCACTAAAAAACAGATCATTTTAAAGCTAAACAAGATATCCGAAATCCCCTCTGAAAAAGTCTTGGTAACTCATTTATCAATTAAATAAAACCATAAATTTGAATGTATCTCAATCCGTTATTCAGATTTCGTCACCAAAATATGGGAAATTTGGGGCATTTTTAGGCATAAAACAAATTGTTTTTGCATGAAAACATAAAATGACAGAAAACTTGCAATGTATTTTTTTCTCACATTCATACCAGTGATCTTCAGCAAAAAATTTAAACTGATATCTGCAAATTTTTAATTTTTTTAATTTTTCCCTATTCACCTTAAAAAAAGTGTAACTGGATTCAAAGCTACTCTAAGTGATCCCATTTGCCGGTCCGGCACCGATGCTTTACCAATAAGTGTCTCTAGATGCGCCACCTTATGTACCTTATGCAGACACAGCAGAGCAAGAGCGGCGCTGCACCTCGCACCTCCCTCACTCGTTTATTATAATAGATCCATGCCCTCACCTCACAGCACACCCCCCAACACAACCCTCACCCTCACCCCCTCTTTGGCAAGCTACGTAGAAAGGCCTGGCAAGCTACTGGTAACTCGGGAGCTACTGGTTGGAGATCCCTGATCTAGAGCCATAAAACAGAACAATAATGGCAATTTATGCCATCAAATACTATTTATTTTAAATCTATATTTTTTATTATTTGTATTTATATTATTATTTGAGCTGAAACAACCAAGTAACTTCCTTTAATGCTGTTCCTGGACCAACAGTATCAAAACTTGGATCTAAAGATATAATTTGTGTTTTGTCAATACCAGTAGTACCTAAACTGGTATCGTTTCACAGTTTAACAGTACACAGCCCTACGTACATGTATGTGCGCCAACCTGTATTCAATAAACATTTATTTCGCAGTGATTGAACATGAGGACAGAGAACTTCGTAACGTTCATTGCGTCTACTTGTATTCTAGTATCACTTTTTACAGTAACATGTAAAGGTAAAAGATCTTTAACATCTCTAACCTTAGTGTCTGGCAAAACGAACCTAAAAAGTGATATGAGGACAGAGAGTTGAAAATATTGTATTTTTTGAGAAGCGAAGTGTCCTCAAAATAGCATTGACGTCTTAGTGCAGGATTATTAGATATTTAATGTGCGTGACTGTGATAAAACTATTCTGACTCATAGGCAGACATTAGCTGCATGCTGTAAAA
Source organism: Gobius niger (assembly GCF_951799975.1). Taxonomy (NCBI): domain Eukaryota; kingdom Metazoa; phylum Chordata; class Actinopteri; order Gobiiformes; family Gobiidae; genus Gobius; species Gobius niger. The sequence goes on along the minus strand of NC_136852.1, from coordinate 27,575,098 downwards.
GTTCACACTTACTCATCCTGACATACGTGTCATATAGGCTACTTTATATAGTCAATCTGTATTAGTCAATGTGCAGCTACCGAACTGTGAAAGCAAACCCGGGGTTTAATGACACCAGGTTTTCCAGCGCAAACTCAGTGATAAAAACTACTGGTTTGCTTAAACAAGTATCAGTTTTATGGAGATGATTGTTCTATTCCACTTTATTGTTCTGTGGGGAGTCTCCAAATCAATTGAAACAGTAAGCTGCGTTTTGACATTGAGCTGTGTATTTATATAACCCTCTATCACACCTAAGCATGTTTAGTGATTTTATTTTTTTGTATAGGCAAAGAGGAGGAGGAACACTTGCCCGTGGTGTTGCTGTTGCTGCTCGTAGACTGTGCGCGTAACCTGTCCCGCACCACGCCCACATCTCGGCCCATCTCATTTTACAACATGGACAGACATGTGGATAGACATGTGCGGCCAATATGTATTATTATTATTATTATTTTTTTCAATTAAGTTGGTGCTGCTTATATTCAGGTGCGCTAAATAGTCAATAAGCACATTTTTCTGCATAGGCTCCTGCAACTATTGTATTGTATTTGTGACAGAAAGTTACTACTAGCCATAAGGGGCTGGTGCACTGACCCGGGCAACGGAAAAGTGGAAGAAAATGGATGGATGGAACATACATACTGAACGATGTATCACCCAGGTTACGTACACAGTCACCATAAACCAAATCGTTACAGATCTTGAATTGCTCATCTCCTTTATGAAGGTACTGTAGCCTCGTTGCATCTTCACACAACATCCCACATTGTCTCACAAACACTTCTACCCCAGTACAAAGCTAACACCCAGCCTCAATGAACCTTCTTGATTTGAGGCGGAGAGCGGGTGGCGTGAGGGAGAGAGAGCGAGAAAGTCAAAATGGGGAGAAAATGAGTCGAGGAGAGCGAGATAACAAGGTGTTTATGGACGTCTCGGCGGCACCGATGTTCCCCCCGGCTCGCATTAGGGTAAACAGTGTGCCGGGAAACGCTCACCGATAATGGCCATGATGGGACGATGATAGCAATCAAGCTAACTGCAATAATCACTGGCAATTCAGCGGGGACTTAATCGCAGCGCGGCAGAGAGGTGTGCGCGGAAAATGGGTGATTTGTTAGATTTTTTCCCCCACCTCTGTTACCTTTCGTTTTTTTTTTTTCTTTGAGGAGATTTACGTTGGGAGATTGGCGACGAGAGAGAGCTGCTGGAGTCGACCTACAAGTGGGCAGGCGACAGGCCAACAAGTCGGCAAAACAGAACTGATGAGAGAGATTAACAAAGAAGTATTCTAGCCTCAGAAGTTCCCAGGTTCCTGCTATAAATTGCTCTTTGAGTCTGCCTTAGTCTGTCTTAGTTAAACAAAACAACGAATGACCTATTTCAAGAACAGGCTTACAATATTAACTAAAGCGGAACAGATTTTTACGTCAATATCGAAGACCGCACGCTGTATGAGACTGAGCCGAGCCACCAGCACAACCTCCTGGTCACTCACAACATTCTGTGAATGCTCCCACCTGCCCGGACAGTCAGTGACCGGACTCTTCTCTTCTCTTTACAAAGAGAAGAGAACACATTACACCTGTGCTAAAGTCTCTCAATTGGCTTCCTGTTGAGTTTAGAATAAAATTTAAAATCCTGCTCCTCACATTTAAATCCATAAAGGGTTTCGCTCTGCTCTATCTCCAAGACGCTGTCATTCCATATCAGCCAACCAGAGCTCTCCGCTCTCAAAACTCGGGGCAACTAGTGATTCATCGAGTCTCCAAAATTACTGTAGGAGGCCGAGCTTTTAGCTACCAAGCTCAGGTGTTATGGAATGAACTCCCAGCCCACGTTAAAGAAGCAGACACAGTCCCTACATTTAAGACTAGGCTCAAAACGTACCTCTTCGAATTAGCTTATAATCAGGTCAGTTCGGTAAAGCTCTAACCCACAGCCTGAAGTAAAGCTGCCTCAGGAGAAACACTGCTGTGGGAAGTACGGTCCACTGAGCGCTCTCCTCTTCTTCTTACTGCAGACTTTGTCTTATCATGATACAATATTTAATTTATCTAGTCTGTTCATCACTATTCACATGGTGTCTCCTGTCCCACTCCCCCTCGGGAGTGCCTGTCTAGATCGAACGGAGGAACTTGGGTGAACGGAGGAACCTGGCATTCTGGAATCTGAGGACTGGACGGTCTGTGATCTTGGCCCGTCTGCTGAGGGATCCTTCGGCCCTGGGTCTCTATAGCCTGTCCGTCCATGGGAGTGGATCTCTCCTTCTGTGGTTCTCCCCAAGGTTTCTCTTTTCTCCTGCTGGGTTTTTGAGTTTTTCCTTGCCATGCTGGAGAATCTAAGGACAGGGGACGCCCACGCCGCTCGTCGCTACCTCCTATTGGACATTATATTTGCCTGGATTCACCTGAACTTTTAATTGTCATATTTATTGCTCTGTTCTATTGCCGTAATGTTTGGTGCAGCCCTGTGAGGTGACTTCTGTTGTGATATTGGGCTATACAAAACCATTAAACTTGAAACTTGAAACTTTCACTGTCTGAAAACTCTGCTGTGTTTTTCTCCCTGTCACCTGTGGCTCATCATGGGGCAGAGGATTGCACAGTAAAGGGACTTCTAAGGTCAGTAGATTATGGACAACAGAAACAACACTAGCGCTGTGCTGACATACAGTGAGTTTATACTACTACTACTACTATAAACATAAATATATTTAATATCAATTTCATGTGAATGACACACACTAAGTGACATACAATCGTCAAGTGAAATGAAATGAATACATGATTTAAAATTTGTTTGTCTACCTGTGTGTAATCTAATGTCAGTTCAAATACAGCTGATCAGTGATGGTCTCAGAGGTCTGTTAAGAGACTATTGAGGAGCAGAAGCATCATGAAGTCCAAGAACACACCAGACAGGTCCGGGATAAAGTTATTGAGAAGTATAAAGCTGGGTTAGGATATAAAAAGATTTCCAAAGCTTTGAACATCTCTCAAAGTACAGTTAAATACACTGGCATCACTGCAAACCTACCAAGACTCGGCCGTCCTCCTAAACTTACTGACCGAACAAGGACGGAACTGGCCACAGCTGTTACCAAGAAGCCTATGATGACCCTGGATGGACTGCAGAGAGCTACAGTTATAGGTAGGGGAAACTGTCCCCAGAACAACGGAGTGGAAACAGCGTTTTCAGATATTTCTATTCCGGGGCTTGGAAAATATTCCTTTCCAAAACCCTAACATGCCAGTTTGGTATGGATGACATGATGGATTGATACATATTTTTGTGTTTTGTCCCGAGCTTCATTGCATGTGGACTAGAGTGCTGCAACCCGTCCGACGTCCGACGGGACCCGTCGGAACCCGACGGGCTCGGTCGGACTCGGACAAATATTTAGAACTTATTTTCGGGCTCGGGTCGGACTCGGACACATCAGCACGATAATAAAAAATTAAAATAAAATGGGTCTGTTTCATTTCATGCATTATAAGCGATCATTTGTCAAAAAACTAAATAAATAGAAGATGCAGCATTTAAACCCGCTTATGCACTGCGCAGTGCGCACGCAGTAATGCTTTTAAGAAGTTGTGAACTGCTGTGACAACGAAACACGTGCAGTGACCGCACAGGTAAAACTGTTGCTCCGCGTAGCCTACGTGCGTGCGTGCTGCCGTGCGTGCTCCGCTCATCTGTGTTGACGTTACGAATGCCTTTTGATGGATAAAATCTGACTTTTTCCACACAAACAGTATCGTATCCTACTGTGTCATTAGGCTTATGGAAATATTGTGATTTTAAATGTGTCGGGCTCGGTCTGACTCGGACACAAATATCTTAATGCTTGTCGGGCTCGGTTCGGATTTGATCACTGCTCTGTCGGACGAGGGCCGGGCTCGGACAGAAAAAAACGGCCCGATCCGCACTCTAATGTGGACAGGGCCTCTATTTGTCCAAATTATTCTTTTGTGCAGTGTGCACCTGCGGAGAGCCATAAAACAAACAAATCTTAGTATTCTAGCCCAGCATATATTTTTGACTGCGATACAGCAGTGAGAACTTGGCGAACCATAAGCACTGTACAGTCTGAATCCGCCTTGTATGTAAATGTACACACATAAAAGAGAAAATGCAGCATTCCTTTGAACAGTTTTGAAATACACCATGCCAAATAAACAGCATGTAAACCGCCCTGGAGGCTGGGCACTGTGATAAATACCACCACGTAAAACAACTTCAAAGGGGGGCGTATTAACTTGAATGAAAGGCTTTTAGTATCGTGTTTTGGTCTAACAGCATCGTGTGGCGGTAAACGGGGCTGAAGGCGCCTATATCACCTGTACATTTACTGTTGGAAGGATATGGTTCCCAGAGGGGCCGTGCAGCCGTGGAACATTACTGCTTAAGGGGAGGTGGTTGAATATATGTGGAGCCGAAAGGAAGGAATGCAGTGTTTATGTTGTAATACTGACGTTGACTTTTATGTACGGGCTTTCGGGTATGGCTCTATATAGTTCCTTTAGATGTATGTTTTCGGGATATAATTATAAATTGCTGGCAGTTTCCTGAAATTCTCAACAAACACTGTGGTTGAATAGATGGGGTTGCACAGGACGGAAGATGCAGGCCATTAACCGGACACTTGTGGTCAAAGCATTGGCTTTTGATTAGGTTATAAGTGGACATATCATGCATTATTGAGGCTTCAAAATGGGTGTCTCAGAATGGATATTTACATTTTAAATCATTAAAAATTGAGGAAAATACAGCGATGAAGGAGCGACTGAGCTGGTCAGAGTTTACATTTGGCCTCCAGCGCCCACTGCAGGATGTAGTGGGAATGACATGCAGGATGTAGCGGGAATGACCCTCCTGGTCACTCACAACATTCCGTGAATGCTCTGAGTAAACTCTGCTGTGGTTTTCTCCCTGTCACCTGTGGCTCATCATGGGGCAGAGGAGCGGAGGATTGCACAGTAAAGGGACTTCTAAGGTCAGTAGATTATGGATAACAGAAACAACACTGGCGCTGTGATGTCATAGTTTTATAAAAAGTTGCGGAGACGCCATAACAGTGGAGCAACTTAAACGGCGTATTCAGATAACGGCACGTCAACAAATCAGTAACGCCGTGATCAGGGGTTAAAGTAGGCCAGAACCCTCTGGAACGGAGTTCAGCCACCTTGGGTAGTGGGGGAAAAACAGTCACCAACACCAAATGAACAAAGAAGAAGAGCGCATGGAAATTATTGTTGATTTTCTGAAGCTGCACTGGACAGGGACAGAAGTCAACTCTTCTGAGAGAAACTGGAGAAACAATCATGCACGATACATCATGTACAGTATAACCGTATTCATCAAGAGTCATCAACTTTACGGCCAAAAACTAATTCATAAACGGAGTCTAATCTTCCCAAGCTTTTGTCCACTTTTTATTTCACCAAAATCTGGATCATATTTATAGTTTCAGAGATTAACCTAGGAAGCATAATGAAGAGAAAAGGCGATCAATAGTGTGGGTTATGGCAGTTGCGGCCTTTTTCCCAATCTTTCCCTGATCTGATCCTCTAAATCTGCCCGAAGCAACAAAAAAGTCGTCTGGAGCCTCTGCTCAGCGTGAACCAGCTACAGGAGCAGGGCCGGAGCTGACCCGGGCAGCAGAGGGACTGAGGGGCCCCACTGGGAAACCCTTACACAGGATTTTGACAGTAGATTAAAAAAACAAAGAGTAGCCTAATTGCAGCTACTGTATATCTTGCAGCTTTTTTGGAAAGTAATCATAATGTAGACAGTTCGTATTTTCACCACTGTATAAAGCTTTTTGTTGTCTATATTACCCCAGATTGCACGAAATTTGATCTGAGTACTTAAACATTTCCTGGGGGAGGCCTAGCTGTTGCTTTGCTCCAACTTTCTGAGAGCATCTCAAACATAAAGTCTGTAATCTGTCAAACTGTTTTTTAATCGTTAACCCATTTGAAAAATAAAGCAATTCAAATTAATATAAAACATATTTTGCTACATGCAATCTATACACAGCCTTTCATATATCAACCTAATGTTGCGTTCTGAGTCTTCTAGATTAGAATTACGTGTCGAACACAATTTGAGCACAGAACTTCACGTACAAGGGTGTGGTTCATTAGGTGGCAAAGTGCAAGTAACAAGGATTAGCAGTGGAAGAAATGACCAAAGTAAACTGGATTACTCCAAACTGTGTCAATGAAGAGGAATACAACCCTGGATCTTTCTTCTTCTTTTTTTCTCCACCCAATTGCAGCAGAGAATGAATCATTTTGTGTGTCTACAGTTTCTTTCCATAAATATACTTTAATCAAAGTATAAAAAGCTAAAAATCCAATGCTTAGGCACCCCAAAGTACATGAAAAACCCTTGAAAAAAAGCCTCAATAAAACACACATACACGTTACACTCAATTCGCTCAATCACAGGTTTGTTCACAAAAAAAGGCAGGTGACAACAGTGTTGAGGAGGTGGCAGGGAAATAATTGCGCTTGCTGTAAACGTGTCGAAAAACAACCGCAATCAAACACAAAGTCGAAGTTTCTGAAAATGGCAACGTGTCTGAGTGTGAAGAAGACTAGCTTATTATAGACGGCAAAATGTGAGGGTTTGAAAGCTCGCAACTACATTTCTGTGCTTCTCAATAGATTTCGTCTACGGTGCCATAAGAAACACCACGAAAATTAAAGCTAATGTAAACCAGGTACCAGCATTCCATCAAACTTTGTCCTGTGCCTTAATTCAGCAGCATTTTAAGACTGTGGGGTAACAGATCAGGTCAAATGGCCAAAACGGGCACTGAACGAAGCACATGACACGCGCTGGTGTCATCCGAGATATTTCCCAGATCCATTTACCCTGAACAACTGAGAGAAAAGAGAATGCAAGCTGATTTTTAAAGGCTGCTGGTCATCAAATCCTATTTGTCGTACGGTTGTCCATTTTTCCAGAGAAACGAGCTTACAACCTCTAGGTCAGTATAATCCCCACTTTTTGGACGTTTTTTTGTCGCTTTTTCGTCACGTTTTCGTCGCCTTTTTTTGTTGCCTTTTAATCCTCGTTTGCGCCACTATTTGTGACGCCTTTTCCTTTTTCCGAGAAGCTTTCATATTCTTGTAAAACCGAAAAGGAGAAAATGCGCTCGGTTAAGGCCGGGGTTAAGAGGTTAATGGAAGCTTCTCTACTTATGGCCACGGTTGAGAAGAAGTGATAGCTTGACACACAGTACATCACTTCAAACCCAAAAATAATCACCATTATGCTGCATTAAAGGAAGAAAAGTGTTTCGAGAAGGACGTGTGTCATGCTCACTCAATGGGCAATGCAACACCTGCAATAAGTGGAGAAAAGGATTTGGAGTTTCACAATGCATGCAGCTAAGAGTCTTAAAGGTTTTTTGCCCCTTTCAAGCGACTGAACAATTGTTTCTGAAGACAATACGGGTTCGAAGTTGTGTTCTGTTATATGAAGAACGGAATACATGGGTTTATTTGAAGGCAGATAATCTCTCCTTGCGTCTCCTTTTTTATTTCTTCTTTTTCACAACCCCATGTCGGACTATGTAAACTTCGCTCGACGCCGCCGCACTTTTCTAAACTCGAATAACACGCTCCGGTGCTCCGGAGTGCGAGAAACAAAAGTCATCATCGGCGCTCTTGTGCGGTGCTCGAGTGGGGGGGCGGAGCAGTGGGAGTCGGTGGAGCCGGTATCGGTAATGGCCCTGTAGAAAAACACAGAACTGTCATCTCAGGTGCGCAGTGGTTTAATGGGCGTGGTGTAATGATGCTTATAGTGGGAAAGTATAGAGGTTGAACATTAGGGACGAACAGCGGGGTGTGACTTTTCCCATTGGACTTTGGGAATGAGGAATGGGACAAAGTTTCATATAGTGGAAGAGCTTTGTTAATGCCACCATGCAGTGCTGCTGCCTCTGCTATTGCCACGACAGGCCACTAAATGCAACTACTAATTTTCACTACTTCTTGCTCCTATATGTACACTAGTTTATGAAATTCTACAACTGCCTCCACTGCTACTTCTGAAATTACATGCCACAATATGTAAATACTGCCACTCTTACATGAACACGTGCATAAATGCAGCTTCTACACTCTTACTATTCAAACTATATGCCACTACATGTAAGTAGGTGCCTCTCAATCCAATCATACGGTTAACAGAGCAATAAAGGGGCTTGGTATCTTCCTCTGGGATAACAGTGCCCATCCTCTGGCACGAAAACCGTCCGAATGGGCCCTGTCCAGATCATTGTCGAGCCACAGACAAGAGCGTCGTTCAGCTTAAAGGAACAGGCCACCGTTTTTCCACACTGAGATATGTTCTTACCTGAGTTTAGACGAGTTGATGCGTACCTGTCGGCTCTTTGTGCGTGCGCTCAGTCACGCAAAAAGATATTGTTAGCATTTGGCCTCTTCCAGCCTGACTATAGCTCCAAACGGGGTGAAGTTTGAAGCTACCACGCTCTTTCACGGGCACGCACAAAGACCAGACGGGTACGCATCAACTCGTCTAAGCTCAGGTAAGAACATATCACAGCTTGAATGAACTGTGGGCCCGTAGCTTTCCATCACCGAGTATGGAGTGAATGTACAATTGTCTCATGTAAAGCGCTTTGTGACTATATGTCTGTGAAAGGCGCTATATAAATAAAGATCTTCTTCTTCTTCTTCTTCTCAGTCATGCAAAAAAGACCAAAGATGCTGTTAGCATTTGGCCTCTCCCAGTATATTCCTATAGCTCCAAACGGGGTGAAGTTTGAAGCTACCACGCTCTTTCACGGGCACGCACAAAGACCAGACAGATACGCATCAACTTGTCTAAGCTCAGGTATAAGAACATATCTCAGCATGGAAAAACGGTGGCCTGTTCCTTTAATATCCAACAAATATATGATGGTCTGTACAAGTACAGGCTCGGATATCTCCTCTTTTATTCTCCTCCGTTTCCTGTCACTCCACTTATTTGTTGAGATCTGGAGCAGATGACATCCCCATTCTACGCTATACTAGTAATACTAGTGTACAGTACTCATACATACAACCACTGCAACTGCTACACTCCTGAAAGCCACTATTCCTATTACTTCTACCCATGCTACTATTACTTCTGCATGTATGAAGTAAATACTGCTACAACTACAACCGAGACACACCGCCAGCACTACAAGGACGACATTGTATCAACAGCAAACATCAAGATTAAGAGTTATTTAAACAAGTCGGGTTTCAAATGATGACAAATGCACCATTTGGATGAGGAAAAAGTAATGCAGATTTCTTAAGAAGGCAAAGCCGTTTCTTCTTTTATCCTGTAAGTTTTTGAAATGCAATACCATGGGCAACAATACTCGACTTGATAAGCCACTTTCCCCCTAATCCCCACTTCTTAAAGTCACAAACAGAACCACCAGCGTTCATTCCTTCCACTTAAAAAAAAAAAAAGAAACAGCACAGTCAGGATTTTGGGAAACTTCTCTCTTACTTTATCTCTATTTTACACATCGTGCAACAAACGGGCATGATTATGACACTCGCGAGAAATGCCACACAACCCAGGAGAAAGCAGCAGGCGGCAGGAGGAGACGGCCGCAGCACTACAAGGCACACACATCACACATAACGCCGCATACGAAGCGTTTCCCAAAAGCTCAGCAAAACAGCCCCGCACGCAGCCGTCCTCGTTGTAAGCTCCACTGACACCCCATTGTCAGGAGTATCCCAGGAGATCACAGTGCACTGACAACAAATCTTTACTCATCTTTCAATCCAGGCTGGGGGTTTTGCGGGCGGTGTGCTGTTAGCTTCTGCACGAGCGGGGAGTGTTGCTCGTGCCGTAATTAAATAAATGCGAGGGCAATGCTTCAAAATGATGAAGTCAATTGGGGGGCGGCGTGAGCGTTCTTGCCTCACAGCGTGGAGTTTGCACGTTCTCCCCATGTTTCTGTGGGTTTTCCTCCAGGGTGCGCCGGTTTCCCCTACCATTATAACATGTAAGACTAAGTACTTTATAATTGGGAGTGTGTGTGTGTGTGTGTGTGTGTGTTTGTGAGTGCGAGTCAGGGACATTCATCCATAGCTGCGATTCGGCGTGGTGTGTTTACATTTGTGTTTATCGTCCCATGTGTGTTCATTAACTCGCACTGTCCAAACCAAATAAACAAGGACTTGCGTTGTTTTTTGTGTGTTTTTTTTTAACCAAACTCTGCAAGGATAACAATGTAGCCAAAGGTTCTTGAATTTCACCAAGGAGGGACTTCTTGTTTGATGGGAAGCGAAGCAGGTTCGGTCACAATCACAGACTGTAAATTAAGAATGGACTATACCATTCAGCGCCGGCTAACTGAAGCCCGTTCATGCTAGCAATTTGGCTAGGTCTTTTGAGCCAGCTCCTTTGTTTAGAATAGGGTGAAGATAAAAATCAAAATGGTGTAAGGAAAAAAATAATAAAAAATTGACAATGTAGTGCATGTTAAAGAGACAAGATGCAAGTTGGTTGTTTTTATGCTCACTACTGCCACCTCAGGTCTTATGCATAACTGCAGCTTCTATATTAAGCTTGTGCATGACAAGTGCAGGAGTTTAGAGGCAGTTGTGGGGAACAGGTCTGGGCTCATTCTACACGTTAGGGCATTGCTGAAACATATTAAATTAAATAGTGAAGCTGCTTTTAGAGAGAGAGAGCCCCACGAGGTCAGGAATACAGCAGCACTGTGGCTTTATTTTAATTACGGCTTAATTTTCAATTTGTTAAAATGACGGGCGGTCTTCACAATTTTCCGTCAAAGCTAATACTATTGATTTAATATAACCTCTGATGTAAAGTCCATTAGAGCAAGGAACTTCCGGAGCCTGTCCCCACTTCCTTTGGGCTTCCTGAAGTCAAAATTAGTCCATTCTTAATTTACAGTCTGTGGTCTTAATGCTGCCAGGAGAGAAAACTGGGAACACCAGGTAACCTACAGTCTGTGAGGTGGTCGCAGGAGCCTCCCTTCTGTCAATCATACAACACAGTACCTTAACAGTTTCTAGAGTGAATGAATGAAGCATAACTGCAGGCTTATGATTTTTATTATTAACAACTTAGTGTTTTAGTGAGAAAAGCTGGAAGACAAAACAAAGAAAGAGACTGAAGCTCAGTCATTTTGCTGCAATAGCACTTTTCCCCACAATTCTTTTTTATCAAATGAAGCTGCCCATATCCCTTTAAAGCAGCGCTACAGTTTCATCATTGGACAGACGGAAGAGGCAGAAATCCCATTATAATTACTGGCCCACTTGGGATTGGCGTGTGAAAAGTGCTTTCCCAACGCTTCACTCCGAGTCTTTTAATTAATATGGACCACAAATCACATTCTCATAAAGCTCACAAAATAATATGATTTTTACATTATTACCAGTTACAGAGAAGCAGCCACTGTCTTAGCTGCTTCAAATGGTGAGAGGAGGAGAAGTGCATGTGTTTATATTAGCGCTCACAGTTAGCCAATTAGCCTAGCGACGGTTAGCGAAGCTGAGAAGACTGGTGCTTCTGTAGCATGACACTTCTCTACGGTGTGTCTCCGGAGACGCAATAAGCACGGACAGGCTACATAGCTGTATCTCTCAGACTACATTCACAGCAAACTAAAGCTCGATATGCACAAGGACATGTGCTCGGTAGGAGCTGTATACCTATTGTTTAATTGTAGTATAGTGATTTAGTATATAGTACAGTCATTTGACCACAGACATTTGTAGAATAAAAGAGACTGCTGTGTGGCGCCTGCAGCGTATTATTAGCCATCATAAACCAGGAAATAGCATGGATGCTAACTGGCCTGGAGGCTTGTATTGTAAACATTACCACGTAATATTTTCTCTTACGAATCCTCGTGAAAAATTAAAATTTTGTGCTTGGAATGTGAGGAAGAACTTTAGATAACAATGTATCAAAGCTTGTCAGCTTAAAACAGGAGGGGCCTTTAAAGCAGAACTAAGTAACTCGTGCCCCTAGAGGCCATAAGCGCCACTGCAGGCATCGTAGCATGTCGCGTTTTTTTTTTTACTCATTAATTGTCCGTGAGAGTAAATACTACGCTGACAGAAAAGACAAAGGGACAGAGGGATGTTGTACATCCAATTACACAATGGACATAATTGTTTTCACTCAAACTTGGCTATAAATACTGTTTAAGTGGCGCTAGCCCGCAGTTAGCTTTGCCCGTTGGCCTGTTAGCGTCTTCTTCGTGGTTACATTGGTGTGTATTGGTGCTCCAGGTCAGTGCAGGGAAATTTGCAAGGGTGGTTTTCTGGCCAGAGACACCAGGGGGAGATGGAGGACCCCCCAACCATCTCATTAACACTTGCATTACCCCCAGAGGGACTGCGGAAAGGATTAATTGAGGTAAACAAGCTACTTAGTACTGCTTACTGCTTCAAGAGCTCAGCGCACTAATAAAGAGGTTGGTGATTTTATCTTACCAGATTGTGTATACTGTTGTTATCCTTGGCCAAACCTTGAAATTTGTTGAGGATTTTGGCAAAAAGTCATGTTTTTTTGAGGAACTAGCTTGATCAGTCGGTGGCTTGGTGCAGTCAAAGGATTTAGTGTGTTATCGATTGAGAAAAGTGTTTAGAGCACATGACAAATTTTGCATAATGAATTGAAAAACTTTACGGTGTTCGAGTTGCACTATGCTCCAGTATATGTTGAAAAAGACAACATTCTTTGCAATAATTTGAACTCGGAGCAGCATTCACTTGAAAAGATGAATTGTTAGTTCAGATGTAGTTGTGTTTTCATATCTCTGACTTATTTGACAGGAAATGTGACACGCCAATGAGTGAAGAAATTTGCAGGTTTGCGATATACTGTCAGTTTGGTTTCTTATTTCAAGTTTGTGAGATCTGACCCAAACACTTTCACATGCAATCATTATTTCTATGTTCAAACAAACACCATCTTTCACTCTCTTTTTAATCCAACACAGTTCTGTGAGTTTAATTTGAATGCCAAAGAAGCGATAAACAGGCCCCCGCTGACAGCGCCGTACTCAAGTGAAAACTATGACTGTACCGTGAGCGCGGAAACTGAACAGGGGCAGCATAATTGTTTTACCGCTTGTCACGTTGTCACCAAACGCAAACATGCAGCGCGGCATAGTTCCCAAGAGCCTCTTTCTTTCTCTCTCTCTCTCTGCTCTTTCTGCGTTATTAAAAAATGACAGGAGCCTTGTTGGTTCACTTTCTGACATGTCGCACTTTGGGAGTCGGGCACAGTTGAGTGGATGCATCCCCGAAATAGTAAGCACTTGTTTGTGGAGAGGGGAAGATGCGGGAGCGCTAACGAATCTTCCCCTGCTAATCAACGGCGTGAAATTTTAACCAACGTCTGTACGGGGGTTTGTAAACACTCCGAATCCTGTTGACAAGAGATCCGTTGCATCAAAATGTGTCAGAAACCCACTTGTGCTCGACTTTGAAGCACGCAGTGGCGGCAAATGACAAACAGAGGCAAAGGGGAGTTTGAGTGTGCGCAATATAATGGACAATGTGGGTTACAAGAGTGCATTGGTGCATTGATGTGGTTCTGCAAGTACTCTTCTCTCAATCTTAAAAACCTTTTACAAAATGTAATTTCCAGAGGTGGGAGACTCGAGTCACATGACTTGACTCAAGTCAAACTTAAATTGCAATTCAGGACTTGAGACATAGGCCCTGTCCATACGAGGTCAAGCTGAGGACCAAACGCAAAGATATGTTATCAATCCAGTGTATTGCCATACGAGCCCGGCGTTTTGGGGTCTGTAAACAAACATTTTCCAAACTAGGTCCCAGAGTGGAAAGATCTCAAAACGCCATCAAATCAAATCAAATTGTTGTTGACCAAAGCGCTTCACAAAAGGTCTACAGTACAGAAAAAATATATAATAATAATAAACAAAACACAATATACAAAACAGCAAAGCACTAACAGCTCAGATTCTGGCCAGGTATGTGCTAGACAGTGTTAAAAGCTTTTGCATAAAAGTTTGTCTTAAGCAATGATTTAAAATGGTCAAGTGTCTGTGCAGCTCTGATGTGGAGAGGCAGAGGCCGTTTACGTGGCTTCGTTGTTACGACGCCTCCGCAACTTTGACTAAAACGATGACATCACAGCACCAGAGTGGTGTCTGTTATCCATAATCTACTGACCTTATAATGAGTTTAATCCACTGCAGTCTGCAAGCCACAGGTGACAAGTAGAAAAACACGAGTCAGTCTGTGTTTTTGGACTGACAGTAAAAGTCACTGACAGGTTTTTCTGCTTTAGTCCCGTTACGTCTGAAGAATAAACTCGCCTCCTCGTCTCTTCTGTAGATCGTAAATCGTTGAATCCGTTTCATTTTCACTGTTTACAAGTTTACTGCACACGGGCCCTCTACATCTTGTTCTATTATCTGTGTTAGTGTCACAGCGCCTCACACAGGCCTGGAAGATGAATTGCGCTGTTTTCACAGACCTGAGTCGACCCATGTGGACACACACATCTACTGAGCTGGCTCTGTGCTTACAAAGAAAGTTTCTGAAAATATAAGGGTTTTGTCTTCGTGTGGATAAAGTTGACCAATGCTCAGAAAGACTTGACTTAGACTTGAGACTTAACTCGAGACTTGAGGCCAATGAATTGCTGTAATATTATATGTATTATTGATTTTAGTGTAATCAACAGGATTCAGTGCGTAAAACCAGTATGTTTACATATAGTAATTAGCCATAGTATATGCTTTTGCAGTTTCCCTGACACAGAGCTCCCAGTCAGTACAGTGGGAAAAGGCAAGATGTTTGTTTCTTTGGCTCGATTCTCGATTAAAACGATGTCAACAGTGAGTGAAGAGGTGAAGATGCTAGACTTCGCAGAAGTTTACAGAGCCCAGTGACAGGAGGACTGAAGACTGTGCAGAATCTACATTGAGCAGGGGCGAATCCGAGCACACAGGGGCTGGGGCATTATAGGGGAACCACTAACAACTGTCAGAATTACCAAAAATAAAACATGATTTTATATTTATCTTTCAGGCTGGTGGAAAAGCAGCTCATGTTTAAAAGACCCTCACTCATTTGTGACGATTCAATATTGATTATACAAATTTGATTATTGATTATAAAAAGTTTGATATTAGTCACACATTTGCACATTTGCATATTTTCAAGATTAAACATATTATGAAAATAAGCAAGAAAGTTACTCCGACACGTGCGACTTGAGGTGACTTGCCGACTATAGTGTGACTTGACTAAAGCTATGACTTGACTTGACTCCCTGACCAATTGACCTGGACTTACTTGGAACTTGACAACAGGGACTAGACTTGTGACTTACACCAACCTCTGGTCATTTCAAACAGGAAACATGCTGTATGAGAGTCGCTAACACCAGCGGCTGCTATGCTTGGAGATGTGACCAAAAAAGGTTGACAGTAACTGCTCTGGGCCAAACTGACCTCTTTTTAGTGCTACTCGGACAAAGGGAGAAAACTTTTTTGATAACTTGAAAGGCCTCCTCCGATCCGGCTGTCAAACTCAGGATCTGCTTGCTGAGAGGCGAGAGCGCTAACCACAGTGCCACCATTTTGACATGTCTATTATGTTTCGTACTGCGTGTCCGTGCTGTGACTCCCGACGAAAGTCTTCAGTGACCCTCGATTCTGTGCGGAGTTTGTATGTTCTCTTTGTGTCAGGCTGAAACTCCTCTGGGGGCTCAGGTGTCCCCCTTCAAAAGGAGAAAAAAAGTGTCCAAAATAAGCTCATCCTCCAGCTACTCCGGAACAACCTAGTGGTCTAAACTGGATAAGTTTGTAAGTTTCTGTATTTGGGGCACCCCAGCGTTGATATATGAAGTTTTACAATTAAATCTACGTACATGTATGGAAAAGAATAAGTTTAAGAATCTTGAGTGTTGCTAAGAGCGCCGCACAGACAAGATAAAAGCCATCGTTTGTTGTTCACCAACTTCATGCTAACAAGTCAATGACACAATGGCAGAGTGCAGAAGTGTAATATGGGCTTTGAAACAGCAGCAGCATGGATGAAGCAAAATACATATCCAGGTACATTATGGAAAACTACTGCTGTGACCTTTTTCCCCCCAGACATTTACTATGCCTCAACTGTATGCATTAGCCCCGCTCTGAAGTGGCAAGGTTTCATTTGGAGCTTGGACCTTGGTGACCAGTGAGCAGGAGCGTTTTGAATAGAAACATTCGGCCTTACAATAACAGGACGCATGCAGTGAATAGACGTCCAAGGTGTCCTGTGACCGCAAACGCAGGTTGTTTGTGCCCGCGAGCATCGGGACAGCCTCGACAGCCCAAGCACAAAATATAAATGTCACCAGTTTTTTTTTTTTTTGGGAAGGCGCATTACCCCGCAGAAGAGAAAGCATTTTTCAAACGCACGCACCGGCCGGGCTGTTTTGACAGGCGACTTTTTGGACCGGATGAATGTTGGTGCCCCCACAAATGAAAAGGATAGGAATGTCAAGGACCAGACAGCAGACAGTATCCACCTCGCGATCGCTCATCTAACGGTTCGCCCTTCGCTGCGTCCTGCCCTTGAGGATGTTAAAAAAATAAAAGAAAAAAGCAAAGAAACAAACACACGTGGGGCAGGAAAAACAAATATCCAAGCAGTGCAAAAGCAAAAGAACACATATTTTGCCATCTGCTTATTATGTTTTAAAGTAGAACCCATTTTACTTTTTTATTTGTGCAAACTTCAGGCTGAAAAGGTTTTGTCCCATCCAGGATTCAAACCTACGACCTCTTTGCTATGACACTTCTGTAAATGAGCAGTAAGTAATTTGTATAGCGCCTTTCACAGACATGGTCTCAAAGCACTAAACACTTACATCACTCTATCCGCTGTGGTGGAAAGCTTCCTGTGTGGCTTGAGTTTCCCCCGGGGTAAACTGACAGAAGTGCTGTCACGACTGCACACGTCTGCGCTAACGGTCCCCCTGGCAACCATCATTCATTCACACACACACTCATCATTCATCCTGGCCTATTGTACATGTTTTTTAAAGGGAAACCATACCGTGCCGCCCGCTATATGTACTACCCTGATGTTTTTGGAGCTCAGGGTAATACCGTGCCGCCCGCTACATGTACCCTGAGCTGAGCCACGGTGAGGAAGAGCCTGGGCATAGATGGGCATCTGGGGGCAGTGGCGTAGCAAGGGTTCCGACCACGGGGCCCCAAGCAAGGATGTCGGTAGGGGGCCCTATTGTGGCCGCTCAGTGTACTGCGCACTGGGAGAGAGGACGTCATTTGGGCAGGAGCGGGTCACCTGACAACTCCCATAATGTAGTTCTCTGCATAAGTTTTCCTCAGAACAGACGGCTGAGGTTCTTTAGGTCATGAAGAGTGTTACAATAAACTGGTTTCACTTTTAGAAATATAATCTGGTGGAGGCATGAGTAAAAAAGTCTGTCCACTGCTCCTTTAGGGAACCATGACTCACCAAAGCATGCAGCAGGATGGGGATGAACAGTGCCACGGGGCATTGGTGGAGAGATGATGTAACTGCATCATCAAAATAATGCAGAATCATGGGTTGGTTCATGGGGGCCCCAGGCAGCTGTCTGCCTTGCCTTATGGCAAGCTACGCCTCTGTCTGGGGCACTAAAGCCCAATCTTGCCAAGGGCACTAAAATGGCCCTGCTAAAATCTGTCTTCTTGAGGTTATGGGACAGGCCTCAACTCTGTAACCTTCAAATCCAGGCTGATTTTTGTTTTGTTTATTGCTTTGTCTGCACTCTTTTTGGATTTTTGGATTTCAGACATATCCAGCTGGATAATGTCACAGTCCAGACAATTTATCCGTTTGTCCTTTGTTTCGTCCCGTCTTTCCTGATGTCAAAACAAAAAACACATCACATCACCTCTCCTCCTCCCCCTGTCATCAGCGCCCCCTCAAGGTCACAGCGTGTTATTTTTAGTTGTCCGATAACAAAACAACTCGTCCTGCCCGCGCGGACGACATGAAAAGACACAGTGTGCGTGTGGGACGGTCCCCGGGGCCCGGCAGCATTTAAAGTGAGAGAACGACTGCGCTCTCCCCCGACACTCCCCCTCTCAGTCTCATTGCTCTGCCTCCTACAAAACAAACAGCTGGGCCTAACAGGTTGCAAAGTTTGGAATGGTAAATGAAGATCGAAAGATACAACGGAAGATAATCGTATTGATTAAGGTGAGATATGGCAGGTGGAAACATTTATTTTTCATGCAGTGGTCAGATTTGTAGCTAGTTTTAGAGTACAAAATAGACATGCAGTACCTCACCCTTTGCAATGCTTATTTCATAATGTTTTGTCTGCTCCCAAGCCAGAGCTTTCATGGACATAACTCCCATCAGTGATGCGTGGGTTGATCCAAAATGAGCAGGTGCCCGCGGTCACCCGTGGCTACGGGGCATCCAGAAATGACTCGTGGTTCATGAGTAAGATGTGAGCATTAATTTAATTAGATTCACTGTATAGCTTAAAATGTAATGTCAAGACTAATAACTGCTCAGAAGTTCTTTTACCAGGACAGGATGTTTTAGATTTTGTCAGGTTTGAGAGCATGGCCTGTACACGTGATGACTCTGTGTGATAATTGTAGTCTAATTTATGAACATGAAAAGGAAGGATGCGTCATAGCCTGTGTTTTGGATGTGATGCCATGTGATGTGATGGTGATGACTGATGATTATTTGCACTGTATATATTGCACATTGTAATTCTGCTTTTGTCCCCGAGGGCTACAGATGGAAATTAGTTTGAAAATGCTACAGTCTGGTACAAGCATCTTTGCTCATGAGCATAATGTAACTGTACATTGTCCTGATAAATAAATAAATGAAATTATGGATGGAAACAAGCCCAGGGTATCCGCCGCTCTTAAACTCTTTTGGATGAAGATACCCAAAATCCCCTCTGAAATGATCTTTGTAACAAACATATCATTATATATCATCATACGTTTACACCTGGCTCGATCCATTATTTACATTGCTGAAAATATAGGCAATTTTGGTTGTTTTTTTGTTATTTTTCATGAAAACAGAAAAAGTCGCAATACATGTTTTGTCATATTGATGTGAGCAATCTACTGCAAAAGTTTCAAGTCGAGATCGCTAAATCAAGCAGCCTATTAGCAGCAGCTTCTTTTACCCAGGGTTTGAGATTAACGCGTTTAATTCTGCAATATCTCAGATGATAAAAACAGAAAAGTATTTTATGATAAAAAGTAGCTTCAGAGGTACAATTAAGCTCCCCCTCTTGAACCCCGGTACTCGACGCTGGCTGTAAATTCAGGGTAATAAGACGCGCAGCAGAAGTGGCAGATTCACTGATGAAGAGACGCCGCGGCGCAATGAACGCAGATTTATTTACAGTTTGAAACGAAATCAAATCGACTCGAGAGGAGGCGCTCGGCAGGTGTAATTATTCATTATCCCAATAACAATATCAGATTGTGCTCGCAAATGAACAGGGCTGCTTTGCATATAAACAGAGCGGGGGAACAGGGAGATAGAGCGGCGCAATTATTTCACGAGCGCAACAATGAGATGGCGTATCTCTAATTTTATTACTATTTCGGATTAATTATGCATTATTTCAATCCTCACTGGGGTTGTAATGTTCAAAGCTGTTCAGTCAGATGTATTAAGACGCCCTTTTTGGATTTCCGAGTTCACGGTATAGTCACAGCTCCCATCGGGCATTATTAGGCTTTAAGGTGTCATCGGATATGATCATACAGCTCTCTGCTATAGAATACAGTCATATAGAGGTCAGTCAATCTCAGGTTAGAGCTTGCACAATTTCTATACATGTACCTATTTTTCAAAGGGAATAATGTACAGTATTTCTTTTTATATAATGTGCAGTGTTTTGAAGATGCAAAGACCGGCTAACTGTATCTGTAGCTGCCTCAGACGTTTTTTCTTTTTCTAACATTTCAAATTCAAAATCATGTGTTCAGCTTTTTCGCTCGGCTCCACTCCGCTCCAGACCACAGCGACATCAACGCCCACTACCTCCACTTCAGCCCGCCCCGGTCCTCTGCGCCGGGCTGGAGGTCAACAAGTTCGTAAAATAATAAATAACTATTCAGAAGCTGACGAGCTGTTAACTCCTGTCACAGAGGAGGAGAATCGCGTCATGTGATTGTTATTGTGGCCTGAAGTGATGATAAACTCCTACACAGAGGAAATATGGAGGTTAAACTGTGTAAAATTATGCCAGGCTCCTTCATATTAAGTTTGTGCGAGAGGGTATTTACTTTGAACATCCAGATGTTGTCTCTTTCTTGAAGTGGTGCTTGACAGAGTGGAACAGAGCGGCCGACCAGACGACGGACGCCTTCAGAGCGGAGAGGAGGATGTGGAACCGTTTGCATTAACTTAAAGGTCCTATATCATCAAAATTGACTTTTTGGAGCATTTAACCATGTTGTTATGCTATGCTATTATGAGTGTTTTTGTGGCTTCATTCACACAGTTCTCAGCAATCCTCCTGACTCCTGCTCTCTGAACAGCTGCTCTGCCTTCTCCTGGAAAACGACTGACTTGTTCCACTCTGACGTCAGAGCGGAACGGAAGTGCTCGACGTCTGTAATGTAATGCCTTATGGCCTGATTTGAATTTGCAAAACAGCTTTTCATTATTCATGTCGTAAGACAGACGGCAGAGAAAACAAACGCACCCCTGAGCGTCTGAACAGATGCCATGTTTGCACTGAAAGTTGTGTAACCTACCTTGGACACCTGTTCTTTTTTCTTCCCAAACAATAATGTCAGAGAAAAGCGTGTTTGGCTACGAGGACAGGACTTTATTCAGCCTTCCTAAAGAAGAGGCCACTCGCGACTCTCAGCCAAAATAGTGTTCGTCTGTGACTGTCCCTTGATGGATGTTTGGTGAGCCTTGGCCAGAACCAAAGTGGATTAACTTTTATAACCAACGCAAGTCCCATAATAAAAATACCTGATGGAGCGGCCGGTGAGTCAATGAAAACGCGAGTTAGCTTGTGTGTTAGCCATTTATGAAGCTGTGTTGCAAATGTCAACTCCTTAAAACTGCCTCGTGAAGTAACTTCACTTTTTGCTGTGATATTATATTTCTACTGTTGGATGGGCAGAGAGAGGGGGCAGAGTTCACTGAGTCCAAGCGTCTTGTCCTCCGGGTTTGAAAAATACCTCCAGAAAACCTATACTTTACTTTGGAATGGCTAAAATAGCATGATACACATCCTCTAAAAGAGAAAAAACATTTACGGCAGAGTGCGGGGCGGAGCTGAGGATATGGAATCTGGAGGTAGTGCCAATACTTTTTTTTAATGGTCATGTGTCATGTTTAGTTTCAAGTTGAACTACTGTGATACATAAAGGTGTGACATTATACTAAATTGAAATGCTACATTTTCGTACCATATCGCCATGTTGTTTTCCCTTAATCAAAAAACAGTTTTGAGCCAATGTTTGAGAAATCATTCAATTAGGGCTGTGAAATGAATTAAAATGTAATCAGAAAAACAATCTGAATTTCAATACCGCCATTTTGTCTCTCAGCCCGGTCTGGTTCTAAGTCAAATTGAACTGTGTGTCACGAGCTTCACTGCTACAAAACAACACGCACCTTCTGATGCTCGCGTTAATGTCCAACAGCTGCATCTGCTGAGTTGTAGAGACTTTTTCAGATCAAAATAGCATTTTGAAACCAACAAAATGCAATATAGTTGCAAAAAAAAAAGAAAAAAAAAATTGCTCCAGTGAAATCCTATGTCTGAATCCCCCCTGGACTTTTCCGTTGGAGGTTTATCCCTTATATCGTCATAGGATTATTTAGTCCCATTCCCATGAGCCAGGGAAACCAACTCATATTCCAAACCCAGCCATCTCGCCACACTCCAGCACCAAATAATACTTCCATCATTGACAGAACAAGTTAGACAAACAGCTGAAAACCCCCGGCCGGGCGCCCAGCCAGACGCTCTTAAACGGCCTCCTTCACAAGCGAGGAGACTTGACAAATTGAATATAATGTTTCCAAACCCATCCAGGCTCCGTCAATGCATTGTGGGAAAGAATAAAAGAGAAAAGAGGGGCACTTGGGTTGGTTCCCTGTTTTTTTGTGTGTGTGTGTGTTTGAAGCGCTACAATAGTCGAGCGAACAGGCAGAGTGTGAAGAGCGTTTGAATATTCATTTTATTTTTTATGGCACCAGCCGAGTGGCGTGTTTACACCTTCCACTAAACACAGAAGTGGCAAAAAAACGCATTGTTCCGCATTTGCATACTGCTGGAATCAATTTAATCATTGTGAAAGCCATCTGCATTTGCGAGTGGAGGTGTCGATTGGGTATGCAAGAAAGTATTGACTATATACAGCATCAAGTTTAGGGACTTTTTCATATATCATCCACTGTATGGAGACGGGGATACGGCATTCATGTGGGTGCTTGTTTTTTATCAAAAAGTTATCGTGGATGTTGAATTTGACTAAGTACCTAACATTGCATTGTGCTTCAAAGCCAGAAGGTCCCGGTTTCCCCGTGTCTCCCCAAAGGTTTCCTCCGGATACCTCGTCTTACCACAAAAACATGTACAATAGGCCACAATGAATGAGAGGGTGAGGGAGTGGTTGGTGGTGGTGGGAGGGGGCGATGACGCAAAGTCGTGAACACAGAAATATACCCATAATTCCTAACAATTCACTTTATTGCCGCTTTTGGCCACCGATCGACACTTCCGGTAGAGCGTGAAGTCGGTTCACTAAGTTGAGAATGAGGGAAAATATTTGCCGCTAAAATATGATCCATCCATCCATCCATTTTCTTCCGCTTTATCCGGGGCCGGGTCGCGGGGGCAGCAGTCTCAGCAGAGATGCCCAAACTTCCCGATCCACACACACCTCCTCCAACTGTTCTGGGGGGACCCCGAGGCGACACCAGGCCAGCTCGGAGACATAGTCCCACCACCGTGTCCTGGGCCTTCCACGAGGCCTTGTCCCACTAGGACATGCCTGGAACACCTCCCGCGGGAGGCGAACAGGAGGCATCCGGAACAGATGCCCGAGCCACCTCAGCTGGCTCCTTTCGACGTGAAGGAGCAGCGACTCTACTCCGAGCTCCTCCCGGGTAACTGAGCTCCTCACCCGATCTCGGAGGGTGCGCCCAGCCACCCTGCGAAGGAAACTCATTTCGGCCGCTTGTATTCGCGATCTTGTCCTTTCGGTCATTACCCAAATCTCATGACCATAGCTAAAATATGATATACAGTAGATTGATTTGTGCCCAATGTTCATTAGCACCAGCAATTCAACACTGCACTTCATCTGTGTGAGTGTGACCATTGTGCAAAGCCTTCTCCTGGCATTGTCACCTTCATCAGGGAAGAAGAAATCCATTGATGGTCATTCAGGAAGTTCAGGTCGTCAGCTGATCTCATTCTTTGGGCCCATAGTGTTGTTGAACCTAGACCTGACCGACTGCAGCAACCCCAGATCAGTTAATCTAGGTGGCTACTTTTTTTTTTTGGTCAAGCAGTGAATTTATTTGACCTTTATTTAAGCAGGAAAGTCCCACTGGGATTAGGATTCTCATTTCCAGGGGAGTCCTGGCCCCAGAGGGGAACCTATAGTACATATTTTTAGTGGTAGGGGAAACCGGAGTACTCAGAGGAAACCAACGCAGACATGGGGAGAACATGCAAAGTCCACTTCCAGGTGGGAATCGAACCCGGGAACAGAAGAGACACTTTCTTTGAATTTTTATCATCAATTTGAGGCGGGAACACTTTATTCAGTGCCATCGCAGGAAAAAGCAGGTTTTCAGCTCACTGCTCACTTTTTAAAGCTATAAGAGCAACATGCATTTCAGCAAATGTCTGCGGAGGTGCAAGCTTCAGGGTTGCAGGAGGCTTTATACTACATAATAAGAAAGCAATTAGAACCGATATTAAGTTCTCTGCGGAAGACATTATTTCAATGGCAACCTAAGTAATTTTCTAATTGCAAACAATCTTTCAACACTAATCAGCATGGGCCGTAAAAAAAATTACCATCAAGTCTATGCCGAGGAGATGGGGAAAATGACTCCATGCTACAAGACAAATTATGTGCCGCAGTGACCCCCAGAAGGGAATAGGATGTGGAAGGAAGAAAGCAATTTGCCAGACGCAGAGACCTACAGAATCAGCATTACAAAGATGTGTCTCGAAGTAACGACTGTGATCCTATTTTATTGAGTGTTTGATATATGCTGGCGTAAGGGGACTTGGGAGCAGATATCCACTTAAGCCGCCTTATCCCAGATGTTAAAATAGAGCACGAGGCAGGAGTCAGCCGCTGAAAAATTAATAACGGCGGTGAAAAGAAGGACGGAATATGCTTTTAGAGGTATGGCGTCCCGACGGGGAGACGAAGGAGCATTGATTTCGGTGTTCGAGCTGTCACGGCCAGTGGGCGAGATAGGAGCGCGGTGAGAGATGTCAGAGGAATGTCACGCTAACGGGAACACTGAACCCCCATGACCTGTTAAAGAGGCGTTTCAAAGCCGCAACGGAACTGAAGGTGTGTCGGTTTTTGGCGAAGACCGAAGATGAAGACCGTCAATGCAAAACAATGGAGAACTAAGGTAATTTTGCACAGTATACAGTTACAAAAAGTAACTTTGTTGCGTAGTTCAGGTTGTTTGAACGTTGATATGAGAGATATGGCCTGAATATGATTGCTCAAAACTCCAGACACGGTTCTAATTCTAGTTCTGTGGCCTTTTACATCCTTTCGGGCACATCAGCATTCATATTTTACATTTTATACACTATTATAATCTTTACATATGGGAAATACATTGTAAAAGTGAGGACGGTGTTCAGCACTTCATATTGGAATGGAAAAAGCAGTGAATACAAGCCTTCATTTTGGGCTGTAACAGCATGTCAACAAATCAATGGCGTCGCAACGAACACACTTCAAGCACAGAACGGCTCGGAACAGGTCCTACACAGGGCAGATCTGGGTTCTATCTATGATGTAATAAAATGCAGGAAGCTCAAACCAGCGTATTTTCTGCTGTCGAAGAACAGATGTCCTCCCTAACAGTAACTCGAAAGCCCATCCTTCGGAGTCATTTCGCGGTCAGCGCACAAGTCTGAGGTGACTGAGGGTCGATGGGGTCGAGACAGTGACACCCTCAAGTGAACGGTCGATATCGGAGATGGCGTCTGCAGTTCGCGCCGAGTGCCGCAACTTCACCGCCCCAAAATGATCATCGCGCCTTCCATTACCGCGATCAATACCTCTCACCACAGAAGGCACACGTCAGGAGGGAAGTAACGCCGGAGAGCACCGGTCCTCAAGGAGATGAAGTTTTAGCCCTGGTTTAGCCTTAGTTTACTGTGGGTTATGGATCTGAATTTGACCAGCTGCTACAACCAAGTGTTTTGCATTGACCTATGATTTCTTTCATACCGTTTCTTGTTCTGGGCTAGTTTGGTTCTGGCTTAAACCTGGTTTAAACATCCTGGTTGGGTCCTGATTTGTCAGGTTCAAAACTAAGATTTGTGAATGTAGAATGTATTAGCTCATCTCTTGGTCTGGACTGGAGTGATTTCTAAATCTCGCATATCTGCAAGCTTTATCTAATCTTTTCATGTTTGAACAAGAGCAATCCCACTTATTTGAAATGCAGCCAGGCCAGTTTTACATGTGCTCCTACATCACATCTATTCCCTTTTCTCACATCTTCCCCGCTGGACTGTACACCAACATGTTTCTCTTTTCTCTGTACAGACATCACTGACTCTACACCACCAAAGGCCGTAGCCCCAAAAAACCAACTCTCTTCCTTCTTAAAATGATAAGGGTGACAACGTATTAACTCCATTTCTATGTGCACGACAAATTTAACAGACGCAGCAATCCGTGTTTACTTCCGCAAACAATGCACCTCCATGTTTTGTTATGCCTTCCGTGGAGACACATTCATTCAGACTGGTGTACGTTCAGAAAATGTGAACAATGTAGCAAAAAAAAGATAACATTTCCCCCACCAAAATAATCCAAATTGAGCGGTCGACCCGATTTGGTACATGCAAAGCCGCCTACTGTATTTTCAGATGGAATTCTACATGTGTAAATATAGCTGGAGAATGATCGTTTGTCCCCCAAAAAACATGATTCACGCCATGACTCAGCGGATGACAAAGAGGGAGAGGCAGATGTAATCCGCGCAGGAGATGAGATAGCCCAGAACAGACCCCAATAGAGATTTACCGCTCCCACCGTGAGACGTATAAAGTGTAAACAAGAGACAGATTGCCTTCTATCTTCCCACGCGCGCACACACACACACACACAGAAACTCACAAACACATACGGGGCATCCCAGACCGTCGGAGCTGGTCCTGTGCCCTGACTGGCTCTGGATCAAGCCGGAGTGAAGCCTGGCGGTGGTGTCCAAGAGATAAAGCCATGCGACTCAAATGTCACGGTAATACTGTAAGCTGCAGGGCTACGAGGGGAATGACAAGTGATCTGATGTCAAACGGGAGAATAGTCGTGAGTTTTGATAATTGAATCGAGGCGCGATAATAAGCCAATAATCATTTTCAATTGCTGGAGAATCCTTCAGCAAGAGACTTCAAACACTTTTTTTTAAAAATGTGAGCGTAATGGTAGCCTTCAGTAATGGCATGACCTTCGCAAAACGTTGTCAATCACTGGAGTCACTTGAAGGCACGAGCCAGAGAAAGTGCTGTTGCATTGAGCAAACGCTACACACGAATGCTTGCAGGCGCACACAATCATCCAGGTTTTTGTCCTTTGTAGATGGAGTGGAGTAGCAGTTTCCAAAGCAGGAACGGATCTTGGACGAGAGGCAAAACACCTCCAATTCTCAATGAACCAGTCTAGATAACTTTGCAACCAAAACACAAATGAATGACTTGTTTGGGAAATGTGATTTACTATATATTAACTGGCAAGGTTCGCTCTGTGTCGAGTGGATTTCTTTGAGGTGGTCACACTTTCTACCTAGGCATGTACAATATGAGCCTAATCCTACCATTTCAACAAAATGTATTGCATTGCCCCTCCAGGAACCGCCACCTTAACGTGGTGGAGGGGTTTGAGCGCCCGAATGATCCTGGGAGCTCTGTTGTCGGGGACTTCGTGCCCCTGGTAGGGTCTCCCATGGCAAACAGGTCCTAGGTGACGGGTCAGACAAAGAGCGGTTCAGAAGCCCCTTATGAGAGACCGACAGGCCCGGTTAAAATCGTGAGGCCGTCCTTCCGTGGACCCACCACCTGCAGGAGGAGCCATAGGGGCTGCTGCAATGTGATTTGGGCAACTCCAACAGCTGCCCCCATGACCCGGAAACCGACAAGTGGAAGAAAATGGATGGATGGATAGATGTATTGCATTGCAGAAGAAAGACGTTAAGCATTTTTCCACCAATTAAACTGTCAAAGCAAGACTAAATCAAGGCCAAAACGGCATCCATCTTTGAGTTAGGCTGTGTAAATCTCCGTCAGATGGAAGACATCAGTGATTTTGCCAAATTGCTAATATTGCCTGATGCCTCGTTCAGTCATGATATCAAAGAATATACAGGAGCAAAAATCACTGACGACATCCACCCGGCAACCGGAGCATGAAGATCACACTAAGCAATACTAAATAATATCTTAATAAAAAAAACACTAAATGGATCTGACTAGAAGACAGCGGCCATTGACCACAAGGACATCTATTGTAATTCAGACTCTTTTTTTCTACTCACTGCGGGATGTTCGGTTCCAGAGCCAGCGCTGACTCTTGGCGTGAAATACAGTATGTGAAGTCAGCAGGTTCCGATATAAAAGGCCCATTAGTATGAGCCTTGGAAAACCCGCATCAGTCAAACCCAGGGGCAAGCCAAAAACACACATATCATCAAAACCGCGCTCGCTCCGGCACCCTCCTCCATCCGGCGACTAGTCATCCGTGCAACTTTATGGACACCTCCTTGTTCATAAAGCGCTGGGGATGGACTTTTGGTACAGGACAGCGAGTAACTCTTGAGGAAATTGGCCCAGTAAAACACTGAGGCCTAATCTATAGCAACCAGCTCCAAAATCCGCTCTGCTATTACATGCCCGCTTTACCTTACCGGGGCGTTTTATTAAGAGCATTTGTTCGGGGAGGGGGGGGACCTTGTCATTCCCAGTGCGACATTGGTAGAGGACAAGGCAAAGTATGGATCATAACGGCACCACTGCTGACAAAGACTTTCGGATCTATGATATACAGCTTACTTTTTTATATTTCTCAGCAGGTTGGGAAGTTTCAAGGGCAAAAATATACAATATTTACTACAACGGATATCACCACGAAGGGCTTAAACGTTAGACTGGTGCGATCGGTATTCCTTGGTATACGGGCCACGGCTGCTCGGAAAGATTTAATAGTTTTGGAATCTCTTGTTTGTAAAATGTGCAGTAGCGAAGTGGATCGGGTCGGGTAATTTTGTTGTTGTGTGTTGCGGAACAGCGTTATGTCCTTAGAGATTTTTGTTTGCAAGGTAGTTAATCAAGAAAGGCTCTCATTTATATCGCACTTTTCCCCCTGGGCACTCTAAGCACTTTACTTTGCACAGAGGCAAACCAGATCAAGCGTCTAGTTTAATGACACAACAATGGCAACTATTCGAAACAGCCAAATCGAACCAGCCGACCTTTGGGTCAATGGGCCAACGATCTACCATCAGAGCCAATGGGAGCCAAGAGGCTGACTGTCCAAATCAGTCAATCATTTGCCATTACAGATTCAGTCAGATTTGAATTCTTTCCTCCCAAAAAAAGAGAACACGGAGAAGATACAGAAGATCACAATATGAAATTGAGTAAATTAGTCCTGCTAGTCCGTTGGCTTTGCTCGAAAAATCCACCCATCCACCAATCATGTACGGGAGTAAATTGAGGACTGTGGAAGCATTGTTAACTGCGTGTCCACACTTCTAGTAGGTACGAGTCTAGTCTATTATTTTGTGTCTTTTGAACTGTCTGGTCCAACTGCTACGCTTTGTACATCAAAAAGCTGCTCTCTCTAATAAAGTCATCGCCACAGACTGCTCGCCGCGCCTCGGTGTTTCATCATACGCCAGGCTCAAAAACTCAGGAGGGCCCGGGACCGATCCAAGACAGTAACAAAGTCAGAGAACGGAAAGAACAATGGCGCAACGTTCTTGCAGGAGCGAGGAGAGACCCCTGTGCTCTCAAAGACAATGGGAAATCCAACCGCCTCTCACTGCGCGGAATTAGAAAGTGGGTCAGAAAATATCGTCTGTGATCAATATTCATTTGAATCTCAAAGGCAGTTGACTAAATATTAGAACATGTAATCTGACGGTGCTAATCTCTGGCAGATTAGAAGGGAGAGAAAATGTGTGTATGGCTTAGCAATGAATTGAAATTCCATCGAGTTGCCATCTGAAATAAGGTCAAGCTTATTGTCATCGGGCTTTTTAATAGATGATGGGATATATGGAGTGTGTTGTGGTGATTTGTCAAATTGGCCAGTTCGAAAGGGGAGAAAATGAAGAAAATGGATTCCAGGACTGGATGAGGCTTTTCAGTGTGGGAGTTTACGAGGTCCTCCCTGTGCTTGGGTGGAATTGCTCTGGCTGTTCTGAAGGGGTAGGAACCTCTGCGTACCTCACAATTAGATACGATACACGATAAATGGCTCACTATGATGATGCTGCGGTAATCGATATATTGCATCAAAATAACCCATGATACATCGCATTTAACACATGCAATTTTTAAGCTTTTTTTTACATACTACATATTATTCATAGTTAAAATGTGTTTTCATGTGCATTGTACCTCTTTTTTCTAATAATTAAATAAATGATCCCTGATTTACACACTGAAAACGTGTCTATTGATCTGTCAGTGGCATCACTTCATTACATTTAAATTAACAAGAAACCACAGTCCTGTTTCAAAAGGAATAAATCATCTTGATCATTATCGGTCTCTATTGACTGTGGAGGTAGCAGAGGAGCACTGTTACTTCATTAATATGCATCACTTCAGTCATTAATACGCATGACGTCATCAGAAATATCAATATTGTAATACAAAGTATCGTGTCATCCCAATATCGTGATATATTGCAAATTCGGCATGCTTCACGTCTCTAGCTATGTACTCCTGACCAGACACCTACACCTGCAGCTTTGGAGCGTCCCGGGGTATTTACCCCTGACAGGTTGTTCCAGCAGCATCAGAAAGTGGGTCAAAGTTAGAGATCACTTTTCCTCTGTCACAATACGCTGTTCTTACCTAAACCAAGAACCATAAACACAGAACTAGGTATTGTACAGGGTGAAGCCACCCATGTTGTATAAGTACAGTGTAAGTGTAAGTATAGTAAGGTGCATGGACTCTTTCCATATAGGCATGTTGATATCTGTCTGATAAATCTAAGTTTTCCCAATTTTGGTCCAACTACATAGGCACACACTGGGTTAGGCTCATATAGTGGTCTGTTTTTTTTCCTTTAGGTCCAGGTTAGCGTTTGTTGGGGTTTTTGCTGGGGTTTTTTTAGTCACAAATTGCACCCAGGAGTGAACAACCTGCACGTCGCTGATCTATTTTATGATATAAAAAAAAGAGGAGAGGTCAGGTAAACACGGCACACTGTACTCACACAATACACAGTCTGGGAGGAGGAAGATTGGTCTTTGCGTTCCCGCCCGTACGTCGTCAAATTCCAAAACATTTATTTATATGAAAATGCAACTGATAATATCTTTTTCGGCCAAATCTCTGAACCAATTTCCTCGCCCTCTATACCCATCTCCTCGACGCATCTCCCCCTACAATCTGTATTTGTATTGCAATTCCAGACTGTCACTCAATCTGTCATTCAGCTATCTCGAGCTGTTCCTCTGCCTGGCCTCTTGTACAGTGCCATTTTCGATTTCTTTTTTTTTTTTTTTTTTCCAACGACATCTGCATACGAAAACATGCAGAGACTTGCCGCGCGCTCGCGTACACAAGCCGATCCGCCTCAGAAGGTGCTGGGAAATTGAGAGAAAGTGGCATAGGCGTGATTATGATGTCAATTCATAAGCGCGGAGCCCCAAGAGGCGGCGCGGTTGAAAGCTCCGGTGGCAGTGGAAAATTACCCGGTGAAGCCACACAGTCGTCAGAGAGTGAACACATATACACACAATGTTGCAGGAGACAGGGGCGCACAGGGAGCTAAAGACATGAGCCAAGTGTCGACAGTCGGAAGGACTTCACGGGGAAGAAAAACAAATGTTAGAAGAGAAGTCAGAAGTACTCACAGTTTGTAGCCCAAAACGTGTACCTGTGATATAGTTCCGCGACAAGAAAAAAAACAATGGATTGCGACTATGACTCCAATCCGGATATTTATGACACAGCCCCTTAGGTCCGGGTCGCCCGCCAAATTAGCGTTAGTGAAGCTGTTCGAACAATTCTTATGGGTGTCTATGCAGCATACTTACGCACTTGTGATAAAACAGCTTCACGGACCTGTAAATAGAGCTTATGGTCTGGAATGGTGAAGCTAGTGCCGACTATGGCGAGGGAAGAATGTCAGTTTCATGGCATTTATGTTATTTCTTAAGATTCTCCATTAGATGATGTTTCGTTGCCATTAGACGTGTACCTGACCCACAATAAGCAGAAAAAACTGCATTTGGATTTCATGAATGACTTCCAACTAGGCTTTGACATCATCTAAATGAGGTCAGTGGGGTTGACAACAGCTGAAAACATCTGGATTGGTCATCCTTTGCAATGTTTGAGGCTAAATGCTGACGGACATAGGAAAAAAATTGACCAAAAGACAGAATTCTCAGAGTTTCCCAGAGTAGCCGGCTCGCTAACTGTTTCCGGAGGTAGGAGGCCATTTGTCCTGTGTTAAAAGTAGAAACTACCAAGCCTCAAAGTGGAGTCTTTTTGCCGTCAAAGGGTCACTGCTCTTCTTTCACCTTGTTCCATCTAGTAACGTGGTTCATGACGTTGTGCCGTCTTCGTCAATAGCTACAACTACTGCTAATAGTCGGCACCTCATCATTTTATGGCGTAATAGAAATCTTTGTGGAGAGTTCAGAAAAATATGCACTTAATGACACTTTTGTCATCATGTTTTTTTCCAATGCTGAAAGCTCCACTTTACAAGTCAAGCTGAAGACACGACCCAATCCCTGCAATCATGAGCTTGATATGAGTAAATGCACAACTAATAGCATGATGTATCTGCTTTTCTGCACAGCTTTTTTTTAAATACAATTTACAGCAACAGACTTCAATGAGAGGCATCAACATGCAGCATCCAGAAGAAAACAATGAAAACGCTCACATTCATTCATTGGCAAAGTCATGAAAGTGTCTGGCACAAGGACAAGAACGACAGTCTGCGCCAGTCAAAGTCAGGATAAAATACTGCTTTGGATTCATGGACAAAATGTTTTAACTACTGAGCCACAGTCTTCTCACCACTTGCATTTCCCCTACAAATCTTGGTATATAAAGAAACAATTTCTTCAAAGCTTCTCCGCCACAGCTCCCTCCATCTGGCCATTGTGGATTGTCCCGTACAGGTAGGACAGCGGAGACAGACACTGGGCAGAGAGGGGAGCAGACGCTTCGGGGAGTAGAGTGTCCTCCCCACACAGACAGGGACGGGACGGCAGCCCACTAGCGGAGTCCAGAGGGGGAACAATGTCACCATTCCAACAGATGGGGGGAAGGCGAACAGACTCGCGAGGCGGGGACAGGGCCTGGATTATAATAGTAACACAATAACGAAGTGGTGAAAACTGGAGAAAACAATAGTCATGAGGTGTAAAGACTAGAGTAACCCAATGAATGGGGAACAGATCCTGCTCTGCCGACTCGGCGTGCTGTTTTTGTGAGCTTGAGGAAGACCACACTTTGATAAAAGGCATCTCATAAAATGTTGCTGTGTCAAAATCACCAAAGACACAACAGATTCATACAGGCAAAGGACTTGGTAAAGTGTTTGGATTTTAGTATTAGGTTCTCAGAGAGCAACACGAATACCACTGCTGGTGCTTGGACTTCCTCAGGTGCACTTAAAAAAACTCTTGATAGGTAAAATTATAGAATATTTGAGTATGTTTAACTTGCCAGATAAAAAACAAATCTGTAAGTCTGAGAGGAGAGAGGAGGTCCAAGGCACAACCAACTTACACAAGCAAAAACCCTGTATTGCTTTGGGACACACAAATAATAAGCATTTTGCACATGGGTCCTTGAAGAGCACCTGACCTGATCACATTATTTGTACTTATTTGTATCAAATCGGTAAGTGTTTTCGCACTTCAAAAAAGGAAAGAAAATGTAACTAATTATCTCATTTCAAGGGCAATGGAATTTGTTCTTAATTTTATTGCAATAACACTTCAACTGGCTCAAATCAAGCACAAATATGCTGCTTTAACCTGGAACGATTAGAATGCCTCAAAGGCATGCGTGAATATAAGTTTTGGCGCTCAAACCCCGGCAAAAGACATGTAGGAGCTATGATTTTTAATCTAAAATCCATGACGAGCAGAGGCGGTGACGGGAGGGGAAGGTGAAGGTGTGGTTGCCAATGACATTGTCACGATCAGACAATAGGTAATAAGTAATGAGTTTTCCAAGTTTAATTTACGCCGAGGCTTCATTTCAGGAAGATTTGACTACTTCTATTGCTCACTATCTGAAGTGTGGTACTCAGACTCATCACAATTTTTGACATTATTCATTTTAGAGATCATGTTTCAGTGATGCACTAAAGTTAGTTTTGAATCTAGAGCTAAGCTAACAGGCAAAACTGCTTCAAAACCACTGCTGGCCCTCCATACCTTGTTTGTTTACTTGTCCTCCATTAGAATTCCTGAACCTTTACAAACTTTAGTCACATTTTTCTGCTTTTTAGGCCCGATTTAGTCCTGTTTTGATCTGGATCTAGGCCTTGATGGTACTTGGGGGTGAAAATGTAGTTCAGCACAAGGACACGGCAACGAAAGGGAGTCAGGATTCGAACCGCTGACCTTTGGATCTGTGGGCGAGCGCTCCAAACACGGGGCATCGCCGTCACATTGGAAAATCTTGATCTGCTCTACGCAATCTTTTAATTAATCTGACACACGGCCACGCAAACAGAAATGTGTTTATTCAGTTCCCATTTATTTTTCTTGATGTAGATGCACAATGTCGCCCTAAATTTCTACATTTCAATCAGACAAAAGGGTCAATCAATCAATCAATCAATCAAAACTTTATTTATAAAGCGCTTTTCATACAGAGTTGTAACACAAAGTGCTTTACAGATTAAAAGCAGTTCCCGCCCACCCAACCACCCACTCTTCCAAACAGACAACAACACTGCTCACCCCACCCCCCTCCCCATAGCCACACACACACACACACACACACACACACACACACACACACAAACACAATGAGATAATGGACGTAGTGCTGAGTCTGGGTACAGATGAACCAGGTAAGGAAATGCCATCAGAGGAGCCGTCTGCACCAGGAGCGGTACATCAGCCACAGCCACAGGGCACCACCACCGGACACCCAGCGGAGGTGCAGCAGAAGCACCACACCTCCATCCGGGCACCCAGAGGACAGCGCCCACACAGCCACAGCCGACCACCGCTCCCGGGGCAGAGGGCTCCCTCAGAGGAAACACTGGAAATTCTAAAAATGCAAAAATGCAATATACAAATATATACATAAAATAAATAAAAATAATAATAATAATAAATAAAATAAAATAAACATATATATAAAACTAACTAAAAACTAGTATAATAAGATAATTATAAACATAAATAATAATAAAAATAACTGAATAAATAAGTAAGTAGAAATCAGCTAAAAGCTAAGCTAAAAAGGTGGGTCTTGAGCCTGCTCTTAAAAACATGAACGTTCTCTGCAGCCCTGAGCTCCTCCGGCAGGTCATTCCAGAGGCGAGGGCCGTAATACTGGAAAGACGCCTCGCCATAAGTCTTTTTGTTGACTTTAGGAATAACAAGGAGACCTCTGCCAGAGGAGCGAAGGGGCCGTGAAGGTTCATAAGGTAAAAGCAGTTCTGAGAGATAAGAAGGACCAAGACCATTAAGACATTTAAAAACCATTAAAAGAACTTTAAAATCGATCCTGAAACACACGGGGAGCCAATGCAGCGATTCTAAAACCGGTGTAATGTGGTCCCGCCTCCTGGTCTTCGTCAGGACACGAGCTGCTGAGTTTTGCAAAAGTTGCAAACCTGAGATACTCTTTTTGGGAAGACCAGAAAGCAGGGCATTACAGTAGTCGATACGACTGGTGATAAAAGCATGCATTAGCGTCTCCGTGTTGGCCCGAGAGGGTATTCGATTCGAGCCCTATACACTCATGCTATATGCCGTATTCCCGACAACAACCACTTACCACGAACTGCACAGGCCAAGGTCACAGCACAAACCATGCTGCCGTCCCCGCATGCTGCACAGACAGAGATCTCGCATGAGCTTGAGCATCAGGCGTCCACCGTCGGAGTGCTCGAAAGGACCACAAAGCGCCACACGGTCGGACATAATCGCACAGCTGCGCATAAAGGAAGAGGCCTTATTGATATTTAAAAAAAAAAAAAAAAAAGTGGTGTGGAAAGAAGCCAAGCAGAGCAGATGTGTGCGCTCTCTGGGATATAAAGAGAAGGAAGGAAAGGACACATTTGTGATTTCTGTGAGTTACAGTGAAGGATTACAAAGCTGATGTTTCTCTACGTTCATGTGGCAGAGATGGATCGGCTCATAACGGCGAAACATATCCGAGCGTGAATAATGGGAGGAAAACAGGGATAGATATGACAAAAGGGAAAGTTTGGGGAGACAGAGAGAGACTGAAATGCGGGCGGTTGTATTTGAAGTATTTGAGTATTTTCTTAGTAAGACAAGACAAGGCAGGGCGAGAACTTTCTTTTTCTTCACGCAGTGGTCACTGTTGAGATTTTTAGCAAGTTTTCCCTCTTTAATCGGAGTAAGAACAAAGACCAAACTCACCCTTCATCACCCTTTTTCTCGACTTATTCACAAATATTGACATGTTTGGTATCCACGTGTATCATGAAAGGCAACCGAGATGACCCTGCAATCCAAATTAAGCTGATTTCCTTTCTGGGAGACAGCAGTGGCAAAAAAGACAGCGATATATAGGTGCATGCGCATACGTTACATCAACATCTCAAATCTTTCCTTTTGTAGTCAAGAATATTATTTACAGAGAGATTTTTTTTAAATCTAATTCCTAGTAAACAAGATATCCAAAATCCTACCTGAAAAAATCTTTGTATATATGTATATATACAGTATGTATGTGTTTCTAAAGGCAGACTATAGCCTTTTGCGCTTAGTAGGGGCAGATCTAGGCCTGGCGCATTATGGACCAGCTGCACATCTCTTTCTCTCGGGACACAGACAATGTTTAACTCACGGTGGGAAAAATAAAGTTTTTAGTTTGACCTGATAGAAAGCCTATAAAGGAAGAACACGAGGCAGCGCGATACAAATGTTAGGCTGATATAGGAGAGCGGCGCTCAGTGCTGCTTGTAATAAACCACACCTCTTCTTTTTTGTATAAGTGACGCCCTCTTGCCAGTGGCTCAGTCAAATAGTGCAACAGCTGCGCAAATGGAAATCCCTGTGCCAGGCGGAAGATCTGGCCCCATAAATTCAAACCTGGCTCCATCTATTTTTCTTTCCCTGAAAATACAGGTACTTTTGGCCACTTTTACGCATTTACGTAATCTACAGGGAAAAAAAAAAAAGATGGTTAGGTACTCTATAATTCATCTACAGTACGCAAGCACAATGAACCAAGAGGTGTCTCATATGTTGCAGAGAGACATAGAAGTACTTAATATTCAATCACTTGGTTATAAAAGTGGTATAGTGAGAAGACTGAAGCTTGTTCTGTATATCCAAATGCACAGGGAGATCAAAGCGGCTGTCGGCGCAGCTTTGTCATGGTATTTTAATGCAGCTGTTTAAAGATTAAAGCTCTTTTGTGTGAGCTGAGGACGTGCAGAACGGCAAATAACTGCTGGGTGAGCGTGTATCGCTCCAGACGCTCACATTTCTTTTACAATCTGGGATTTCTATAGTAACGTTCAGTTCAAAACAATCATTCCCAAGTCCTCTCCCATGTCAGCTCTTTGTAGTAGACACAAAACCACAAAATGGTAAAATGGTAAATGGTCTCAACTTATATAGCGCTTTTCCACCTACATTAGGCACTCAAAGCGCTTTACAGCAAGGATCCACTCACCCATTCATACACCAATGTACGCAGACACTGGGGGCAATGTGGGTGAAGTGTCTTGCCCAAGGACACAACGACAGTGTACACTTTCAGGAGGTGGGAATCGAACCCCTGATCTTCCGATCATGAGACGACCTGCTCTACCATCTGCGCCACCGTCGCCCAAAAGAAGCTCTTTCGTCATGAAAATCCCCACTATTTTTTTGATCTTGAGTTGTCTGTTTTTGAGACAATGTCAAAGCCTACCCCTGCAGACGTCCCGCACGTCTTCTTCTCTTCCCTCTTTCGCCTTCCCTCCGGAGGACAAACCAAATGTTAGACAGATTTTCTTGCCCTGGCCTCTCGCTCGATGCGCCATCTGTCGCGGAGAGCGCCCAGGAATCCCTCACACGGCCACGGCGCCCTCTGTTCAAAGGGGGGGAGAGAAAAAACGCAGACTCTCGCTCTCTCTTTGTTATTTTTTTTGTTTTTTTTTGCAGCTTTTGCTAAATATTTATGAAGTTGCTTAGAGTTATATCACATAGACTAAAATAGCACAAGCGATAAAAAAAAAATGCTGTTGTGAGAGTCAGCGGCAACAGCCAAGGTAACGTTTTATATTAGCAGACGGAACACGGCACCAGATTCAATGTATAGCGCTGCTAGCCTGAAGGCAACAGTGTATAGTATCTGTTAATAACATATACCTATAATTAGTGGTTCCATTGCTACAAGCAGTGCCTGCCGCCGCTCCGCCTGTGGGCATGACACTTCACCCTCCACGACTGCGCAGAATTATGCTCTTGTGTAAGACTTTGTTGGTTTCACAAAGCTCCTCTTAGCTATTCTTGATCGTTTCAACTGGCGCTATGTCTCTAAACCCTTCGCCCCTTGCTCCCCTTCACAACAAACCTCCACAGTGTGCTCGTCCACCCATGTGTTGTATAGTTGTAATGAGGCTTTGTCAGATGTCAGATGTTTTTGCAAGTCGGGGCGATACATTTGCAAGAGATCGGAAGGGAAAGGAAAGCAAAAAGCACTTCCTTGTTTGGTGATGTAGTGTGTAAGCGGTTGCGGCAGAAGTATAGATAGTCGCCGGGTAGATTTAAATATTGCATTTGCAAAAGGCTCAGAATAAAACTCCAGGTAGGTTTTTTAAGTCAACAACAATATAACAATGTGTGGACAAAAGCTCTGAACAAACAGGAGTGTGCGTAATTTCCCCCATTTTAAGCTTCGAGTACCCGCTATCTCCTGAGTGTTGGCAATTATGTCTAAGGTTATAACTAAAACCCAATGTGTTAGTAAGAAAAAACAAAAAAAACTATTATTAACTCTATATAAGTTGCATACTATAGCATTCCTTTACTATATTATTCACTTCTAATATCAAGTACAAGTTTGAAGTACATTCATTTCGAGCGATCGCCGTTGATTTTCACCGGATGAAAACTACTACTATGTATCTAACACATTGATGTTGCCTACACCATTATCATCCAAATGTATTCACAGCACAGTTCCATGACCAAATAAGGCAACCGTTTCTCCCCTTGCTACGTTGCAAAAATAATAAAAATCTAAGCATTCTCAAGAAACAACTAAGAACAGTTCACCAGTCAGTGTCTAACAAGAGTAACAATACTCAGCTACTGTGTCACATCAGGAATGTACCGTAAAATGTACTGATCCGTTACTGGTATCGGATATCAGAGCTGAAAAATATACAATATCAGGTATCGGCTACAAATATCTGATATTGAAAGCGATGCCACTTTTGGCTCTCACCGCTTTAAAAACACAACTTTTACCGACTAAACCTCAGTGACTATGGACATGCTGTGTGTCATTTTGAAGCTCAGAACCTGGAGAATAGAATCGCTGAGTTGGCTTTAACCTGCACCCATGTAAGCTGCAGTGAGTGACAGCATGCTAAAGCTAGTGGGAGCATGCTATTGCTAGCAGCTACTAATCAAAGCTGGGTCAGAAAGTGTGATAGAAATACCAAAGAAGCCTAATTAAATAAAAACGGCCACTGCTGGAGTGGCCAAGTGTTTGTATTTTAGTTTATGAAATTCTGTTAAAGGGACTTGACGGAGTTTAAAAATGTTAAATCATCCCCCAACATGTTCCAGCCATGTCCTAATGTGTAGAATGAGCCCAGGCCTGTTCACCCCAACAGCCTCTAAAATCCTGCACTGTCACTCAAAAAGTGTTCATTCGGGTCCGAAGTGCCGCCATGCACGAGCTTAATATAGAGACTGCAGTTACACGTAAATGACAACTTCCATCTAGTCTCTTTAACTGATATCAGATACTTGTTATGATCAGATCACATTATGTGAGCTGTTTATATTAAATCTGTTGATCCCTGGTATGTTTTTCCTTTGGTTAAGATATAAGTGATCATTGATCTGTAACATAATGACAAGAAAATACTTTATCGTTCTTAAAATGGAGTAAAGAGGACCATTTGAAAATCTCTTGGTATTGGTTAATATCGGCAGATACTCAAACCTCCAGTATCGGCATCGGAAGCAAAAAAAGTGTATCGGTGCAAATTCCAATACTTGAATAGAAAACGTTGCATGCCTGACCCGGAGCTGTGTGTGTGTGTGTGTGTGTGTGTGTGTGTGTGGGGGGGGGGGGGGGGGGCTCTCCGCTCTCTCCCACTCTCCCTGTCCCTCTCTCTCTCTGACAGATGTTTGGGCCGAGCTGCACCATCCACTTTCACCGTAATGAGAACTCAGGGGGAGACGGACCACATACACACAGGCACGAGGCGCTGGATACCTGCCTGCACCACGCCAAGGTCAGAAATATATAAATAAAAACTAATCGGCACACGTGCGCGGATCACTAAAGAGGCTCGCATGAAATAGTTAGACAGCAAATGAATCATGTCAATACGGACCTTGTGTGTGTGTAGGTTTCACCTACCACTAAAACTCTGTGCCATAGGATCTCCTCTGTGCCAGGCCTCAGATAACCTAACCCAAACAATAATACTAATCTTAACCTTAATCATACGCCTGTTCCTAAACGTAGCACTATAGTATTGGTTCAATTTGTATTATACTATTTGTAGAACTGTGGGGCTGAAAATACAACAGAACAGCGACAAAAACAGTGTGAAAAAAAGTGATGAAAAAACAAAAAAATAGCCACAAAAAAGCCATAACAGAGCGGCAAAAACGGAAAAGGACGACTTAAAAGCACAACAAAACGTGACAAAAACATGACAAAAAAGTGTCAAAAAACAGGGAAAAAAGTGATGAAAATACGGAAAAAAAAAACTACGAAAACAAGACAAAAAATGGATGACAACACGACAAAAATGCTACAAAAACGCGGCAACAAAAAAGCTACGATCAGTTGTGTAGGTCTTAGCTTTCAAATGAGGTGTTTCTCTGGCCAATAGGCTGTAAGCTTTTAGATGTGGGTAAAACTGAACTGGAAACAAACTACTGGGTTAAAGGAACAGGCCACCGTTTTTCCACACTGAGATATGTTCTTACCTGAGTTTAGACGAGTTGATACGTACCTGTCAGGTCGTTGTGCGTGCCCGTGGAAGAGTGTGGTAGCTTCCAACTTCACCCCCGTTTGGAGTTATAGGAATATGTTGGGAGAGGCCAAATGCTAACAACATCTTTAGTCGTTTTGCGTGACTGAGGGCACACACAAACACCAAACAGTTACGTATCAACTCGTCTAAGCTCAGGTAAGAACATATCTCAGTATGGAAAAACGGTGACCTGTTCCTTTACGGTGAGGGGTACGAGGATAAAGATCTTCATCTTGGAGGAATGTAGCATAGCGGCTAGCGTTCCTTAGCATGGTGCTAGCAACAACGTGGCAAACAAAAGCACTACGCAAAAGTGGTTAAAAGCTAATATCCCTTAGCATCTGCGGCATCTTCATCCCAATCTCTAGGTCATCTAGCGGTCTCTCTTCTTCCTCTTCTTCTTCTGTCATGTTGCAGCCAAACACCTGCCACAAATGCTGTTTTTGTTACTCTTTTTTTTAAATATAGCTTATTTGTAAAGCTATTAAAAAGGTTTAAAGTTCATTTGCCCCATATTCTCCACAAACCATTCCACTACTGCTGCTATTGCAACCATCAACAGCACGACTAATCCTTCTAATCAAAACATTTAAACCACAACCACTCCTACAAACCCACAAACCTCCCTCCTATCACTACGAAACCCTTCTCCACCGTCCTCCTTCATATTTATCCCTCAACTCCACTTGCTCGGACGTTATTTGCGATGCCTGACTTGATCTTTCCCGAACACCGAACCATGAATCACACGCGCACAAAATAATATCCTATCCTCAGGCGCCCCTCTCTCTGTAGCCTTAGAGAAAGAAAAAACCTAGCCACCGAGCAGTCTGACATGGAGGTAGCAGTGGTAGATTCATGAATTTATATTGACACGCCGCTGAGAATAAACACTGACCTTCAGACAACCCCCGGCGAACACGCAGCATATGCAAGTGACAGCGTATTTAAATAGAGGGCGAAGAGAGCAGCGGCAAAGCCCTCCTGACTCTAACGCATGTTTACAGTTTAATTATTCCTCCTTATTAGCCGCGAGCCCACGGTGTCCGCTCGCATTTGCATATGTGATTTCATCCCAGCAAAAATTCCAAGCACCCGCAGCTGTGGTTTGTTTGTTTGTTTCTTAAAGACGGGCACAGGTGAGGATATCGTAAAGTCAACGGAAACATGACCGCCAGAAGTAGAGCGATAAATGCTTGATATGTGGTGAAGACATCCTTGATCGGAGGTGGGTAAAGGTTGCTCAAGACCTTTTGTGCAGAACAACCACCATTTTCCAAGAGGGGCTTCTAATAGATAGACTCTGTAAGGTGTCAGGTACCTGATTCAAATATGCTTTTTTTTCATTTACAAGTTCATGTTCCGTCGCCACAGTTCTGCCAAGTGTGGACTCAGGGTCAAAATACCCCTTTCTTGAGACTTACTTCCGAATCGTGTTTTGTGATGGGGGGCATGAGGCTGGAAAATGTTGCGAGAACTGATATTACTGGGGAACACTTGACGTCGCTGCAATTTAAAAAAAGATGGAAATCACTGTAATCTGTTGTTTTAAAAGTTTGTTTTTACATATGTTCAATAATACATGGGTTGTGATTCAAATGGAACTCAATGAGACGCAACTGACTTTGGTAAAAATGGTTCAAGTATTACAAAAAAAAAGATAAAACAATATGGGAAAAATTGAAATATTGAGCTCAAAATGATATTGTTTCTCCGTCATTCACTGAACAATAAGTAAATATAGTAATCATCGTGACAGGTCTAGTGGTTGGTGCTCATACCTCGTAACAAGAAGGTCCTGGGTCCTGACCCAGTTAGAGCTCAAGGTCTGGAGGTGGGTCCCCAGGCGCTGCACTGTGGCTGCCCACAGGTTTCCCCATGGATTGCATTGGTTTTATATTGCACTTTCTGGACACTCAAAGACGCTGCATTACTCATACTCGATGGCAGAAAGCTACTATTGTAGCCATAGTTGCCTTGGACTTGGGCCGAAGCCAGTCTGCCAATCTGTGCTAGCAGCCCCTCTTACCATTTTATTATTATTTTTGTATTACAACTTGTAAGTAGAAACGTCGTGCCCAAAGGCATTGACGGCTGGGTTCATGAATATTAAAACATTGTACCAAAGATCAGCCTCTGCTCACTGTCCCATAATTTGTTCTTAAAACAGTCCAAAGTAGGAGAGTTCTGCCATTTTTCTTTAATAACTTTGTTGCAAATAGGAATGGAGACAGGTCCTGTGCTCGACTCGTGGGGAACTCTATGCCCAGATGGACAGGTCTTTTATTCCGTGTTTAAATATGAGTTCTTTTAATAGTTGGACATAGGGACAGGCCTTTGGGAGGAAACCTCT
Organism: Gobius niger; assembly: GCF_951799975.1. Taxonomy (NCBI): domain Eukaryota; kingdom Metazoa; phylum Chordata; class Actinopteri; order Gobiiformes; family Gobiidae; genus Gobius; species Gobius niger. The sequence continues at coordinate 27,531,767 of NC_136852.1, read as the reverse complement.
TAACAGCTTGTAGCCATAGCACATAACTGCAAAGTTTCTCCTGTGTTTCAAAGGAGCCAGTTGGAGTTCTTCATAGTCCCCATCTGTAACTGGTTGTGTGTAGGAGTAGTGTAGTATAATCCTAATGACTCGGCCATGTTCAAAATGAGGTAGAATATACCATTTGTACAGTCTTGTTAATAGATTCTTGTCATTACCATCACTCTCTCATCTCCTCCATCACCTGCGTGGGCACAGTCAGCACCTGTGGGAGCTGGGATTCAAACCTTCACCTTCTGCTTATAAGATGATCCATTCAGGAAACAGTATATGTAGTGCCCAACCACACTTATTCTATATATTCTTTGTGTGTGTAGTTGAATGGGGGGGGGGAAAAAAGCAGTATCTCAAAAATTCCTCTACATTTGCCGGGACAAACTTGCCTTCACCAGCATTTCTCGCACGGTTATTAATTTCTTCCATTTAAACTAAGTGAAATATCATCCTTCCCATGCCCTTAACCCAGTGCCTTTGCGGAGGAATGACTGTAAAAAGGGTCAGCGAGAGAGGAGAAAAAGAAAAAAAAAAAAAAAAGGAGAGCTGTATCCGGAGGGAGGAAGAGCGCGGCGCGATAAGACCGGGCTAAGCTTCACCACCGGTAATTACCTCCAGCGCTAATGCTAACGGACCGGATGGGGCAGAAGATGAGGACAAAAGATTGTGAAAACATGACATAAAAAGGCAAAGACAGATTGGATTTATGATACTTAGGACTCAAGGATTAGACAAAGGCAGACAAGGGGAGGACGAGGAGGGAGTTAAGGAGGAGGAGATGAGCCAGGGAAGCACCCGGTGAGAGAGGGGGTGAGAGAGAGGGAACGAGAGGGGGAGATCGGGGGTAAGGTACACCGTGACCCAAATCTACTGAGCCACGACACATTAAAACCAAGTCATTTTTCAACCCTGGTCAAACGTAACATTATCACCACCGAGTTAACCAATGCTTTATGAGCCATGGCCGTGCATTTAAAGCGAGACACTGCAGGTGAATAGGGCAAAAAATAATAATTTAGAGATATCAGTTTGAAACTATTGCTGAACATTACTGATGAAATATGAGGAAAAAAATGTATTGCAAGTTTTGTGTCATTTTATGTTTTCATATAAAAATAAGGCATTTTGTGCATAAAAATGGCCAAAATTGCCTCAGCGTCATCACAGACATCCTTCAAGACATTTGGATATAAATAAAATCTGTCAAAGCGACGTAGTTGCTACTTCTGGGCTATGTCCGCCTCGCTCGACAAAACATCATATAATAAGCATCATACGGGGTAAGTTTATACTCTGACATGAAAACAAAGATGTCAAGTGAGAAAACTTGCTAAAAATCTCAACTTCGACCACTGTGTGAAAAACCTATACTTTCACCTGCCGTGTCTCGCCTTAAAGAGCGGCTATTATGCTTTTTTGCAGGTATTTGGTTACACACCTTTATCACTTTGTTGGCTACAAAATGCAATATTGATATCTTAACTGATATAACCATAAACCGTAACTCCCCCTCACTCCTCCCCGCTTGCCACAATGACTATGCTCGAGGGGGAAATCATGGCGAATTTACAGACTCCCCCTCCCCAGCTCTGATGAAGCATGTTCCAAAAAAGGGCATAAGGGCGGGATCTTCCCTGTAGACTCGGCCCTTGTGTGACGTGTAGCTCGCGCTGCTCCAATGCTAACAGTCCGACCCTCATTCGTACGAGATTTCTACATTTGTTTTTACAAAAATCAGCCTGTTTTTTTATTGTCACAAACTCAGAGTTATCACAGAAGGAATATCTAGCTGTAGAAAGTTTAAGAAAATTAGAAACCAGGCTTTAAAGTTGTTTTTTAATGTGTCTAAAGCGCAATGCATTCCAATGGGAGACTAGCGGCTATATGGAGGTACTACAGCAATGGCGGCCCCTAGTGTTGCCGTCATAAAGCAGAGCAGCCAGTGGCCATTGGATATAACTGATAAGCGACATCCCCATAAGCACCTCCCACCACCGCATCCTCTTGCTCCCCTTTGCTGTGCTGCTGTTTCAATAAAACAAAAATTAGACTGTACGGCTGTAGTGCAGTTATGCCGAGCGTTTTAACTCCGCGATGAAAGGACTTAGGCAGGGATGGAGAGGTGAGGAAAGCTTTAGGACCTCAGGAGGAGCTTTTCAGGAGCTGCCAGAATAAGAAAAGCTAAGAATAGCCCCTGGAGAAGATTCAAAGATCACTCATTGCGACACAACTGACAAAAGGAAAAGTCTATTTCCAAACCCTTTGAAGTCGGTTATTTACAAAGTGAACACAACCGTTTCAGATTTCGATGTTTTGAACATTAAAAAAGATACAACACTTTCCACTCGATCAATAATTGTTAAGAATTATAGTGATTTTTTTGTTTCTGACAGAAAGAATTGTGATCCTTTTCTATAATTGAGCAGCCCCGGAATGAACCACTGTCTATTGTGACATTTCCCAGCTTCATGCGGTCGTCATGCAGTGAACAGCTGTCGCCTGTCTGTTGCGTTAGATCAAATGCTCTGTTGCATCATCGAGCAGTCACCGCTTCCATGGGACAATTTTGGGACAAACTGACCATTGCTGATCCAAACACCAAAGCAGTGTATTATTCAGATGTGTAATGTTGACTGTTTTGTGCTTTTACAGCCGGTAGGATGTTGGCGAAAGCAGACGAAATATCCATCTACAAAATCCAACTTGACACGCACTGATCCAGCTTTGTTTCTCTTCTGGAACCGATATTTGGGGTTTGAACGAGATTCAAACAGAAACCAGGAGCCTTGGCCAAGTGGTAGATAATTTATTGTCCTTGTAGAAAAATGTGTTAGCGGGCAGCTGGGAGTTCAACTTCCTGACAGCCTGCGGGACGGAGCTGTTCTTCAGTCGGCTGGACCTTTGCCTGACCTGGACCTCCCTGAAGGCAGTACACAGAAGAGACCGTGGGATTACATGGAATCAAAACTAAGCAGGTATTCAGTTTTGGTACCAGTTTTGGGTGCGAAGATTTCTTTTAAGGCGAGACACGGCAGATAAAAATAGATTTTTTTCCCAGGCAGATTTATTAGCTAGTTTGATCCCTTAACATCTTAGTTTTAATGAGAAATTAGAACATTCCTCACAATGTTTATTTTATGACGTCGCCTCAAATTGCCCGTTGTAGTTTTTTCCAGGAAATCAGCGTCGTGGCCGACCCTCATCTGTCCTAAACTTATCCAATCACAAATATTGACATTTTTGGTATCTACGTGTAGCACGACACAGATGCACATGTGCACGTTTCAAAACTTAAGGTCCTGTTTTCTCAAAATGAGGCTTTCTTTACACAACGTGATCGTGAAGCTTCACTCGTTGACTGAACGGGGTTTGGTAGAGTTGAGGACTCTTCACTTCTATTCTCAGAAGCTTCTTCTTAGCTCTTGTGGTCAGAAAGCCATGACTTGGGTCCAGGTTAGGTTGCTTTATTCATACCCGTATGTACATTTCAGTTCAGTTCAGTTCACTTCATTCAACTTTATTTATCCTACATGGGGTAATTCCTTTAAAGCAGAAAACACACAATATAAAACAGCCACACAAACCACATACATACAAACGAACAAGCAAGTGGAGCTCACACGTAGATACAGTCTGTCTGAATAACAGGCAAGAGACAACCTCAAACTAAAGACAGTTCAAGAGTCGTATAGCCTCTGGGAGAAAAGATTTCATATAGCAGTTCCTCTTACCGCATGGCTTGGCAAACGACGTCCTGAAGGCAACAATGAAAATTCACCATGTAGGACATGTTCTGGGGAAGCTAGAATTGTCTTGGCTTTCCCAGAGATCTGCTGGTCGCAGAAATTGAATTTGTCTGATATAAAACTAGCTAAACATTCATAAACACCACATTACTGTCCCAGCCTTGATTCACATGCAGCTGCTCTTTACGCAAATGTTGTACATTTGTGGAGGTTAAAACTAATTCAGCAATTGTATACTCAAGGTTCAGTGCTTCAAAATGAGACTTAGATTTAGTTGGTGAAAGATGTGTTTTCAAAATGGTGAGAGACAAAACCGGTGTTGGTAACAGATACCCTTTACCATCTTTTTTTCCAGAACCTGTTTCAGTGCATCCCCACAACCCTACTGCTAAACCAAACCTAGATCCTTAATACATTTGTCTTGCAACTCTGAGAAAAACCTGGTCAAACATTCATAAACACCACATTGTCTTCATCATAGTTTAAATTAAATCTCTTTATGCATGCCCTCATAGTCTTATAGATTCAAGTTTTTTGTAGTTATTATCTATCTAAGTTACGTGTTATGCTTCATGTTGCACGATTGAACCAAAAAAACAAACAAAAAAAACCCTGGTTGTGAACCTGTTCACTAACAATGGCCAGTAAATCAATTCTGATTCTGATTCTACAAAGAATAAAATAATCATCACACACATGTTTAAGTATAAAGCTTGTAAGGGCTCCAGATACTAACAGGATGTGCCTTGGCTAAAGATACCGTAGAGATTTAAGGTGTTAGTCCATAACAAGATAAAAAGCAGTCTCAGGGACGATTCAATCCTGGCTTGTTCATCAGGGAAAGTGTTGCATTCTGAGCACAAGAGCCGGATGAAGCTTCTGAGAATAGAAGTAGAATGTCCTCAACTCAGCCAAACCCAGTCCAGTCGACAATTTAGGTTTCACTATGGATACTTCTAAGACCAGGGGTGCCTAAACGTTTCGTCTCCAAGGGCCAAAATGAAAAGGTGCCTGCAAATAATAATAGTTAGTTTTACTGTAGCCTATGCATTTGCATATGATTCTATCTATGCAAATAACCTGCAGTGACTTTACCTCATTCATTTAACTCCAAGAAAATGCAGCATCAATTCTTTTATAAGTCATGTTTTAACATATACCTTTGTTGATGTCAACAACCTTTGTAATAAAAGTTGGAAAACTGGGGGTTGATGGTACAATGCTCTGTGATTTATAAACACCAAGACCAAGTGTTTTCTTAACTTTGCGAAAGGAGGGAAACAGCGCCCCCAATTTGACGCTGGTGGCCAAACAGTGTACTGCACCCATATTTACCATCGAGAATGAATGGGAGAGAGTTGGTATTAATCATATGCAGCGCAAAAGTAGGTCACTCTCTGGCGGGCCAATGGAATTGTTTTGGGCCCCACTTTGGGCACCCCTGTCCCAAACTCTTGCGAGAACGTCTCCACTTTAGTAGCACCTACAGCATTCAATCTTTCCAGGCTTGTGCTTAATATTTTCAAGGCTTTTTAAATGCATGTTTGCATCAGTAAAATTGATTTCCCTGTCCCCTATTCACCTGCAGTATCTGGCCTGGACGTTACCAAATGGCCAGCGTCTTCACGCTTCACAGAAATGAACCAATCGGAGTAGCCTCCTCCGCACGGTGACCTACATCCACGGTGCAAGTCAAGAAACGCTAATTCCTCCACTACAACATGGCACCGTGGCACCGTTACAACGTCGGAACAAGCGGGCCCTGGAATAATTGTGCCAAATTTCGCTAATGTCTCCTGTGTTCTCTGGCAGCCACACTCTCCTTCCTCTCTCCACGATGAAAGCCGCCGGCCCCTTGGAGGACTTTTTTTTTTCCCTCTCCAAAACACAAAGCAACAAATGACGCCCGCAGAGAGTTCACGTCCCGCCGGCATTGACCCAGGTAAACAGACCCGCGTCGTGCGTACATGCAATTATGGGCTGGGTGCAAAAAGGGGAGCACCTCTATCTAAAACAGGGGAGAAGGAAAAGGGAGGCATGAGGAGGAGGGGGGAGAGAGAATGGCCCAGTTACAGCAGAGGAAGGAAGCAGTAACATTGCAGCCTCCATGACAGGTCTCCAGTCCCACCTGTTCGCTTCAAACGTCCCACCTGGCAGTGCTCCTGTGTGAGTCAGACAGAAAATCTCTCAGAGTCAAGGGCAAAGTAATATACAGTAGATATTTCCAGCATTGGTCATGTCCCTTGACTGATAATTCGGGCTTGACTTTCTTAAAAGTAGCTTGCTCTGTTAAGTGAACGAGGGAATGGTTTTCTTGTGTAATAATATAGAATAGCATATCTCAATTAATGGGATGAATAAAGACTTCCTCTTCTCCTCATCTTGCAAATGAGATGCTCCATTTCTAGTAAAAGTTCATTGAAAATACCAAAATGATGGTCTTAAAGGAGCTGCAGTTTGGGCTGAAATTGACCACATTTCTTTACCCAAAAGTTTCCTTTTTTGTCCAATTCTCTTTCCTCTGTTTGATGAAATGTTTCCGAATATAGAATTTTGCCATTAAAAAGCATTATATTTGACTTGCTTCTGCACAATATCCTTGGCCACATTACACAGGCTATTAATAAACAACTCACAACATTAATCAGAATACTACAGCTTGTGCTTTACAAATATGTCATATCACATCATATTCTTTACCACCATAACCTAAATCACAAACACGGAGACCTTCTACAGTTGCCAATAATGTTTTATTACTTTAGGTGTCCCATCATTTCTGCCTTGATTCGTTGCGATTTTGCGCAACAGTAGGAGTGTACGTTTGCAGAGGTTAAAACTAACTCATCGACTGTATTCTCCAGGTTCAGAGCTGCAAAATGAGGTACATCATATTCGCCTAGATTTAGTTGATGAAAGTTTCCAAAATGGTGAGAACAATAGCCCATACCCGGGGCGGATTTACAAATCATAATCACGGCCCCAGCTCAAGCCGCACCTTCACGTCAGTCAGTTATCGCAGTTGCTCATGTTGCTTCAGCCACTCATCGCCCTGGATCCCCTTCTTAAGCTCCCCGGTCAATCACTCGCCCGTTTCCCGGCTGTGCTGCGCCCCTCCTCCGCCTGGCCTCTCCTCGGCTCTGCTCGTCGTCATCAACGGGCCGCCCTGGGTCTATATATACATATTAGTAGGGGGTTTCTAACTCAGGTAAAAATGTAACCGTTTAATGAGCTACAATGTTGTTAATAATTATTTGTCCTGTCAAAGAAGTACTAACTGAGAGTGAGCCTCTGTAAGCACCCAAGTAGCTTCTAGAGCAGATGTGAGACATGACATTGGTTATATAGACCAACAAACTAAATGAATCAGGCATTGAAGATCTGGATTGCAACTAGTCCATGAAACAATACATTTATAAAGTGCCAGGTTGATGACTACACTACACTTTAGACAGTTCCAGACAAGGACAAAGCCTGGCTGACATCAATGGGGTGGCAAGACCTTTACTATGCCGCCCCTCTAGTTCCACCCCTGCCCATATCATATTTTTTCCAGAACCGGTTTTAGGCGTCAAAGCCAAGTGCATTTTCTCCATTTCAGCGTTACCCAAATCTAAAAGCTTCTTGACTGGAGCTTACAGCCTCTAGACCTGTGTAACGCCTGTTTTGAAAGCTGTTTTTGCCACGACTCTATCATAGTGTATTACTTTTTTGTCACTCTTTTCTTGTTGCATTTTTCTCATTTGCGTCTCATTTTTCTTGCTAGTTTGACGCTTATTTTTTCAAGAAGCTTTTGGATTAGGGCAAAGCCAAACTGGAGAAAACGTGCTGGGTTCAGGTGTGGGTTAAGAGGTTAAACCAAACCTAGGTCCTTGCGAACACAGTTGCTCAGTTCAGGATTCGGAAGGACAGACGTCTTCAAAGCGCACGCACTTGAAACAAAAAAAGTAGCACAAATTACAATCCAGCCACCGCACCACGCGCCTCGCCAAAATGGAGAAACTGGGCATCTGGCATTCTCAGTTTTGACTATAGCAAAAGGATTAAGTGCAATATCCGTGACAGTACACAAAGGCAGCCCCACCTGTTCACTTCAAACCTCCCACCTGCTCTGGAACATTTGCAAGGAGGAAAAGAAAAAAAAAAAACCTCTCGAAGAATGAAGGGCATTCACTACAGCGACGCGTTGGCCTTTAGAAGTCACAACATGCTTTTTTTTGCAAAGGCAGCAGCACTCGGCGTCCACTCTCAAAGCAGCAGAACGCACGGCTCGTTCTGCCACACTTCGAACGCAGGTGGGGAAATATGGCTGTGCAGATGGGAGGTGTGTGGGCTGCTGGCCTCCATTCAAAGCGCAACACACGAAAGGGCTCGATAGGAAATCTTGGCTTTGGGCCGTGATAGGAGAGTCCAGCGAGTGAGGCATGGATGCACTGTGCGGACCCCATTTCCAAACCACTTGGACACTACCGTACAGTCCAAGTGGGGGAGATTATGCAGTTTCAACTTGTTTTTTTCTGCTGTTCCTTGTCTGTCTTGTCTGGCTTGTGTCTGTTGTTGAGTGTGCTGTGCAGCTACATCCTATTGTGTTGTATTTTATTAACGGGGCTGGATGCAAGTTGGTCATTTTATACTCACTACTGCCACCTCAGGTCTTTTGAGCAACTGCAGCTTCTATATTTAAAGGAACAGGCCAGGTTTTTATATACTGAGATATGTTCTTACTTGAGCTTAGACGAGTTGATACGTACCTGTCTGGTCTTTGTGCGTGCCCGTGGAAGAGCGTGGTAGCTTCCAACTTCACCCCCGTTTGGAGATATAGGAATGTTCTGGGAGAGTTCAGTTCAGTAAACTCTATTTATCCCACATGGGGCAATTCCTTTAGAGCAGAAAACATGAAATATACAAAACAGCCACACAAACCACATACAACCAAGCAAGCAAGTGGAGCTCACACATAGATACAGTCTGTCTGAATAACAGGCAGGTGACAACCTCAAATTAAATTAAGGAGAGTTCAGGAGTCGTATGGCCTCCGGGACAAAAGATTTCATATAGCGGTTCCTCTTACCGCATGGCAAGGCATAACGACGCCCCGAAGGCAACAATGAGAATTCGCCATATAGGACATGCTCTGGTGAAGCAAGAATTGTCTTGGCTTTCCTAGAGATGAGCTGGTCACAGAAAACAGACAGATCCCTCAACTGAACTCCAATGATTTTAGAGCAGGTTTTTACAACTCGATTCAGACTGTTTTTGTCTGCGAGTCCAAATGCTAACAACATCTTTGGTCGTTTTGCGTGACTGAGGGCACACAAAACGACCAGACAGGTACGCATCAACTCGTTGAAGCTCAGGTAAGAACATATCTCAGTATGTAAAAACAGTGGCCTATTCCTTTAAGCTCGTGCATGACGGCACCTCGGGCCCGAATTAACACCTTTTTGAGTGCTGGATTTTAGAGACAGTTGTGGTGAACAGGCCTGGGCTCATTATATTACTGGAACATGTAGGGGGAGGAAAATACATAATTTGAACATTTATAAACATGACTCATTGTCTCATCTTTGTTGCTGCAAAATGACTATTTTTCAGGGGACTACAGTTGGAAAGTTAGAAACTAGAAACTTTTGCAAATGCTGAAATTGCATAAACTGGTAAAATGCATACACACTTGTTCATTTGCATAAATTGTTTAAATCCATAAACTGGTTAAAGAGTTGAAATCGCTGAATCTGCAAAAATGGCAGAATAGCTGAAGTCCTATTAAAATGAATGGGGAGATCCCTCCATACAAATGAAAGTGCAGAATTCCAAATCTCGTAGAAAAAAAACTGGAAAAATGCAGAAGGGGGAATTTTCCTGAAAACTGACAAGTTGCGGAAGCTGGACATGCACAAACTGCAGACAATGTGGAAAAACAAAATCATGAATTTTCCCCATTAAAAGTCAATGGGATGGAATGGAGTCAATGGTGGAATTACGGCCAATTGTGGAAAATCCGTAAAATGCAGAATTCCAAGGATTCTTCCAAACATGTGTAACGTTTTGAGGTACATGTATAAGTTACGGAAATCACTAAAACTATGAAAGCTGGGAAACGTGCAGAAAATCTGCAAAAAGATGGAAAAGTAAAAGCCAAAGAAACCAAACCAAGTATTGCTCAAATAGTGCTCTGGATATCACTGTTGTCCTGTCAGATCAAGCTGCTTATCAAACGGAGAGCAATCGGGCCATTCAGTTCAGCCATCGAGTTAAGCTGCCTTACCTTGTTCCACAAAGTAAGATTTTTCCACACCTTTGCGTGTTGAATTAGGCTGTAAAAGAAAAAAATGAAGTAGCAGACGAAACAATTCATCCTTTAGTTGAAAAAAGGCTCAAAAAGTAGATTTTTTGTCATTTATTATGAAGCAGGAGCATTACATTTGAATAAAAGTTGCTGACAGATTATGCCACTGTACATTAATTATGTAACATTATGCAAAACAATGTTTAAATGCAGCAAAAAGACTTCGGGATAATACACTGTTACCATGGAGATCTGCCATGTTTGTGTCTGTTCGCATACATTTCCATAGACTATCATTAGCTAAAAAACAAGATACAAAGAAAAAGTGACGGAAAAAGCTGTGGATCAACTCTGTTCGCTGTTGAGAAACTGGTAAATAAATCTAACACACTGTGATGTCAAAGTGTTTTAAAGGGGCTATACCTGATTTGTTCTTTTTCTTTTTGTAAGGTAATGTTATTTTCCCCATAAAAGTATGTTGTTAAAGTAATCATTTGTGAAATAATCAGCCTAATCTGTGACATTTGCACTATATTGTGATTCGTTGATGTTGTGTATGGTCAACCCAAATAGACTTTTTTCGTCGCATCGTGACGCTGAGGGACGGCTCGGCGGTAAAAATACCCATTTCGTCACATTTTGACTAAAAAGGTTCTAAATTAGGTATAGTCCCTTTAAGGAAGTTAAATGTTAAAAAGGACCCTTAAAGTGCACATGACACATTAGACACAAACATAATTCACACAAATATATTTAAGATTTTGCTCAAGATTGTCCCCAGCTTTTCTTTAGATTGGCCAGTTTTGTGATTGTAGTTTCACTTCCTTATTGGAAACCTACAGGAAGTGACATACAGCGGGAACCATATGTCTACATGCACTTTATAAAAAGACACATTTGCATTTTTTTCTCACTGTCTGACATGAAACCAGAATTAACTCAATTCAAAAAAATATATATTTCTATTTGTTTTTTAGAAATGTTTTTGTTACTTTTTACAAAGCCAAAAGTGAATTAATATTTGGTAGCATTACTTTTAAACTGTATAACTTGGATCAAACGTTTTGGATTTCCTTCCACAAGCTTCTCACAATAGCTGGTTTTGGTCCATCCCTCCAAACAGAACTGGTGTGAGCCATATTTGGAGGCCACCTTACATGCTCATGCCTTTTCAGCTCTGCCCATGCATTTTCAACTGGATTGAGATCAGGACTTTGTGATGACCAAAACACTGACTCTGTTTTCCTTAAGCTACTGTGTAACCAGTTTGGCAGTTTGCTATTTTAAAAAAAAAAATTTTGTCAGACCAAAACTTAAAATCTTCATCTTTTTTTTTTTTTTTTTTTTTTTCAAACTCCCATCTGGCATTTTGATGTTTCTTTTGGAGTAAGAGCTTCTTCTTGGCAGAGCTCCCTCTCAGCCCATGTCGGTACAGGACTTGTTTCACTCTGAATGATGTCAAACTCCAACCAGTTTCTTCACCAGGTCCTTGACATTTGTTCTTGGGTTGATATTCACATTTCAGATGCAGCACGTTCATCTCTGGGACACAGAACCCGCCTTCTTTCTCATCTGTATGATGACTGGACATTTCCATCATTGTTTGAACCAGTGAAAGTGGCACCTTCAAGTGTCTTGAAAAAGGATGAACCAGACTTGTGCTTCCAAGGTCATGACATCATCATCTGGGCATTTCCAAATTGCTTAAAGGTATAGTAATCTCAGTGTATATACTAGAAGTTAAGAAAAACATGTGTAAAAAATGCTATCTCTCATTCTTCTGGCATTTAGCACATATATTTTTTTACAATTCTACTTGACCTTGACCTAATGAAAGTAAAAATAAATTCTGGTTTCATGTCAGACAGTGAGAAAAAATGCACATGTGTCTGTTTATAAAGTGTATGTAAACATATGGTTCCCGTTGTAGATGAAGGCAAACAATTTTGAACCAACCATGTTAAGTCAATAGGTAGCGTTCACGTGACATCACAACATTCTAAAGAGCCTATAGTTTAAAATTGAGGTGGAGGGCAACTGACGGTATCTATGGTAACGGTGGTAACTGACAAAATGCATATTTTTATGTCTTTGTTTTTTGGCTCATATCTCAGTCATAACTGGAGGAATCCACATGAAACAAAAACGGTCAGAAAGCTCAATATCTCCTCTGTCAGCACATATGAACTAATGTCCAATTATTTTCTCTGAAAAACGTCAAAAAGTGATGACAGTATGCGAAAACATGACCGTGATGTTGTCCAACAGAAAGGACTTTCAGACATAAAAATAATATCACAGGTTTGTGAATCCAATCACGATCAAATACTAATGAGGAAAAACATTTGTCAATTTTCGTTTTGGAGATTTCTTTCTTTCTTTCTTTCTTCAAAAACTGCGTTTCTCCCATAGAGGTGTATCAGCCCCGCCCTCCATCTGACATTATGACAACATCACATTCTAAATCGTGAACGCCACCTATTGTAAATGATTCAACTGCTCTGAACTCTACCTTTATCTATGTCAGCAGCTTAAACATTAAAATAAGAATAATGTGTCTACCCAACATTTCTTCATTAAAATTGCTGCTTCACTGAAATAAAAATGATAATTATGCCACTGGTGTTATCCATCTAAATAAGTCATATTTTCAAAAGCATCCAAACCTGTCATACGCACTTTAAACAGTATCTATAACAAAGCAGCTGCACAATGGGGTTTTCATCTTCTCATATCATCATTTTATCGTGTCACCTGGGCCATTCATTTCGTCGCTCCCCAATAATCCGAAACTACATCAGAGCGAACAATCGGCACTTGAAGCGCTATCATTTCCTGGGCGTCCCTGTCACATAATAGATACCGGCGTTTTCCATTATCTCCCCGTGTAAGCGTCTAAATGTTGCTCACGGTTGCGGTTAGCATTCCGCGCACTCCCCGGCCATTTTCCCCCCGTCCATATGTCAGTCATCAATCACCGCTCAGCCTTATCATGTCTGTGGCAGTCTGTCCAAGTCCCGCTGGCGTGTTTCCTCCTATCGCCACCCCCTTTGCAGTATCCCCTCACGCGCTTGTTTATGCAAATGCCGCAAAAAACAACAACAAAAAACAGGATAATGGACGTCCTGAAATCTTTCTTTCCCATCTTTCGGGAAACAACGGATCGCTCTTGCTAGCGCCGCCCAAATGTTCCCGCCGCTCCCTTATTTCCTGCAGAGTGGCATTGGCTCATTTCAGCACCAAGGACAGCTCCCGGGGCCCCCATATTCATGTCTACCAGCGCGTAATTTGTCCTCTTGTCGTCATGAAAATTTCAACATCAAAACAACAATGCCGCTTTCAGAGCCTCTTAAAGTAATTTGGAATACGTCTAAGCAAATGAGGCCTAATGCGCAGAGACGGGGAGGATAAAAACGACGAAGGCAAAGGAGGCTCTCTCTCTCTCCTCGGGTAACTTTTCAGCACAGGCAAAGTAATACGTGGATAATCAGAGGGAAATAACAAGGAGCACGGATATCCCGGCGAGACAAGGAAAATATTCTATCCAGGCTCGCACGGATTGAGCCATGCTTTTAAGGATAATATGACAAAATAAGCAAAAGTGCATCAGCCTAGAGAAATTAGGGGTACAAAGGAAAATACTCTTCTCGGTGTACTTTGCCTTTCATTTCAGACATAGCGCAGTCTGTAAAACAAGAAGAAAAACACAAGGAGAAGAAAATCTGTAGACGCTCGGGACATTTGGAATAATGCGGCCAATGATATTGAGGACAACACAAGAGCAATGCCGTAAGATGTTTATGTTTTTAGAGTCATCATCAGCAAAACTTATTTTTGATGACTTGGAAAAGGTTTGAGGGCTGCATGGAATAAGGGATTCTGCCTTCCAACCAACTGGTGAATAACCGACATTCAACTAGCAAACATGCCGATCGGATCAGGGTGGCCCAACTTCAGCTAAATGATACCAAATCCTTGACTTTACAAAAGGCTTAAGTGATGTGACCTTTGGTTTTTAGTCACAGCCTTCAAGGAAAAGGTTTTAAGCATGTTTCAAATTATTTTATTACATTCATTGTGTCTTCTTGAGTAATAAACAGCGGGACGTTTAACCAGAGCAATAAAACAAAAGGCCACACAAGAAAACCTCAAATCCGCAATATCAGACCACTGCAAAAGGGAAAATCATATCATGGACTGGGAGGGGGCGAGGATCGTGGGCACAGAAGAGCACAAATACAAGCGCTGGATCCGGGAGGCCATAGAGATCAGAAAGCGAGGAATAAGATCCATCAACAGAGATGAGGGCGCCTCTACCCTGGCGCACACATGGGACGCACTTCTCCACTAACCAGCACACGGCGGAAGGCGTGGCCACACTGACAGGTTTATTGCTTATGTCAGTGTGGCCACGCCTGGGAACTACAACTTTCCCAATAAGAGACGCATCATGCACGTCGGGAGACGCCTCTGACAAAGACGGAAGTGGTTCCTTGTCCGTCGAAACGCGTAAGGTAATTGAACAGCTTTTGTTTGTTCCAACCTAGTGTCTTTTGAAAAGAAACCAGAAAAAGTTCATGTTTCAAATTGTATCAGGTGTGGAAAAATGTTTGTATAAATGCTGACATTTTTTACCATTTGAGACTCCTGGACAAAAATAAAGCCAGGCCTTCCTCCTGCTGAAAGGGCTACGCATGCATTTGTGACCTCCCACTTGGACTACTGCAACACTTTAACACCCTGTTGATTGTTTTTAAGCATCAGCACCATTTAGGCCCATCCTATTTGATTGCTCTACTACAGCCGTGCTCCCCACCAATGGCTTTGACGTCAGTTGGTCAGCTCCTGTTGGCTGTACTGAAAACACGGAGACAATCAATCCAGTTTACTTGCACAGCACTTTACAACAACACCTGGGAGACCAAAGTGCTTCACAGAAAGATAAAAACACAATGCACTCTAGACATACATCAGTGCGTTGTAAGTATTGAAAGCCACTTTTTTTTGTCCACTTGCTGTGTAATCTCATGCTTTTTTTTTAAGTAGGTTTAACTTCTATTTGTCTCGTCGTCCTTTCATGTCTTGAGAGAGACGCTCCCAAACTTCCACTGAACAAGCCAACCAACTATGAAAACTACAAGAAAGAAGACATTTTATTAAGCACACAAGAAAAGCTAGCATTTTTCTTTTCTCAATATGTAAAAGTCACATCCCCTAATTGTCGTGCGTGCCTGTGTGCCAGCGGATATAAATAGAAAACTGCTGGGCGTATACTGTAGGTATTAGCGGCGGTGCCAGTGCTTGCTCAGCCTGTAAGTGGCTAGCATATGGGCCGACAACTGTTGCCTTCATGGGGGAAACGGATGGATTAATTGAAACTGAGCACAGATATGAGAATGGGCATGCGAGAGATGAGCTCCTAACATGGAGGGGTTCGGGGGGGGGGCCTCGTGTTCGCCGTGTGTTTGTGTCACGCTTTTCAACGAAGGCAAACTAATGGAGAAAATAGCAATTACAGCTTGATTAATACGTGTTTACCGCTAGAGGGATACCTGCGGATAATCATCAGGCGGGCAAAGCCATTAGCAAATACATGTAGCTAACGGTTTCTAATGGGCTGTGTGAGCAGACTGGCAATGAATGGGGCGGATGCGGCGCGAACAATTGTTGACCGGCCCCACAGCCCCTGAGAATGTTTGTGAAATCTTGTGACGAGGCAGGACGTAGAACAACGCGAGCCTCGGCCGGAGGAGACTGTTCTGTGAACTTTAGATCCTCCACGTTTGGACAGAATGGTTTCTCTGTAAAAGCTGCAGGGATGTGGAACTCGCTGCCATTGACTGTTGAGAGAGTAACACTTTACAACAGTTCAAACTTAATCTGAAGAAGTGGTTGAAAGACGGTCAGATTTGTGAGCATTAACACAGGGGTAGAAGTAAATATGAGAAGGTACAAGTTTTTAAAAAATTTTATATAATTGTAATTGCTATTGCAAATACTGTAAATATTGTATCTGAATGTTTGAGGTGATCCTTTTGCCGGTGCCTTATATATATTTTATATTGTGAACGGACTCTAAAGTCAGATGCTCATTGGTCACTGTTTAAACCTGCTGTCACTTTGCCTCTGCCCAGGGACGACAGATGAAAATTAGCTTGTAGCTATCTCTGGTCTGTGCAACACATTTGTTGTGCAATGTCCCTGTCAAATAAATAAATAGAGGAAGAGTGGTTGGTGTGCAAAGTGTGATAGGTTGAGGCGTAGCCCTGCTCCCGAACCAAGTCTATAAATACTGACTCCATTTAACATCGTGCCCAGCCTCACGCATCTTATTGAGTGCATGCTGGAAAAAACTACAATCCATTTCTCCCACTGTGAGTTAAACACTGTCCAGCTCCCGAATGTACTGATGGTCCCGCTAGAGTCCTAATATTAAGAGACCGCGGGGCAAACTCTACACCGCAGAAATGTGATAAAAACACCAGCATGTGCACCCTCACACCCTTCACCTACAGAAGTGGAAAATATCCCAGTCTAGTACGGTCTGTAGGAGGTAACGCTTGGGGAGGGGCTACTGCTGTGCATAACATCGGCATCGGGGTCTGTCCAGCCTCTGTCCAGCTACGTATTGCGTCACTTGTGAAGTTTCGCAGAGCACCCCCTGTCCGCACAAAAGTCTAGTCTATAGTCTTTGTTTAGAAACACAAGATTCGGGTCCTTATAGACTCCAAAGAGAAGGTAATAGTTTAGTTAAGTTAATTTGAGCTGTTTACATTCATTTTGTTACAGACGTCATATCATTGCACAGTAATGGAAGCTCAAAAGGAGAAGCTGAAGCTACAGTGAAGCTTATGTGCACCTACCCCCTTCAGTAGTCACTGTACTCATGCATTTCACATTTGTATTCCCATTGGAAACTCAACAAATAACAATTGTAACAATCACATTACATTGATAGAGTTACCATAAGTTGAAGTATACCTTTTTCATACCCATGCACACACAACCACATTTTCCTATTACAATGACATTTTCAACAATACAGTTTATCACATATAGTCAGACCTTAGAATTTGCAGAATTTGACATGGTAAGAGCTTGGAGCTACATTCCACATCAAAATTCCACATCTGAAGTTCCCCTGTAAGGCATTATGTCGTGAAGGATAATGTTAACACAACATCCTGCATACTACTAGACCGTGGTGAGCAGGAATATCCAAGTATATAACAATATCAAAAGTCAGTATGTAAGCCAGATGTTAGCAAATACCAATCATAACTGACATGTCTGATATGACCAGTCTGTATTATTCTAGTAATGGTTGGTCACACTGTATTCGCTATTCATTCAAGAACATGCAAACAGAAAATCCTCATCCCCGGAACCTTCGAGATGTAAAGCACTGGCAACACCAAACAAGCACCGTAGTAGGTTTGGGACTGCTAAAAAAATGGTCTAAAGTTTTATTTACTTTACAATATGTTCTATGGCAGTGGTTCTTGAACGTCTCACACAAAGCATCACCGTATAAAAAAACATTTGACCTTCCATTGTATAAAATATTTGATCCTGATAGTTTCACCAGCACTAAGATCAGGACTGAACCTGGTCTAAAACAGACCTAAACGTGACTACCCTGAGCTTTAATGCAGCAGTGGGTGACCGCAGTGCAGCGCCCCATGGGGACCGGTCTCCAGATTCAAAGAAAGAACAGGGGCACTCCACACAGACAGGCTGGGACCTTCTTGCTGCGAGACATGCCATTTGCCCTTTCGTAAAGCAATTTAATGTAAATGTATTCCATATACTACATATCACAGTGTCAAACCGCCGCTGAAGTCCGACCCGAAGACCATGGACTGTCCTCTGGAGCGAAATCCCCACAGTCTCCCCCAGCAGACCAGAGAAAGCACGAGTCTGGGCAGCTCAATAAAAACGTGTCCGATGATGACGACGGGAGAGAATCGCAGCCACAAAAGACAAATTGGCGCGGCTTTGAGAATAGATCGCTCAATTCTCGCCGTCTCTCGAGTTTTAACGACTTCCAACACCTCCAAGTCCTCCCTCCTCCCGCCAGTGATTAATGCAACAGCGGAAGAGGAGTTATTTGCATACAATAACGTCTACATGAAACTCGTCACTGAAGAAGATAACAGAGATGGAACCTAATGGATGCGGCGTACAAGATGACGCTACTTTCTGGGCGCACTTTTGCTTCAGCACATCAATTTCCGCCCACCCTTTCGAGCCACATTCTGCACATTGCATTTACATTACGCACAGCAGATGGCGTCTCCATATTTTATACAGTATGACCGAATCATATGCAAAACGCGAAAAAGCATTTAAGGAAAAGAGCCCATTCAGCGTAATGGCCATAATGATGCTTTTATCCACTCGATCTGCAGCTAAGAGCCGCCCCCAGAGTCACACCTGCTCAGGATACGGAAGATGATTGTTTTTTAAAAGAGTTCATAAATGCCAGTGATTGCTGTGAAGTGCACGGTTCTCAAACTCTTCGCCTGTCTTCCGTCCATTACAAAGTAGTTCTTCTCTCAAGGGCTGATCTCGTCAAATAGGTCGGAAACAAAAGACCAAGAAACATTTATGCCTTAATTTATCCGTTTCGAAGTCCCTGTGGGGGGGAAATAAGTCTTCATGACAGACCCTCTTGCGACGCTCTCTGCCACCGACACCGGAGGTTTATGTCACGGCGGAGCAAGATGACAAAGACTTGGCAAAACTTGGCAATCGCAGGAAAGCAGAGGGCTCATCCACAAGTCAACCCTCGGGGAAGTGTTTACTGCGTGCCGAGAGCTAAGAAAGAGAAGGATCCAGACCTGGAAATGTTATTGGAAATTAGATATTATATAATAATTTCCAATAACATTGGCAGGTCTGGATCCTTCTCAGACCTGGCAATGTTATTGGAAATCATATATGTCCTATAAGCTCTGGGCAAAAAAACAATTCTGATTTAAACATTTTGTCGGTAAGTTAACTTGATTAATATTTGCATTTTTTTTTTAATTTGGGAGTTTAAAATCTTTGTTACAAACGGAAAACTGCACAGTTACTTTCTTTTGTTTTTGTATTTTCTTTTTTTAAAGATTTGTTGATGCACTTTAACTAAAAACAATAAATATTTTAGTAGTGTGAGTTTATTTTAGCAGTTGTTAATTCACATCATCACAAAGGAGTAGGCCAAAGCAAGAAAGCTTGTAAGTGCCCCATATTCAAATGTGATTTACTTTCAAGTATATCCATTCAACAGAAAAAGGCTCCATAGCAAATATACATGACTGAAACGCATGTGTCCAGCTGCAGGCAATCCCCAATGGGGGTAATAATAAAGGTGGTACTAGTAGCATCTCATGTTCACACAATTTAACATTACACAATAAATTCTTATTAGTTATCCAGGCACAAAACACGGTCTTACCTAGACACGTGCCTGTGCCTTTTTACGTACAAGTAATTACTGCATTGAATCGAAACGTAATTTGAGTTTTTAATAAAAAAACATTAAAAAAATACATATAAACACATTAACCAAGCCACTTCTGCGTCCATACTGTTGAGAGTTCCATAGACAAACACAGCAAAAACTGCAACTTTATCTGAATCTCAGAAAACAGATAAAAGGCCAAAAAACTATTTTACGCCGTGTTAGAAAAATATAGCTCACAGTTTCTCCAGGCAAAATGAAGATTAGCAAAATCTCGCTATTAGCATGCTATTAGTTCTCCGTCCACCACCGTCTTGTGTTAACCTATATGTACTGTGCTTCACCCATTATGTTCCATGCTATTAGCTATTAAGACTGTCAAGTTGTGTAAGTTGTAGCTCGTGGCTTAATGATCAGTGTGAGACTATTATATACAGTATATCAGGCCAAGGCTAACTTCAGCAGCAGTGATATCAATACACTCCTATAGGTAACGGTGTGCTCGAGTGGCAGACAGTATAGGGCACTTTCCTGGGAAACGTCGACTTTCGTTCGTATATTTACCATTATCTCTGCACAAAGCATTGAGCGACGATGGTGGGGCCACTCTCAAAAAAGGAGAGGGAAACAAATCAGGACAAAAACAGGACGAAAAGTGAAGCGAAGTTTGGACAATCGTGGCTAAAAATGTAGTTTTTAACCGTTTCCAGCTGCCGATAGAAGTGAAATCGACTTTGAAATTGTAGTCTGAGCGTTTTGAACCGACCGTGCCCTTTATAAGTCCGAGTAAAACCACCAGCCATGGGATTTTTCTCCTTTTATTTCGGAAGTGCATATATTTGTCAGACTATTTGACCTTTGGGTGAACTTTTTCTGAATTCTCCTGATTACCAAAACAACTTTTATCCACTAGCATGAACTCCTGGCCAGGCGCAAAGATCTCTGAGTCACACACAGACCGAGACCTCCTTCGGTGACCTCTGCCTTTCCTCCCTTTCCCGCGGTTCCATATATGGGCATGTTTCTGGTTTCTGATCGTTTCCCTGTGAGGTCACCACGACTCAGCTGGTGTGGGGTGGTGGGGGGTGGAGGGAAGAGGTCGCACGTCTGTCTCACCCTCGCGCCCTCATCTCGCCGTTTCTCCTCAGCACAAACGGGAAATAGAAACAGCGATTCGGCGTCCAGGCAGACAGAGCACAACGCGAATGGAGACACAAGCAATCGGCGAAGAGCGGGAGTGAAGTGTCGCCTGAGAGGGATTTCAAGTGGCGTCTATTTCATGAAGTGTTTGCCGTTTAGAACAAAGTGGCGAAGTCAAGAAGACGGCAAAGACTTCCCTCGAGGTGTACCCAATCGGATTACAAGCAGGTGTAACAGTCCCACGCCCACTTCCAAATCTGATCATTTATGGAATCTGAAAGGGATTTTTACTTTCTTGGATGTTGAGCTACTGTAGGTTAGTTTAGCCCCAGAACAGCACAAAAATGTTTCAAAAAAACAAAAATGCCTTGAGGATACTTGAGTAATTATTGCAACTACAGTGATTGAATCGAAAATCAGTTGAATGGAAGCAATTTGGAAATCGAAAATACTGCATTTATTTAAGCGTCTATTTTCCTTAGGGCAGACATGTAAAGCTGTCATGTCTGACTTGTAGAGCACAAATTCCTGAGAATGTAGGGGAAAAAAAGAGTAAGTCTCTAGCCCATTCCTGTGCAGAGTTTTTTTAAGGAAATAACCATGTGCTCATTTCAGCCACTAGGGGGCTGAAACTTCAATCTTAAAAAGGAAAGACTTCCACACGTGACCAGCAGAGGGCACTGACATAATACGAGATCAGGATATAAACAACACATTATAGTCCTGTGCATGGCCGTATCTACCATTGAGGTCACCGGACCTCGGTAAAATTGTAGCTTTTTTTTTTTTTTTTTACACATTGAATCCTGCGCAAGTGAATGTTGTAAACAAGTGCTTCTACAGGTGGAAGAGTCTCTAATTCAGATGTGGATGAGCTTGTTATGAACCTAAATGTGTCCACTCTAAAACCGAACTTCATGAGCTGCTTTGGACCCGAGTGAGTAAAACTCTGCGGAGGCGGGGGCGCGGCTGAGGCTGAGACTGACATAATACGAGATCAGGATATAAACAACACATTATAGTCCTGTGGTAAATGGTGGTCAGTCTGCCCCAGGGCAGCTGTGGCTACAGCAACTTACCACCACAGAGTGTAGAGAGAATGAATAATGTCTACAGTGTGAGAAACTTGTGACACAGGCTTGTAAAGCATAATACAAGTGTAAGACATTATTATTATTTATCACTGTCTGACTTTTATAGTAAAATCACAGCTCATTATTATTCGTTTATTGGAAACATGTTTTCCTTAAAGTATTTTCATGCTAACATTATCTGCGGTTCGCGACCCACCGAGGAAGCTGGATTTTGGCCCACGACCCAAATGAGTTCCACACCCCTGCTTTAGGGTCTTATGTTTAAAACAAACTAACCCTGTAGATTAGACTTTTACATATTGGTATATTTCGATCAGATAGAAGAAGAAGTCTGTGTCCGAATGTCCCACACTACTATTATCATATAGTGGTCTCGTCATTCTGTAGTGGTGTCCGAATGTCCAGAGAGAGTAGCAAGCATGACCGGTCAATATCGATAGACCACAATGCATTGTGAGAGTCGGAGGAAAACAGCCGACAGCGACAGGTCTCTGAACTACACACAACACATGAATGAAAAGATTTAATGTTCATAAACTGCTTAAATATGAATTGCTAAGATAAAAAGTCGCTAATGTTAGCTGCAGACCTTTAGCTTGAGCTGTTAAATGATCGATCGCTGCCACGTTCAGCCAAAAGGGAAATATGGACATTTTTTTCAAGACAGGTGCTAAATAACTCTAATTTACCTAATTTACCATCTGAAATGGCTGATCTGATCTGGGCCTGTCACGATAACAAATTTGAAGTTTGATATATTGAGGCAGGAAAGTATCGCGCTAAATGATATAACTGACTCTAACGTCACTAAATACGTTCAACTCTCAGGCATAAAAATGACAGTAAACCTTTGTTCTAAAAGTGCATCATCATATCCTACAATACCACACAAGCTGAAATAAACATGAAATATAATGTAACTCAATTTGTGTCAGTTAAAAATCAAAGTTGGGAAGAAACTAGTGAACTGTATGAGTGCACTATATAGTCTACAGTAGAAGACTTGGTTGGACACTTGGACACAGCCATAAATGACCACTCTAATCGCAATGATCTCTGAAAAATGTATTGATCCCCCCCCCCCCCCCCCCAAAAAAAAAAAAATGAGCAGCCAGACTGTTGCAGAAGCTCGTGGCTAATTGGAGAAGCTGCCAAAGACAGTTGGAGCCGTAACACACTTGATTATTCCACGAGGACTGAGGCCAATATCTCAAATCCGGCACCTAATCTGCGCACTAATCCAGCCCACGCTCTTGCGGTTAACTCATCTAATCACACAAAGTAGCCCTGACGTATGCCACTTCCCCGACCCCCCCCACTTCCTTCATTTCTCCGGCTCTGACTGAAAAAAAATTGAAAGCGGATCATTAGATGTGCAAAGCTTGGCTGGCCTCGTATCGGCTCAAACAGTGTCCGACTCCTTCAAACTTACACCGCGAGGGCAAATCAATGGGCCTTGGCTCGGCATAGATCCCCTGCCAAATATGGTCAGCCGTAGCCGCTAAAAGGCAAGGAATAAAAAGATGAAAAGTGCATAAAGTTCAACCTATATGCCAGCCGACCGGGGAGATTTCTTATGGAGCAGGGCTGCACGAGTTTCCGCAATCCTTCATATCATTCTTGCATTAGTTTAGCAGTTCATATTTAATCTTTCATCATATATTACAGCTCGAGGATGTGTCTATTATGTGCATAGTGAAGTGAATATTGATTCGGAAATGGCTAATCCACCCGCAAATGCAATACCTGTGGGGGAAAAAATTAATTCCATAGATAGTTTGGAAGAATCGCACAAAGCTGCCCTAAAGCCGAGTGGACATAGTGTGATTTTGGCCGTCTGCGACAAACCGCCACTCGCCTTAGGTCGTAGCTGAAAATTGCAGGTCTTGGGTACATACAGTGAGACAGGGACAAAGATTTAAAATAGAACCGTTGGAAGTCGAGCTGAGATCGACGTCGACATCAGGCAGTGTGAGATATTTCGGAACGCTAGTCGCAGATTGACTGAACTGCCACCTTAACGTGGTGGAGGGGTTTGAGTGCCTGAATGATCCTGGGAGCTACGTTGTCGGGGGCTTCGTGCCCCTGGTACGGTCGCCCATGGCAAACAGGTCCTAGGTGACGGGCCAGACAAAGAGCGGTTCAGAAGCCTCTTATGAGAGACCAACAGGCCCGGTTAGAACCGTGAGGCCGTCCTTCTGTGGACCCACCACCCGCAGGAGGAGCCATAGGGGCTGCTGCAATGTGATTTGGTCAGCTTCAACAGCTGCTCCCGGCCACGGACAAGTGGAAGAAAATGGAAGCATGGCTTGATAGTCGCAGATTGAGCTTTCCTCACTGCAACTAGGATCTCTCTCAAGCGTCAACACTGCACCACAGCCAGAGTCAGAAACTAGACATGAGCGGTTTTTACAGTACTTTCACTGCACTTTTCCGCAGAAATAAACCCCGCTAGCAGCGGCACTCGACAACACTCAGTTTGGTCATAGCTATGATCGTCTCTTTGAACTAACGCACAGCGAAGACGAGTGCATGATCACGGTTTTACTGTCCCCAGGTCTTGAAATGTGACACTAATGTGAATCTAATAATCTTGTACAACCCCCCAAAAATGTGCAATGTAGACAAGTATAAGATGGATCGAAAGGATTGCAAAACTATAGCCAGATTCATGTTGCGATACAGAAACCTTTTTGCCAATATCGCCGACCCTATGGGCTTACCTCTGTCTAATGCTCTCACAAATTGAGAAAAGAAAAGAAAATGACCAACTTATTTAAGCTTTTACCACATTTTACAGCCTTGACACCTTGATCATATATGACACATGGGTCATATATTTTTTGGTTTGTAAGGAGATTTTAGTTGATGTTTTTATCTCTCGACACATAGATTGTTTCAAGTTATACAACAGAAAATGCCAAAGCTAAAGAGTGTGAAGTGGCCTGAAAATATATACTTGCAGTGCATGAAGCAGCCTACGTATAGGCACCAACCACGCACAAACTCTGGCTCCAGCCTTGAAAGACAACAAAGCAAGACATAATACAAGAAAGAGAGACGGAGAGATACTGTACTTTACAGAGAGAGTCTACGGGAGGTGTCGAGGGAATACCGGAGGTTGCACAGCACTCTGGATGTGATGATATCGCCGAGACAAAAGCCGACTCCTTATTGCGCATACATAAAAGATAAGGCTGCTTTTAAGGGGTGCACTGTGATCTTATACAGGCTTTGTAACCAGTATTCTCAGAAGTGACTACAGAGACATGAGTGGAAAGTCACCGGGCAACATTGAAAAGAATGTGCGATCCTTCGCTTGCTGTTACGTCTGATTTTATATTTGGGTCAAAATGATTTGAAGCTAATAACAGTTTCGGACTCCCTGAACCGAAAGAAGTTCCGCAGCGTCGATGTGTGGAGATTTTTTGGACCGCCGCACCCTCGTGGGAGAGTGCTGGACTCAGATTCAGAGGACATCCAGTTCACTTTGTTTTTCTTCGCTTTAGTTTGTTAGTTTCTAATGCCAAAGATCCAAAGTTTACACAATGTACGCTTCAGGCATAATTGCAAAGAACGTACCAAAATAAAAACTACTGGTGGTTTGACAAACTGTGTGCCATAAATACTAAAAACGCAGAGAAAAACATTCCACACGCGGGCCTCTGAACTCCGCTCTATCTGAAAGAAATCCAGGAAGAAGCAAAACATACAGGTCCCAGAAACTATAGCACCAGACCAGAGCCCAAACCAAGATTCGATGAGACAGAATCAGATCCAGATCAGACTGAGGGAGAAGCTAACCCCACGGTGAGATGTGCGACCCGGACGATAATGCAGGAAACACCGGATTCTAAAACTAAAAACTAAAAATCTTTGTTTTGGTACATAGCATGTGGTTTTTAGAGTTGTACAACATTTCCTGTGGGACTGCGAAGATTGTTGAAAATGAGCTAAACTTCTGACACGCTGGGGAGTTGATTTTGAGAAAGGGCTGGCAGGCAAAGAGTCAAGGATAAAACTTTAGAGAACGGGCAGTTTCTCGTAGTGTGCGATCATGGCTGCGGGGTAAACAAGTAGACAACAGCTACCCTTTCACCAGTTGTTTTTTCACTTTACGGAAGACTAAGTTGCAACACCAACACTTGATCCAGAAGAGCTCGAGCGCATCCGCCAGACTCTCCGTCCTCTCCTCTTGTACTGTATTTTCCTTTCCAGCGGCGTCGGAACTGTCCTGAGATCGCTGACCTTCCATGGCTGCTCCCACTAAGCCCCTCACACTTATCAAGCAGCACAAGGCCGCGGCGCCATCGGCCTAAAAATCCCACCACAAAAGGCTGCGTGTGAAATACAGCGCTGCACTGAAAAAAAGGATCAACGGGGACGGGAAACGAAACAAAAACAAAAGAAGCGTCTTCGTCCCCAGGTGATTTTCCTTTCCATATAAGCTAGTATGAAGCTTTTGTGACTTGGAGACAATTGCTTTTTTTTTTTTGTCCGAAATGATTAAGAACATAATGAGAACGTTCTGTTTGTTGTTTAAGTTTAATGTTGCACAACTTCAAGTAATGTCTGTTAATCGAAAGAAAACTATCTCCAAGGACTGTCCGTTTCCATATTGTTGTTTGGTTTCAGCGCCCTCTGCAGACAGCAGTCGGAATCTATTGTAAAAAAGGAAAACAAGACACCATTTTTGACCAAAGGCGTGATGTCAAGTCAATGGGATAAGGATGAATGCGGATTGAGTCCAGCGATTACGGAGAACAATTCGGAAAATACAGACTGATTGACGCCAAATGTTTTTGATGAGATCGCCATGTCTAAATGCTCATGAAACTGAGACACTGTAGGGGAATAGGGTAACTTTTTAAATAATCAATTGTATCAATCCCCTTAATATACATCTAGAGAACATTAGAAGTCTGTTTCGTGGTATGACCATAATGTGCAACATCCAGCTCTCCGCAGGTTTTTGAAATATGTTTTGGTTTTGACTTTTGATTTTATGAGCGAAAGGCGAGTGAGGTAATATTTTACAAACAAAACATAGTGATCTCTTAAAGCGGCGGATTCCTTGTGATTTACTACACATACATACTCTAAGCCCTGCCCCCCCGACTGTCCATCGCAAGCTCGCGCCAAAGCCTCGTCTGAGGATTTATCCAGCCCTCCCCAACGCCTCCCGTCACTTTGGAGCTGTGGACATAAATCTGCGTCTGCTTTTTGTCACCTCTCTTTGTATTTGCTAATAGGCTCCCGCTCGGCTTTTTCTTTATCGCTCGCAGCCACACGCCAATGCACACAAACAAGATGCCTATAGGGGGGGGGGGCATATATTTAAAGACGAGTGTCAACTAATCTTCCCACTTCACAACCACACGCGCACAACGGAGCAGTCGAAAAATTGTTCTCGTGTAGTCATTTCAAAGGAAGTGTGGGGGGGTATTGTGCTTCTTACAAACTCGGGGACAAAGGGGACATGCAATTTTTTCTCGCTACGGAAAGCAGCTCTGGGACACGACGACGGTACAGATGGGAGCTGGTTTCGAACCGCTAACCTTTGGATCGGCGGGTGTTATGCACTGTTGCCCCAAGCTTGAAGCGCATTCCTACACATCCTCCCATCTGGTACAACCCAGAGGGATTAATATGAAAAAGAGCCAAGTCAAGGTCGGCTTTATTTATCGAGCACAACACAACATACAAGAAATAATGAAATAAGAAACAAAAAAGCCCCAAGCCCCAAATTCAGCTCAGCTTGAATTGAACGCCAAAGCAAACACATGGGTTGTAAAAGCAGTTGTCAGTGTCTCCAAAGATGTAGCAGCTCCATTGTTTCGGGGGGTCTGCAGTTCCAGGCTTTGGGAGCCACAACAAAAGCCCGAGCTCCTTGCGCTTTTAAGTGGGAGAGTTGTTTTAAAGGAAGATTTTGAAAACACTATGCTATTTTTGCTTTTGCAGCTGAGTCCTGCCGTACCCTCACTGGGGTCTGGGATACTCTAGGCTTAAAAAGAAAAGAGTTGAAAAGTAGAACTGCACATATTACATCTTTGTCACCATATTACACTTTGTTGCTTAGAAAATGCAACATTACGACTGAAACAGCTGAAACCAAAAAAGACAGCATTTTAACCCCTTTCACCCCCTCCTCTTGCTCCCCTTTGCTGTGCAGCTGTTTCAATGCAGAGGAACAAGCAACAACAGTCTCCTCGGCCGCGTGGCTGTAGTGAAGCTACTGTGAGGGAAGCATTTCCTGGATACATAGGACCTCAGGAGCAGATCTTTTTGAGCCACCACAGCTCTAAGAATAGCCACCGGTGAAGATCCAAAAGTAGAGCTTCACGATTAGCATTTATCAAACTGAAATTGAGGTTTTAGCGGCTGCGCTAAGCTCAACGCCTCCACCGTTTGAGAGAAAGACATGTTTTATGTCAGAATTACTGAGCCTCGCTTTCTTTGGCTGCTGGCCAATCAGAAGTGTCTGCAGGAGAGTCATGTTTGCATGTGCTGCAGTGCACTACTGTATACACAAACGCCTCGTGTGTCTCGCGCAGTGAAAACTTTAATTCTCAACGCTAGAAACAAACGCAACTTATGGGTCGAAGTGGGTCACGGATTTGTTATTTCATCGCAGAACGGGGTCAGGTGGTCAATGCTTTGACTTTAAGATGATGTAAAGCAAGCAGAATGTTGCAGCTTGTGATGCGGATAAAGCATTCATGCAGCTGAAAAGGGAGAATGAGTGTGAGAGAGGCACGCTTATTTGAGAATGATTAAAACTAACCATGTTTTTTCTGACAGCTCTTTAAAATGCATCTCTGCCTCTTGCGGATTTGTATTTTGTATTTTTGCTAAACAAAGCTGAAGTGTCATAACTGAGTAGCATGTTGTTTAACAGCAGTTTAAGAAGTAGTAGTGCAGCTCAAAGCAAACGAAAACATATGGTGTAATTAAAATATTGTTGTTATTTTGTCAATATCGTGCAGCCTTTATCCAAAGATCACTCAAAAATCATCACAATTCTAGGTCTGATGAAGGAATAACTAATATATACTATAAAGTTGATTTTGCATAACACCTCTCCTTTCACATACATCCAACTTGCAAACACATATATATATAATCGAGCTTATTTATGGCTGGTGGACAGACATGTACTTGTCCGCCATAATACTATTGCTCAAATGCAAAAAAAAAAAAAGTACATCCAATCTCAGACTCCAGTTACAGAAGTGCATGGAACTCTACCTACCGCTGCATATAAGCTTGTTATGGCCAGTCCTCTCCTCTCCCACTGTCAGTAAATTGCGCTCTAACTCTTTGCATGCTTACTGAAAGGGAATAATAACGCCGCGCAATGTGTTTATCTGGATATAATAAAGCGTCCACAGGTTCCCGCCGCACACAGCCGCACAGTCAGAGGCAGAATTAAAATACACTGCGCTGGTAATGAGCTATCTAAATTCACACTTCATATTGCTTGGAATTACAACAAAAGCGAGCCGCCACAAAGTGCTGGAACCGTCTCTATATCTTCCTCGCCTTGCTGCCAGTAGATCCCTCCCCGACATGGCTGGAGCCGCCCCGATTGTTGGAGCCGCGGCGCGCGTCTGCAAAAGCGATAATTTCTTTGTAAACGGCGTCGCCTGCGGTTGCCACGTGTTGCATGCTTGTCAACATGTTTGGTTGTACTCTATCCATCGCATAAGCGCGGGGAAAGTGGGCGTCCTGATTACCGACGACTCTGAAATGCATACCAAGTGGATGCGAACGTAAAATCACATTGGAACAAGTTGTTTGGCTGTGTTTAAGCTTTCGAATGCGATCAAGTCACGCGAAATCAGGGGCTGAGACGGCGCTTTGCTTTGTGCTCATGCATTTATTCAGCATTGCATTGATGAGGTATCACAGTTCAACAGCATTAACCAACTCTCCGAATAAAGACTAGGTCTCAGCTGGTGGGTCCGGACCTCAAAGTGGGTTGCGGTACCGCTTCCAATGGGTCGAAATGACTGGGGGGTTTAAAAATCAGCAGAATTTAATGTAATGCTTTGTAGTGCCATTTCAGTGCCCAGATACTATATTTTTGTTGTTAAAATTTCCAGACATTCCATCACACATTGCTTCAGACCACAGTGTTGTGTACTTGACACACTTCGGCAGTAAAGATAGTTGAGCAATGTTATTATCGATATCATTTTGTTCTCGATTTATCATGTAAAGTTGAAGGTGGTTCCTGGCTTAGGGAATGGTTCGCTGTTAAAGCAGTATTAAGTAGCTTGTTTACCTTAATAAATCCTTTTCGTAGTCCCTCTGGGGGTAATACAAGTGTTGATTGGATGATTGGAGGGTCTATCAACTCCCCCTGGTGTCTCCGGCCAGAAAACTGCAATTGCAACTTTGCTGCCTCCAGGTCGGAGCCACCAATACACACTAATGGAATCACGAAGAAGCTAACAAGCTAACTGGCAAAGGTAGCTGCGGGCTATAGCCAACCGTATATACAGAAAGAAATTATCTTCATTGTGTGATTGGATGTACAATATCCCTCTCTCCCTTTGTCTTTTCTGTCAACGTAGTATTTACTCTCACGGTTAGCACTGCTTTAAAGGGGCACTATGCAACTTTTTTTTATGTGGAAAAAAAGTCGATATTTGTGTGTATTTGACCTTGTAGTGACCTGGCAGCTGCATGAGTAGTCAGCATGGCGCTTTTACTTTTAATCACAGTGGCCTCTAGGACGCTCCAGACTGAAATGTTTGGAAGGTTTCCACTGCTGACGCACCCTCTCATCTGAAAACCTACAAAACAATTGATCCTGGAGCATTGTAGAGACCACTGTGATGGAAAGTAAAGGCGTCATGCTGACCACTCACACAGCCGCTGGGTCACTACCAGGTAAAATAGGCACAAATATGAACTTTTTTTTTTCTGCATGAAAAGTTGCATAATGCACCTTTAAGGAACTAAACCATTTTGATAAACTTTTGCTCTCTTTAACTTTAGTCCTCCTTATTTTTCCGATCGGTTTAGAACTTGTTTAGTCTGGTAAAAGTTTGCTCATAGTGTAGACATAAAAATCTTTCGTATAATGTACAGGCAGACATTTCTAAAAAAAAAACTAAAAATATACTGCTTTTAAACTCATGCCTGTGAAAATTGGAAAAGCCTAAAAAATTAAGAATATATTTATTTTTTTGTGTATTGTTTGCAAACAAAACAACAAATACAAAATCAGATTCAGGCTCTAATTTGCTTGGCGTGTTAGGGAAGTTAAATGATTTTGAGTCGCTCTCATTTGAATGGAGCAGATCAACTGTATCTCACAGTGCGTCGGACACACAGGTAGATGCAGAGTGAGCAGACGCACGAGTGGCTCAAGGGTAAGGCTGGGTACCGTTAAACGGTTCCTACTTGGTACCGACCGAAAAGCTCCGGTAGGGGGCGGTATCGAAAAACTTTTTTTTTTCGGTGCTAATTTTCGGTACTTTTTCTCTCCAAACGTCAATAAATGATCTGCAGTGAGTCTAAAAAAGCCTGAACTCATGAGCAGCTTCAGCGCAAATGCAGAAGCGAAGCTGTGACTTACTCACACTTCAGTCATTATCAGAGATGGCAGAGCCGCGGTCTGAGCGAGGACTAAACCGAGACTAAACCAGGACTTACAGTTAACTGGTTAAAAACCAGGACTAAACCAGGACTAAGAATCTAGAGCTCTTAGACAAATAGAAAAGCAGTGACAACACGGTAGTGACAACACGGTAGTGACAACACGGTATGACAACGAGAAACACATTGGCTTTACCTTTAGCGAAAGCCCCGCAGAAGTTATGCGCTGTTGTTTACAACTCCATGCTGCAACAAATGGCTGCACCACAGCATTTGGGATCAAAGATTGTTTTTTGGAAAAGGTGAGCGCTCACTCTGCATTAGCCATTTGTGGAACAGTTATGGTGCATTTTCAGTGACAGAGTGAGCGCTCCCACTATGTAACAGATCTTTGACGTGTGAGGAGCTTTCACTGTCGAACAGCGCAAAGTGTTTAGAAAAGTTTATCTTCAGTAAACGGTGCCGGATGTGGATCTGGTCTGTTCCTTCAGCTCAGAAGGTAAAAAATGTCCTTTCTCTCTTTTTATCACGGCTTTAGTGGGAATTCTGCTCAAAAAATTACAGGTGACGCTGCTGCGCCTGTTTTCTGATGTGCCGTGTTTGTGCTGCTGTGCTGTTTGTTTTCCTGAACGATACTTTTTATACACATTATTTAACTCAATTAAAATAACACAGGTATCGAAAAAAGTACCGTTAAGGCACCGGTACCGAAAAGCAGGTATCGTTAAAGTAGTGGTATCGAAAAAAAACGAACGGTACCCAGCCCTACTCAAGGGTAACTGTGATTAAAAGGGAACTCTCGCACGTCCGACGCTTCCCCTCTGCAAATGAAACGCCGGCTAAACCCGAAATGACAAGCAGCGGCGTCGATACAAACTTATCTCCCGGGCAGGTTTTTTCAGCGTTCCCTGGCTTCCTGACAGGATCCCTCGGCGTCAAGACACACATGCACAATTCAGCTGTCAATTGACAAGAGGAGCTTTGACTTCGACTCCGGGATTAGCGCCGCAAAGGTAACACGGGGTCAGGCTAACTAGACACTGACACTAAACCAGGATTTGAAAGGAGAGACAGTGCTGTTCCAGCCAATTTGCATTCTTAACATTTAAACTTTTACCTGGAAAAGTTTAAGGATTGCACTGATACAATGTTTCCCTATAGATCTATATGGTAAAGTGCCACTTAAAATTGGCTGTTTTCTCAAAATACTTTTTTCCATGACACGCTGGGGACAACTTTTTTTTAAATCTTGCACGTGACAATATGCAAGATCTGTCACTACTGGTTTGACAGTTTGTATGCTTACAAGGCCTTATGTCCATCTAGGGCTTGTCCTCCAGAACCATCACACTGAACACGGGGGCTCCCCAAGGCTGTGTGCTGAGCCCCCTCCTGTTCACTCTGCTGACCCATGACTGCACTCCAAAGTACGACTCAAACCTCCCCATCGAGTTCGATTACACAACAGTGGTGGGTCTTATCAGCAACAGAGACGAGTCAACCTACAGGAGTGAGGTGAGCAGTCTGGCCATGTGGTGCACACAGAACAATCTCTCTCTAAATGTGGAGAAGACAAAAGAGATTGTTGTGGACTTTCGAAGAGTGCGGGGCCAGCATGCTCCTCTAACAATCAACGGTGCTGCTGTGGAGAGGGTGACCAGCACCAAGTTCCTGGGTGTGCACATCACAGAGAAGCTCTCTTGAACCATGCACACTACATCACTGGTCAAAGTAATCAGTGTCTCACAGGGCCATCAGGAAGCTGAACTCCCTAAACTCCCTCCCACCCCTCTTCCCCCTCCCCCTGCTCCACAATCAAGGATGAGAGAAACATAATTTCAAGCCATTTACATGGTTTGACGAAAAAAAAATCTTGAATCTTAAATCTATATCAATATATTTTTAAATGAGATATGGAATTAGACCATATCGTATATATCGATATAGTTCAAATATGCGCTGTAATACTTGCTTCATGGCAGTGGTAATATCATGACTTCCCACAGAGCATCTCTGAAGCACAATCTTTAAATGAAGGAGGACACGCTTGTCTGTCTTCTAATGTCTACCTCAAGACATCACTACTGTTGATCAAAGTAAAAAAAAGAACATATTTATTGAGCTGATAGTCTTCTTCTTGAGCAACTGGTTGAGATGGTTCAGATAAGTATGAACAAAAAGAAACAGGTAATCTCAAGCTGATGTTTAAAAAGTCTATCTTAAAAAAAGCACTTTGTTATTGTTGTTTTTTTTCTTCATATAAATGATGCCTGTTTATAGGCTATTTTTATTTGAGATATTTTTTGTATTAAAATGTGCACCTTATGGAGTTTTTTTTATAAAGTGTTTATGTTTACATGACATTAATTTCACAGCTCTCACTTAGCAGAAAAAATATTGCGATATATATCGTATATTGATATTCAACCTAAATATATCGGGATATGACTTTTGGTCCATATCGCCCAGCCCTACATCCATCTAGAACTAATGATTTGAAAGAATATTTACGGTAAATGTTTTCATGACATTCATGTCAATCAACAGGAAAACTCAAAGGAGTAATGCAGTGGTTCTCAACTGGTGGGTCACGACCCAAAAGTGGGTCGCAGAAACGTTTTCAGTGGGTATTTCCCCAGATAACATTTCTTTAAATATTTATACAGAAAATGTATTGCGTTCAGGGCTGTGATATATCACTAAGCACCATGGGATTTGCAGCCATATTAGACTAATGGCAATTTGAAAAGGTAAAATAGAGTTATTGCTCACATTAAAACACTTGGGACACTACAGTGAGTTAGATGTATTTACCAGCAGTAACTCAACAGCTAACGTTGTTGCTCCGCAGCTTTTTTCTACACTTTTTATACTGTTCTGTTTTTAGCTAATGTTAGTCGGAAAATGTATGATAGTAGCCACAAACATGGTGGATCTCCGTGGTAACAGTGGATTTTCCCGAACTCTATACAATCACTACTTAAGTCTGTTAAATGACTGTTATCGGGTTTATTTTTGTCATAATTTGGCTCATTTAATGCTCATTCAACATTTTTTTTTTTTTTTGAGGAAAAGACAATATTTTACATTGTATTTTTGAAATCTAGGTCATATTTGGGTCACGGCTTGTTGTCCCAGGGTAATTGTGGATCCTGGCCCAATACTGGTCGAGAACCGCTGGGATAATAAATTCACCCATGGTCTTCTGAAAGTACTACGGCCTTTCTCCCCTATAATATCAAAATAGGGCCATGTCATACTGGGGTGGATGTTAACCTTATTGACAATACTACAAACTGCTTGATGCTCAATGCCGATTTACATTGGACATGGATTCAGTTGATGAATTATCTTCCAAACCGCAAACTGATTGACGTACCTCAGCCTTGATAGATCTAAGGAAACTCTGGGTCTGCAGATTCACCGACTCTTCTAAATGAAGCGTATACTTTCAAAACAGATAATACATTTCATAACTCAGCGATGACACTCATTTAGGCTTCAGTAGCCACGCTGTGGCCCATCTCGCTGCGTATAGTTGGTGCACGCGGAGTGTTGCAATTTCTGCCTAATCAATAACATGAAAAGTCTACGCGCCAAAGCCGACTCTGCGTTGATCCGCGCAGAGGTGTAAGGAGTCCAGGGTCACCCCGGCGCGGCGTATCCCGGAGACGAGAGTTATTTCCTCTGGATTTAACTGCAGCGTACAGTGGCCCGAGGGAATCAATTAGAAGCACGGTGCGCCGGCTTTTTCCACCCCTGTTGACTTGGCAGTAATTTGTTTACTTCCCAGCTGAGCAATGGACAGAAGAAATCTCTCTGATAACGCAACGGTGCTCTCATGGCCAGTTTCTATTAAATTAATCAACTTGGGGAGCCTTAAAACAACAATGTGTGTTTACAACTACATGTCTCTCAAACTGTGGTTCCTG
Source organism: Gobius niger (assembly GCF_951799975.1). Taxonomy (NCBI): domain Eukaryota; kingdom Metazoa; phylum Chordata; class Actinopteri; order Gobiiformes; family Gobiidae; genus Gobius; species Gobius niger. Next base: position 27,496,473 of record NC_136852.1, on the reverse strand, counting down.
GGCTCTTGACTTAAAGCCACACTGCGGAACATTTTGTCCAGGAAATGGAACATGTAAGCGACAAACAGATTGACACTGTTTTTGTTGGTGAAAATGACCTAAAAGAAGACCTAAATGTCTTTACAATGAGGTGACTCGCTTCTCCTCAGACTCGAATGGTAGCTTTGCGAGCGGGACGTCACCAGCTTGCTTCCATGGAGAGGAGAAGCGGCCATTTTGTTTTGACTGCACATATAGATACAGACAGTATGTTTGGAATTGGAATTTGAAGCAGCCAGAGGGGGAAAACAAAGACAAGGGATAAAATGAACTTTCTCCCATTTTTCTACCATTACTTTCACAAATGCTGAATTATGAATATATACAAAGACATGGTTAGGAGCAAAGTGGTTCAACAGCCCATAAATACTTTAAAAAACAGACAATGCTAACCAGGAAGCTAACGCTAGCTTGACACTACGTTAGCTAATGAGTGCTGTTGTTTGCATGTACTGAAAAATTGGTAGCAAAAAAACATCCGTATGTTTTGACTTTATTGGTGTGGGATACATAATTGTAGTCCGCCAGAAAACGGCTAAAAAGTGTGAAAAAAGTGCCACTGGCAGACACTACACAGCCCAATGCCTGGCTCACCCGGGTGGGCGATCTGTTTGACTGCACAGGCCACTATCAAACGGATCTGACCTGGTATAAGTTTTGGCACCGACTTCTGGCTGTGGCCAAAGTGCTGAACCGAGACTAACATGATGTAAACAGACGCTGGCCTCTGATTGGCCAACGAGAGTGAGGACAGCCCTCACTATTACCATGCAGGTCATGAAGATTTAATATTTCACAACATCATACCGCTGTTCTAAAAGGGGATTATGTCAATATTAGGATTTAGCCGCTGTTAGCGCAACTTTAGCTGGTGTTAGTATAACATTAGCATGTTGCTTACATTCATAGTTCATCTTTTAGCTGATTCTTTCCTCTAGCATTTGCCTTGGCACCTCTGAATGATCTTTTAATGACATATCTGTGGAGGCACCACCCACAACAAAAGTCGATAAGTGGAAGCGCAAGCGTGTACTGGGTAGAGTGGATATGTGACAAGGCGAGTGCATAGATTGTAGCATGCGCGGTAGAACCGTGTTCAGTGATTCTAAAGAGAGGTTTTCTTCCCCTTCGGCTCGGCTACGTCCCCCTTGTATGACGTGTTGCCGTCTGTCCAAACATGAAGTTAATTTTGATAAGCCAGTGCCTAAAGTTGAACTGCTCTTTGACGTTTTGCTCTTTCACCCAGGAATGTTCAGCAGTGTGGCTTTAAAATGGAACCGAATACAAAAGGTATTTAAATCTACATAAAAACATTCATATAGACAGTAAAAATCACACTTTTGTATGATTTCCTGGACCACTGTAAAGTAATCTATTATTTGAACCTGTATATAAAGAATCAGTGGTCTATAATGCTATATGTTCCATTCATTTTCGCCTTTCCAGACTCTCATTCAATCAAGAGTGCGAGTGAAGCACGGGGCTGACCTCATGGGGGCCGGGTCAAGGCTTATAGCGGCACATTAGCATACGTTAGCATGGATATTACAGACCCTATAGCAGCCAGTGGGAGCAGTTTGAGGCTGTATCAAGGTAGTCGAGGAGGACATTTACAAAGTTAAGCTACATATTATTGCAAATCTCCATGCTCAGATTGAGGATTAATGTTGAGCAGTTCCGGCTTGTGTCTATTACGCAGTCAAATACAGGAGAGGGGCTAAAAACGCTGTATGCCAAGGAAGAAACAATTACTTAAGTGAATTGCTACTCCAGGTATGTTTTTGATGAGCGAGCTATGGTATACAAGCTACAAGAAACACAAACAGTTTTAGAAGCAATGCAAAACTTGAGAGCAGCTTCAAAAACACAAAAATTGTGCCCGAATTCACGGTAAAAGAAGAGGGACAAAACTTTATTAACAGGTCTTCAAAAACTGAACCACTTGAGCATATTTACTTCGCTACAGACCAGCTCTGTCTACTTCTATTCATCTGTTCCATTTCTAAACCTACTCTTCAAAACGCTACGCTCAAGTCAATGCACGACTACCACCTCCTCATGCCGTCTGCCTGTCCTCGGTGGCCCGGGAACCAGACTGACAGGTGTCACCTTGTTATTGTGTGAAGGCGGGCAAGCGCGTCTGCGGGGAGTTGATTAGCCGCCGACCTGTTGCCGTATTTACCCGCTTTACCCCCAAGGCACATGCCACAGACTCACACCGGAGGATCGGTCCCAACGCGGCCGCGTACACAGACAAGAGGGCCTAAAATTAGCCCAAAGTTGCGAGGAGACGGTGCCAACAGATGCAGGCAACACTCTGGTGACATCGGGGTTCTATTGTCCCGTCGAGTGTGTGGGGGGAATGTTGTGAGGAAAAGATAATGGCAGAAAGAACATGGAGCTCTTGTAGATTTTCAATAATGTTTCGTGTAAATCAAAAATGGCCAAACTCATCGAGGAGGAGGTCTATTTTTCTGTTGATTCCTAACTCCTACGATTGTAATTAGATTCTCATTTTACATCTCAAATCAAGATTCAATATTTGGGAGAAGACTGAAATATGAGGATACAAAGATTGCAGAGGTCTAAAGTACAGGGTTAATGCCAGTTTTATTAGTGAAAATAAGTGTTTGAACTCCAAATAACCAAAGAAAATGGAAAAAAGAGAATTGAGTCACAGTTGAAGTAGATTTAATAGCTCTGAGTCTTATATATTTTCCACTATAATGTGCTTTGCCCTCATTATGCTGTAAAAAAAAAACACCTTTGTGCACTGTGCAGCCAATCATTAAGCATTTGCAGTGATTGTGAACTCGTACGTCATTGTTGTTTACATCATCGTGACAGTGTAGCATCCTGAAAGCTGGGAAGAATTGGGATGTTAATGCTTTGGGAAAGTTAAGAAAGAGTTTAGGTGAATGGGAAACCGTTTGGGAACATCAGGATGTCCTCCAGAACCATCACACTGAACATGGGTGCTCCCCAAGGCTGTGTGCTGAGCCCCCTCCTATTCACTCTGCTGACCCATGACTGCACTCCAAAGCACGACTCAAACCTCTTCATCAAGTCTGCAGACAACACAACAGTGGTGGGTCTCATCAGCAACAGAGACGAGTCAAACTACAGAAGTGAGTGAGCAGTCTGGCCACGTGGTGCACACAGAACAATCTCTCTCTAAATGTGGAGAAGACAAAAGAGATTGTTGCGGACTTTCAAAGAGTGCGGGTCCAGCATGCTCCTCTAACAATCAACGGTGCTGCTGTGGAGAGGGTGACCAGCACCAAGTTCCTGGGTGTGCACATCACAGAGAACCTGGTCAAGGTGCTACAGAGGGACTATAGAGAGCATCCTGACCAGCTCCATCACTGTGTGGCACAGCGCCAGCACTGCCGAAGGAGTCTCCAGCGCATCTTGAGAGACTGTGAAATCCATGGGCGATGTCCAGTCGACTGAAGAACAGTTTTATCCACCAGGCTATCAGGAAGCTGAACTCCCTCCCTTCCCTGCACTTCCACCCCTCACCCACCACCCCTCACCCACCACCCCTCGCCCACACCAAGGACTTGAGAGAAATCAATATTTCGATTCTGATGAGAATTGACAATAAATCTTTTGAACTGAATTGAAGAAGCAGCAGGCAACATTCTTTTGGGAATATACAAGTGTAGCTTCCTGACAAAATATGGTCTGTTGCTGACAAATCGACATTATAAAACGAGAGACTGATGTTTCCTAAGCTAACCTGTTACCTGCCAACTTAGGGTTAGGTTCAGGGTTAGAGTTAGAGTTAGGGTTAGCAATTGTGCATATCCAAATCTGAAAGTGTATTGATGTGAGAGCTTACAGCATATGCCAGTGTGATACCTCATTCTAAAGCCAAGACCTTCGAGTTTCTAAAACTGTGTGTAAAATCTGTGTGAGTGAAACACAACTTACATCACATTTGCCGTTCCTAACCCTAATTATAACCCTAACCCTAGCCCCCTGATCAGGGGGGACGGCAAGTAGCAGGTTAAACTCATTTGTTCAATGTGTTTTGGCAGTAGATAATCTTGACATGTTGATACAGGATTGTCAGATAACATCAGAAATGTGATCCGCCTAATGGTTGACTCGACAGGCGAATGCAGAGAGAGTCCCCCAATCGGGCTCCGAATCAACAGCGGCATCTCATTTGGGCCAAACTGTTCCCGTTTAAAACATTTAGATGTGACCTTTACAAGAGGCTGACTGAGGCGTTACTTTGGGTTTGTTATTCACAGCCCATTAACGCAGCATTATCCGGCCAGACGCAACTCAAAATGACTTTTCAAACAACAAGCATGCAACATCAGCGCTCCGCAGTAACAGTCCGACGTTTTAATTAAGGGGGAGACACAGCAGGCGACACATTTTTGTCAGTTTTCAGGTTTGGGGCAATATATATATATATATAGGCTAAACATTGCCTTGGATACAAAGAAGTAAACAAAACTATGATTTCACTGATTCAATGTTCTCCATGTGAAAATTGGAACTCCATTGGCACTGTGTTGTTGCCCCGACTTCATGATATTGGGGCAACAATATAGAGTAAAAGTAGCACCACATTTTCTACTTTGGTAACTAACAGTGATTACATTTCTCACTTGCCGTGTCTTGCCTTAAGCACTACAACAACGAGAACTGAGAAGAAGACTTCACCATTTGAAATTAAACTTAAGCTTTCCAGTAATCTAGAAATAATGCCAAGGTCCACAATCCAACAGTCTAGCCAGGTTTGTGAAACAGTCTGACAGAAATCCATGACAAAGGGCGCCTGCAACACGGTACTGGAATTCAAAAACTCCTAGTAGGATTGCTGTCCTCCAAAAGTGTGACCATCCACAGAAAAGGCGAGCCTTTAACTGTGCCCATAATCATATCCCCCTTCAGGAGTATGGCGATACACACGGGAGGGGGGAATGCTGGCCAAAAAGGCAGAAAGTAGCGACATAAACATCGCCGCTGCCTCTAATAGAGACACAGAGGAATACCTTGAACGCTGCCGTGCTCTGTAGTTTCTTATTAAGTGGCCACAGCGCGTCTCCAAACTCCAAAGCACCGCGAGGAAATGGCCCGTATACGCACTCCCATCCATTCCATCCAAAGAATACGCACAGTGCACGCGTGTTTATCCATGAATCATCAAGCAATAGCGTTTTTTTTTTTTTTTTTTTTTTTGCATCGTTGTGGCATCGGTCAGCACAGCCAAAAGAATACAAATAAAGAACAAGCCAGCAAGTTGCCCTTCACCCCCACATACCTTTGGTGCGGCCAGCGCTCATCCCCAGCGCCACAACGACCACCAGCACTCCGGCTATCCTCAGCATCTTCTCCGCGCGAAACACCTATAGGACCAAGCGCAACCCCCGTACTTCTTCAATCCTTCTCCAAAGAGTGTCCTTCTCTCCTGCCGCGGCGCCTCGGCGAGTGTCCTTCTCCGCGTTTTTTCTTTTCTTTTCTTTTTTTTTTTTTTTTTTTAAATCGCTCGTACAAACAGTTGACTGATGTGCGTGGACGGACCGCGCAGCGCGAGCAGCTTCTCCTTCGCAGAGCGTGTGTGAGAGAGACTGTGCAAAGGAAAGGAGTCCGCGCGCGGATTGGTCGAGAGCGCAAAGGCAAAAACTAAAGTGATCTGCGCCTGGATGGGACGACGGAGCAGCCGTGCGCGCCCTGGGACTAGAGACCGCGCCGCGTCACGGGGAGGGGAGAGATATGGATTCAAGCGCGCACACCTTTGCGCCTCTCTCTCTCTCTTTCTCTCATCCTCCGCCCTCCACAATCTCTCTCTCTATCTCTCCTCTCCGCCTCCTTCGCAGATCTCCGGAGCATCCCAGCCCACTCTAGCTCAGCCTCAGAGCGAGAGCTGCCCGCGCGCCGCGAACATTCAGTCCAGTGTCGAAAAAGAAGCAGTTTGGGCGGATACATCTAATATTTCGAAAGACTTTCTATTGCAAAATGTTCAGCCTCAACTGATACTTTCTGGCATTTAATGTAGGGATTCGGTGGGGATTTAGCAGACATAAATGTATACCAATGTCATTCTCTGATGTACAGCCTGGTCAGCCACTCTGGGCTACTTCAATGCAGGAAGTCTGGGATCCTGCACCGCTCAGTCGTCACTGAAATGTGGAGGACAAATCTGTATCATTCAGATCAAGCTTTAGAGCTTGAGAAAAACACAAAAAATCCAAAGGCAGGCACTCCTCCGATCAAGATTATCTGTATTTTGTAAAAAAAAAAAAAAAAAAAAGCCTTCATTTGATGGGCATTTTAAATGGTTTCAACTTATTTAGTAACCACTCACCTATTCACACTGTCATTCATACACCAAGCTATGCAGACGCTGGAGGCAAGGTGGGTGAAGTGTCTTGCCTAAGGACATAACGACAGTGGGCACCTTCAGGACCCGGGATTCAAATCCCCGACCTTCATGAGACGACCTGCTCTACCAACTGCATCACCGTCGCCCCATAGGCTCTTTAAAAACAAATAACACTGCATGCTGGTTTATATACCCCGCATATTGTAAAAATCACGCCTTTACCGTTTAATTATAGGCTTCACCGTTAAGTGACATCACGCCCAAAACAAAAAATCAATAAATAAAAATAATAAGAATCAATACAGATCAAAGATGCAACTCGTGCATTAGAAAAAAGGAGTACAATCTATTTCTTCATTTCCAGTTTTAAAATTGTTTGCTCTCTTTTGCATTTGAACAGTGACAACAAACAATCACTTTTGAAAGTGCTTTTGGTGATGGATGGAGCCAATAAGTCTCTACAGAAGCTAAGCACAACATGGCTGTCAGTTCTTTGAGGAAAGGATGAGTTTTAAGAGAGTTAAGTGGATCATCTGTCGATTTGGCAGAAACTGTTGCTCAGTGTCGAGTGTGACTTTTCATGTCTTCACACTCAAGTTTGGATCAATGCATGGCGTGAGACAAACACAGGGGTGGACAGTCATAGATTTTGCTTTCTAGGATAGTTACTCGAGATACAAAGATCACCACTCAATCGGCTATATATGATTGATGAGGGTTAAACATGGTACATTTTTCAGGATGTGGGACAGTACAGGCAAAACTCTCAACTTTTACATCAATTTTCGAGGTTTGGTCCAAATTGGTCTTTAACAAGCCTCCACACCTGGAAACAAAAAAAAAGTTCTGAATCGTCTGAATAACAGATTTAATTATTGCACTGATTCAATGTTTCTCCATATTTGGGAAATTATAATTTCAAGGTCCATATTCTCAAAATGCATTGGTGCGGCAACATCTTCACATTTTTAAATATTGAATTCCTGATTTATTTAGTTTAGCGGAAATTTCTATTTTTACAGATTAAATTTAAAATGTAAAAGATATCCAAAATCCCCTCTGAAAAAGTCAACAATATAAAACCATAAATTTGAACCTGGCTTGATCCATTTTTTAGATTTTGTCGCCGAAATGTTGGGGAAATTTTGGGCATTTTTAACCAATAAATTGCTTATTTCATGTATGAAAACATAAAGTGACACAAAACGTGCAATGCATTTTTCTCTCATATTTAAGTCAGTGCTCTACAGTAAAATGTTAAAATCCTCTAAACTTAAAAGGTTTCCCTATTCACCTGCAGTGTCTCGTCTTAACGTTGAATATCATAAATGATGTGACGTTATTGTTCAAAGCGTTACAAGCGTTTTGGACCTGATGCACTGTCGCTGTTTGGGGGCGGGGCACGATTTGTCTCTTCAGGTCTCCCCGCGACATCTTCACTGAAGCGACCTGAACCCCAGACCAAGGAAGATACTACACAGTGTGCGTTTAGTTTAGTTTAGTAGTAAATTGTAACAAAATCGCCAGACTAAAATCACAATTGATATTTAGTCTGGGGATGATTGATCCGTTGATTGGGCACTACGAACGTCTATCATATACGTCTGCAGGTAGCCATAGCCAATTGTATCATTGGATCTGATGACGCATGATGTACCATGCACCTGTAAACTTTCGAGCTAAACTATTTAGAACACAGGTCTAAAGCTTGATGGAAAAATGGTGTCGCGTCTGCTGCTGTCATTTTGGATCCGTAAATAAAAATGTTTAAAAAAAAAAATCTGTAAACAAACTATCCATATATCGAATAGCGCGTCATCGTCTTGCCGTCCCTCCTCATTCTGTGATTGGTCCCCAAATTCATGGTAACATTTTGGCCATGGTCCCCAGGCTGCTGTGTAGTTCGTTATAATTTGAGCGAACACTGTAGTCTGATGTTAGACAGGCTAACAAAATGCTGTGTGGCGGTCATCTCAGGTGAGTGAGTTGTTTTCTCAGAGAGCCTCATTGCCTTTTTATGTCTGTTTATGTCACAAAGAAGTGTGTATATTTTCCAGCAAGTTAATAAAATTAGCATAGGGAGACAAATGTAGAGAGTTTAATAATTCAAAAAGTTGAAATGCTCTACTTCTAATATCCAGTTGATTTGCTGAACCGGTAACACTCAGCCAATCACAGCGGCCCTACTGTGGCGACGAGACACGCCGATTTGACAAACGCAATCGGCCAAAACTGGCTTCACCAACACAGACCGTCGTCTACAACCGACGGAGCTGTCCACACCAAACACGCGTCCAGACATCGGGCAAAACCTATCCGACCACTCTCAACTGTATTAACTAAATTTACCCATGAAAGTTATAGATATGGTGGAGTAAAATCTCTCAGCTTTTGCCTAAATGCGTTTTCCACTTGAGTTAATTGGAATCTTAGAATTAGGTCAGAGCGCGACAGAGTTGAGACGTGAATGGGGGGTCGACCCGTCATTCCGACAACCCTCCCTTGCGATAGGGTTAGGATTATCACAAAAGGCCTTAAATGTTGCTATATAAGTAACAAGTACAAACTTACAGTAAGTATCACAAAATGCAAAGAATGGGATGAAAATGTAGAACAATTTGAACTGGCAATGCAACATCTGTCTCTGCAGGGCAGGGCAGTCCGGAAATATGGGGCAGCAGAGGGCCTATAAAAATCCCTGAAAAACATGGCACGCTGAACAACGTATCCCTAGAGCGCTGTCATCCCACTTTGTCTCCGCGGGCCGTGCGTTGCGTGTGGCGTCTTGTTGTTGCCGACCAAGCGGATTAATAATAACTTTTTCAATTTTCCCCCGAGTTGCCTCTATCTCAAAGGAACTTTTCTCTCCCCCACACTATCTCCGCTGGTTACGGATTACTCCGGGAGGCAGAGGAAATGTTGCCAGTCTTATCTCGGGGGAGAGGAAAAATAATATAAACAGATGACAATGCCGCGATTTGAGCGCACGCCATTGAGTGATGAAATTAGATGCTGGTCCTCTTCGCGCCGTGAATGGAGTGGAGTAGTTCAGTGAGATTCCACAAAAGCGGCTTTCAGGGAGGCGGCATAATACGAGGAGGAGACATGATTACGGGCCGCACTTCTTTTTAGGACATTAGATTATTTTCTGGCATCCATTGGGACATTTCCGTCGGTTATTGTAAAGGTTTTATTGTAGTTCCAAGGTCTTTCATACTGATTTGGTAAAATACAATGCCGAGACCAGACGTGTGGTAAATGCGTATTTGTCATTTTAGGTGAAGTCACTTGGGGAGGGGGGGGGGGATGGATGCTGTGTATATCAATAAACCAAACACTGTACATTTTTTGACGCTCAATGCGGACATATTATGCCTGATTGGGGCTTTTAAATGCAGGGCTGACTAGGATTAGGTCAGAATGGCAAGCTTGTGTTTAATAATGACTTAAAAAGGGGCAGAAAAGTTTCAATAGAAAGTCCATACAGGAGCCAGGAACTTAAAGAGACAGCCGCCATTTCCTTATGGTTACAGGAAGAAGTCGGCCACAATAAGTCCATTGTCAAAGCAGTACTAAGTAACTTGTTTACCTTCATAAATCCTTTTCGTAGTCCCTCTGGGGGTAATACCAGTGTTAATGGGATGATTTTCTTTTCTGTCAGCGTAGTATTTCCTCTCACGGACAATTAATGAGTAAAAAAACGCAACATGGTGCAGTGGCGCTTATGGCCTCTAGGGACATGAGTTACTTAGTACAGTTTCATTTTTACAGTCTGAGCAAGACGCTTCACCGACTGTTAGCGCTTTTGTCTCACTGGGAGAAGATCCCAGGCTCGATTCCCATGCCATGGTTGAGGCCTTTCTGGAGTTCGTTTGGTGCCAGGCCAGCATGAACGTGAGTGTGTTTGTGAGTGCAAGCCTGAGACAGCCATTGGATATTAGCTCATGGCTAAAAAATGTTGTGGCGTATTACAAGCATGAGTGCCATGTGTGTCCTGTAAAGCTGTACTAACTGAATTTACCCTTGAAAATTATAGATATGGTGGAGTAAAATCTCTCAGCTTTTGCCTAAATGCGTTTTCCATTGCGATAGGGTTATCCTTAAGGTTAGGGCTAAGCTAAGTTTAGGGTTAGTTTGTAAACTCCACTATCTTTAAGGTTAGGGCTAAGCTAAGTTTAGGGTTAGTTTGTAAACTCCACTATCCTTAAGGTTAGGGCTAAGCTAAGTTTAGGGTTAGTTTGTAAACTCCACTATCCTTAAGGTTAGGGCTAAGCTAAGTTTAGGGTTAGTTTGTAAACTTCACTATCTTTAAGGTTAGGGCTAAGGTAAGGTTAGGGTTAGTTTGTAAACTCCACTATCTTTAAGGTTAGGGCTAAGCTAAGTTTAGGGTTAGTTTGTAAACTCCACTATCCTTAAGGTTAGGGCTAAGCTAAGTTTAGGGTTAGTTTGTAAACTTCACTATCTTTAAGGTTAGGGCTAAGGTAAGGTTAGGGTTAGTTTGTAAACTCCACCATCTTTAAGGTTAGGGCTAAGCTAAGTTTAGGGTTAGTTTGTAAACTCCACTATCTTTAAGGTTAGGGCTAAGCTAAGTTTAGGGTTAGTTTGTAAACTCCACTATCCTTAAGGTTAGGGCTAAGGTAAGGTTAGGGTTAGTTTGTAAACTCCACTATCTTTAAGGTTAGGGCTAAGGTAAGGTTAGGGTTAGTTTGTAAACTCCACCATCTTTAAGGTTAGGGCTAAGCTAAGTTTAGGGTTAGTTTGTAAACTCCACCATCTTTAAGGTTAGGACTAAGCTAAGTTTAGGGTCAGTTTGTAAACTCCACTATCCTTAAGGTTAGGGCTAAGGTAAGGTTTGTGCTAGTTTGTAAACTCCACTATCTTTAAGGTTAGGGCTAAGGTAAGGTTTGGGCTAGTTTGTAAACTCCACTATCTTTAAGGTTAGGGCTAAGGTAAGGTTTGGCCTAGTTTGTAAATTCCACTATCCTTAAGGTTAGGGCTAAGTTTAGGGTTAGTTTGTAAACTCCATGCTCATTTTAGCCTCTGACATCCTGGTTTGCGCTGGAGGAAAATATGCTAAATTTCGACAAACAACAGCGCACATGCTCTGTTTTACTGTTGCAATGTTTACAATGTGGACCTTGGCGTGTTCCCAAATGAAGTTTACTGTAGTGCAAGAACATAATTTGGTTACCACAGCTTTAATAAGGGCAAATGCAAAGACACTCAAGTAACATAGACCAAAACCAGACCAGCAATCTTCTTGTACAGGCTAAAAAAGCTTTTAAAATAGAACCTACTCGTTTCTGAATTGTCACTGAAATAAAATCCGCTGCCTGACAATTTTCGCGACAAGCATGAATTCCTATTGAATTATCAGTGTCAGGCCAAAGCTTTGCAGCAGCGCTTGTGCTGAGAGAGCCTGCATCACACGGACAAGATAAATGTTTATTGGTCGCGGTAATAGTCTATTTTCAAAAGCATTTCCACAACCTCAGGGGCTGTACATAATTTATCCAGGTCTAGCACTAAATCATAGCTATTAATCAGCCGATGCAAATAATGTATCTCAGTACAGCAGCGCCGCAATGCAATATTCAATCTCGAATCACCCAGGGGACCGCACACCCGGTCACCGAATTTCCTGCCTGTATAATATGACTTTCTATATCAGTGACCAAGCCATCAGGCAAAATACCTCCCCTTTTTGTCCGGCAAGGCTATTTTCCAAATTACAACCTGCCGCGAATGGCCCAATTTTGCGAGAGTTCACTTTTTTTTTTTCCTTTTTTTTTTTTGTGCTCTCTGGCTTTCAATGCTTTTTCATTATTGACACACATTATGCCCGCTAGGCTGCGAGCGTATCCGCCGCCCGGGGAAATAGTGAACTGTCAACTATGATACTAATGTGATGCCACAGTACGCCCGGCCGGTCTTTCTCCCCCGTCTATATTCGAAGCTGAAAAAAAGAAGAAAAGAAGTAGCAAGCCCAGTACGCCGTTTAAAGACAGCGCTGAGAGATATATAGAGCGATATAGTCAGGCACGTTGTTGCGGCCTATTCTGGTAAATGATGATGGCGCCGCTAAAGCTGATGAGGGCATTAGTGTAAATTGGGTTATTATGTGCGAGGAGTGATAAACAAGTAATGTGCGTCTATAGCGCTCTGGTTTTGAGCATAACGAGAAGGATTTAAAGATGTAAATGTCTTCTTATTTTTGTGCAGTTCGTGATTATTCCTGCTTCCTCGAACCGTTATTTAATTGTTAGCCGTGGTCCAAAGTCATTTTTTACGATCCCTAATGCATTCCTAACATCCCCATTCTTCGGCGGGTTGAGTTTAGAAGCACTAGTGGTTTACGAAGTACTCCATTTTGTTGCTTAAACAAGTACAGAAACAAAGGCACTTAAGTAAATGCATTAAAGGAGCAGGCCACAGTTCTTTCGTACTGGGATATGTTCTTACCTGAGCTTAGACGAGTTGATGCGTAACTGTCTGGTCTTTGTGCGTGCCCGTGGAAGAGCGTGGTAGCTTCCAACTTCACCCCCGTTTGGAGCTATAGGAATACATTGGGAGAGGCCGAATGCTAGCAACATATTTTGTGGCAGATGAATATAATCGAACATTAGTCAGAACAATAGATGGGATAGATGTGTGGCTTAGCTGTGAGTCTTGCCCAGATACCTCCTCGTTTGTCCCTTTGTTGGATTCTGTGGCGCCTCTTGTGACGCCCCCACTCTGCAGTTCAAGAAAATCCACTGAACCTCCACAAAAACACAACAAAGAAGTACAAAAGTAAAACAATGTGGAATACAGAACCTACAAATGCAGTTTGCTGAAAAGGCAAACAAATGCAGTTGTATCACGAGGGAGGGGGGCTGCTTTCTCTTTTAGTCGAGTTTTGAAAAATGTAGTTGAGTAGGATGTACAAACAGTGTTCATGTTAAAAGTTACTTTCCTGCATCAAACTGTAGGGGAGAGTGGGGGAAGTTAAGCCAGTGGGTAAGTTGAACAACCCATGTATTTTGAAAATAAAACATTTGTTTTTTTTATGCGAGATTATAGATTTGATTTTTACATGATTTGAACTTGCCAGACAAAAAAAAAATGAAAATTTGGCTGGAAAATAACCCCACTTTTTATGGAAAAGCTTTTTTTTGCTGTTTCTTAGTGAATTTTTGGCTTGATCACAAAAACGATCGTCGCAAACAAACAAAAAGGCACATTAATAGCTTGATTTCTTCTTAAATAAACACAATGATCTTGGTGTTTTCAAAGGAGAAATAATGGGCTTTACTGACCCGGGAGCGTTGGGACAAACTGAGTGGCCATAAGAAACAATTAACAAACTACAGAAAGATTTAATATGCAAGTCTATAGTTTTATTTTATTGGTGGTTCTGGGTCTGTTGAGACTAAACAAATAAAAATGAGATATTACATTAAATCATTAGGTTTTTTTGTAGAGACAAAATGTCATAATCTGCAGATGTAAAGAAATATATCGATTATATGTTGGTTGTTTTTGTTGTTGTTGTTTTTTTAATTGCTAATGGGAAACACTAAAATGTAAAAAATAAGACTTTATCATGTTCAGTGTTAATTTCACCTTTAAATTGGTGGTTCAATTTACCCTAAGAACTGGTTCATATTGTCAATGTCAACTTTATTTGTATAGCACGTTTACAACAACACTAGGTGCCCAAAGTGCTTCACATACAGGTACACAATATAAAATTACAGTACAAAACCACAAGAGAAGCACACACAATAGAGTTATAATGCAGCTCAGCTTGAATTGAACGCCAACGCAAACAGATGTGTTTTAAGGGCAGTCTTAAAGGTTTCTATGGTTGGAGCAGCTCTGACATTTAGGGGGAGACTGTTCCAGAGTTTGGAAGCAGCCACACTAAACGCTCGATCTCCTTGCATCTTTAAACGGGATCTGGGCACGTTCAAAGACAGCTGGTTCACAGACCTTACTGATCTGACTGGGGCATAAACAGACAAAAGCTCAGAGACACACAGGAGCAGATCCATGAAGACATTTAAACACAAGCATTGAGATCTTAAAGTCAATTCTATAGCTGACAGGCAGCCAATGGAGGGAGGCCAGTACAGGGGTGATATGCTCCCGCCACCTCGTCTCTGTCAGTAAGCGTGCAGCAACGTTCTGGACTTGTTGTAGGTGGTTGAGTGAGGATTTGTCCAGCCCACAATAGAGCGAGTTACAATAGTCAAGACGCGACCATATGAACATATGAATAACTCCCTCGAAATCACTGTGCGGAAGATAAGCTTTCACTTTATTTAGAATTCTAAGCTGGAAGAAGCTGGCTTTTATCACAGAATTTATTTGTTTGTCAAATTTGAAGGTGTTGTCTAAAACTACCCCAAGGTTTCTGGCAGAGGCTCGAAGGTGAGGAGCCAGAGAGCCAAGAACCTCAAGCGGGTCATTTGCAGATTTGCCGTTATTAAAAACAATAACCACTGTATTTTTCTCGTTAAGACTTAGGAAGTTCTGGGCCAACCAAGTGTTTACTTCTTGCAGACACTTTAAGAGGGATTCAATAGTGTTGGGTTTTGCTGGAATGTATATCTGAACACCATCAGCAAAACATTGAAAAGCGATGTTGTATTTTTCAAATATTTCTCCAAGTGGCAGCAGATATATAAGGAGAACTGAACCTTGAGGAACTCCACAGTTTAGAGGAGCTACATTTGACTAGTGAGAGCCGAGGTGAACAGAAAAGCTCCTATCCTTGAGATATGATTTAAACCAATTAAGTGCTGTCCCTTTGAGGCCTGCATAATTTTCGAGGCGAGACAACAAAATACGGTGATCGACCGTATCAAAGGCCGCCGTCAAATCTAAAAGCATTACAACTGCAGAAGAACAATCGACGGAGTAAATCATTAAAAACTCAGAAAACAGAAGTGCAGTCTCCGTGCTATGCAAAGATTTAAAACCTGATTGAATTTTTTCTTAAATACCATTAGCGTGCAAATGAGCCTGCAATTGGACATAAACCAATTTCTGAAGAACCTTAGACAAAAAAGGCAACTTAGAGATGGGCCTATAATTGGCGAGAACATTGGGATCAAGAGAGGGCTTTGTTAAGAGTGGCTGGACTACAGCACATTTGAAAGTTTCAGGAACACAGCCAGAGGACATAGAAGCATTCATAATATTCAAAATGCAAGGCCCAATGTCACAAAATACACTTTTTAGAAGCGATGAGAGTACAGCATCTGTTGGGCAATCGGAGGGTCTTAACCGTTTAACAGCTTCAGACAGCTTAGAGAGAGAAACGGATTCAAACTGTTCAAAAGCAGCCGAGCACACAGAGTTAGTGATGGAGTCAAAGTGCGATGAGGTAGATCAGAGACCCTGATCTGTGTAATTTTGAAGACAAAAAAAGACAAGAAATTATTACACAGTGCGTCAGACAACACAACACCAGGAGAAGACACAGGGTTAATGAGGAGATTTAGCACATTAGAAAGGACATGAGGTCTAGACACAAAGTTAGACATACAGTGCCTCTCGAAAGTATTCATACACCTTGAACTTTTGCACATTTTGTCATGTTTACAACCCTAAACATAAAGATTTTATGTTTTTATTTTTTTACTGAACGTTCACACACAAGTAACAGACAACTGTGAAGTGAAAGCAAAATAATACATGATTCTGTTATTTTTCAAAAAATGTAAAAGTGAAAAGTGGGGCAAAAGTATTCATACAGCATGAATGAATACTTTGTGGAACCCCCTTTTGCTGCAATAACAGCAGAAAGTCTTTTGGGTCTGACTCTACAAGATTTGCACATGAAGAGACTGACATTTTAGCCCATTCCTCTTTACAAAACAACTCAAGCTCTGTCACATTAGAAGGAGAGCGTTTGTGAACAGCAGTTTTCAGGTCTTTTCACAGATTTTCAATAGGATTTAGGTCAGGACTTTGACTGGGCCATTCTAACACATTCATTTGTTTTTATTGAACCATTCCATTGTAGATTTATCTGTGTGTTTAGGGTCATTGTCCTACTGGAAGATGAATCTCCGCCCCAGCCTCAGTTCTCTTGCTGACTCCAGCAGGTTTTCCTCCAAAATGTTCCTGTATTTGGCTCCATCCATCTTCAAAACTATTCTTACAATCTCCCCAGTCCCCGCTGAGGAAAAGCAGCCCCACAGCATGATGCCCTAGGTTTGCTCCATACATAACGTTTTGCATTTGGGCCAAATAGTTCAATTTTTGTCTCATCTGACCAAAGCACCTTCTTCCACATGGAGCAGAAAGGAGGGAGCCTGGAGGCCTGGGGCCGTAACAGTGATCCAAGCTAGACACTGTCTCGTACGAACCTCGGATATTAACTAGCGATTGGCGATCATAAACAAGTAGAGCAGTTGCATTATCGTAATCGCAATCGTAAAATAAAGCAGCAAACAACAGACCAAACAAAACTGAGAGACGCTGCACCGTGCACACTGCTGGCGCCATCTCTCTGTCTCTCTGTTTGGTTTTAAAGATGTCTATACGCCCAACATCTTTAAAACCAAATACTCCAGATGATTATTGAAAATACAAACAACTATAAAACATTCCAAAAAGCTGGTTTATATGGTACAATTGTGTATCTATTTTATAATGTTTTCACACAACAACCATCTTACCCCACCCTCCTCCACGACTTCTGGGTTTTCAATTGTCAAACATACATTGCACACTGTACTACACAGAGGCAAAATGGATGTCACTTTATCGCTGTTGAAAATCGCTTTGTCTCGCCGCTTCTGCCTTTATGAACGACTGAGGATTGCAACCATTCATTGCAATTTGAATCTGCAAAGACAAATCTGCAAAGACTGCAATCACGAAAGGCTACAAGGCTGTGTGTAAAACCTCCTAATCCTATCGTTTATACCTCTATACGAGCATGCTCTGAAATGTGTGGCGTTCTTGCAGAAGTACAGCATGTGTTCTCCCAAATGTCAACGCTCCTGAACACGTTTAAAATGTGCGCAATGAAGTCAACATAGTGCGGCTGAATCGCATGTAAAGCCCAAAAGATCCCTTCAGGTTCAAGCTCTGCACAGCTCCCCTCGCACCCTACCCTCCTTTTTTTTAATTGTAATGCACTCCT